>NC_016134.3:14695869-15004869 GCF_000005505.3 Brachypodium distachyon | reverse complement strand
TATCTTCAGTTTCTTCAAAGAGTGGTTCTGTCATTTCATAATTCTTGTAACTCTACCTATATTTCTGTACAAGGTATTTTTCATTTTATTAACCACAACAGCAACCTTGTGTTGCCAATCTCAGTAAGCCAGCAAGGTACAGCTAGCTAGCAGGAACCTAATCAAAACAATGATTATGACTACATAGTAAACATTGGTCAACACAAGCCACAAAAAAAGTTTACAACCTTTTTTTGATCATCTTAGTTATCTTTCAACCAATGTTTGTTCTAGCAATTCCCTTCCAAGAAAGATCTATTGGACAAGAATTATTGCCGCCTGTCACATTATGAGTCCCAAATGGTTCCTAAGTACATCACGGATTCATGACGAAATCCAACAACAACAAGGGTCTAATCTAATAATTCTAGTTCCTAAGTACATCATTGATTCATGACAAGAACTTACAGTGAGAGCCGCCGCCTTCCTGCTCCGAGTCGTGCTCGCTCTGGAGGTCGAGGAGTGCGCCCAAGCTCGACGGGAGGCAGGAAAGGATGAGAATGCGGCGGCCTTCAAGTTGGGGGAGGATGGGAGCTCGAGCTTCTACTGGTGCGAAGGCGAGCCGGCGATGGCTGTGGAGTAGGGCCGGGAGGCGGTGACGGGGAAAGGAAGGAGGCGGAGATGGGGGAAGTCGGCGATGGAGGGACCGAGGGAGGCGGTGACGGGAAAGGGAAGGAGGCGGAGATGGGGGAAGGCGGCGATGGAGGGACTGGCGGCGGCAACAGGAGGAGAAGGAAGGGCGATGGAGGCACCTGGCGGCAGAGGGAGACTACAATGGGGAAGCCGGGAGACCACGATGGGGAAGGGCGACCACGGGGTGAAACCACAGGTTGAGCCCAATTGGATCATTGTGGGTCCAAACCAAACCACACCGAATCCAAACCTCTTTTGTATTGTTACCAATCCAGCCCAGCCCGTTTTTCTCTTCCAACCATTTGAACCCGCGCCATTCCAGCCCGTAGCAAACTCCACACCGAAAAAACTATTTAAGTCCACACCATTTACCAGGCCTACATGGGTGCAAGGTTTTGGTTACCGGACGGTAATTTTTGTTACCGCCTGGTAAACCGCATTTACCGCCCCCCACCGTAAATGGTCTTACCAACCAAAAAACGGATTTTTAAAAAATATTTGAATTTAAATGCTTAATGAACAAATATATAGGTTCCTATCATACCGCAAACAGGAAACATATTGTAGCGCACTAGTATACTTGCTGCTTGCCTATACTCCCGTTCAGATCGCGGGTTCGACTCCGCCTTCCTAAGGAATTTTCAGGGCTATGTAGTTTATTTTTGAATTAGAATTCCTATAATACCCTCAAAATCCCATGAAATTTACTATGCTAGGGACCAGATCCTCTATTGCTCTTCCTATTTTCTGTTCGTGACAGATGATTTATTTACAAGTAGAGAGTGGGAACATTGTGCCAAGTGTGCTGAGCATATTTCACCTCCTCTTCACGAACGACAACCGGCTCTTGTTGAAAGCTGAGCAACAACATGCGCATAAGGTCAAACATGTGATGCACTTATATTTAGCAATATACATGACAATCTGTTCTGGCAACCTTTAAGCCGGTTGGAGTAGTGTTTCTTTGAGCCACAACAGCCACTTTCTTCACCGCAGTAGAGCTCTCCTTTACCCGCCAGCTTATTTCGATATACCGGCCTATCTCATGTGTCTATTCATGAATCGGCCATAGCTTTGCGTTAGTGTAAGAATAGGTTAGGGCAAGTTTTGGCTACCGAACCGATTTTTCCCGATAAAGGGAGCTTTATCTCACCCCTCCTATTTAGGGAAGACAGCCTGCTCTCCTTGAAAGCCGAGAACAGCCACGCATGTATATATTAGCAAAGGCAGAATGGACGATGGAGATAGGGCCCTAATTTTTGGGCCCCAAAATTGAGGTAATTATATGTATTAATTAGCAGGCTGAATATTACGTGAAGAGGGGCATCAGTATAGCGCACCAAGCGCGTGAAGCCCTTTCAAGCTCACGACTAAAGGAAGCTAATGCATATGTATGTTTCGTAATCGCTTCTTCCTTTCACCTATTCGCCGGTTAAATCTCTAATCTAAGTTCTTCACCCACATCGGCCTACGCAACTCTCCCAAACCTGAAAATCAATCTAACGGACACCAATCTCTACTCACCAGTGTCTTTTTTAAATTTCCTTTTGATCATTAGGGGATCCCAAACATGGGGCCTCATTTTATGTTAGCGCCGCGGCCTCCAAATTCTAGAAATGGTCCGGCTACAGCATGCGCACAATTAAGGTCAAACAGGCGAAGAACTTATATTTAGCGATATGCAGGCCAATTTGTTGCGGCAACCTTTTAGCCTGTCGCCACGGCAGCCACTTTCCTGCCGCGACAGCTTATTTGAGCTAGCGGTTAAACATCTCATGAAACCGGCCATAGCTTGCTTTGTGCCAGATTAACATGGAATCATTTTTCTTCTCTGATCCCACAACAAATCTTCTCCTCGACGAACAGGAGAACAGCTGGCGCCAGCAGTAGCACCACCGCCTTCCAGAAGCTCGTATATATATCGCCTCCGCGCCGCTCCTCCCTTCCCCACCGAGAGACCAGAGACCCAAATCAAACGAAAACCACCCTGCCGTTGCGGCATTCCCGCAAACACCTCGCGCGCGCGCGCCCACACCCCACCGCCGCTTCCTCTTCCGTGCCGCACCGCGCCGTGGCGGTGATCCCACGGGACACCTTCTCCGCTCACGCTCAGCGATGGCCGAACCAGCTGCTGGCTATGGCGCTGGAGACGAGTCAGACGAGGAGGAGCTCGCGCTCGACGACGAGGAAGGGCCCACGGAACACCTGTTCGATTGGGGGCTCCTGAACGAGGAGGAGCTCGCGGCCGACGGCGCGGACGCGGCCAGACACCTCCACGTCGCGGCCTATAAGTACCGCGCCGCTGCCAAGCGCGCTAGAGCGGCGGGCGACGAGGAGGTCGCGGCGCGCCGCCTCGCCACCGCGCAGGATTACCTCGCCATGGTCAACCGGATCGTCCCCAACTGCATCGAGACCTCCATCCTCCTCGCCAATGTGCTGTTCTTGGCATCGAAAGACGACGAGGCGAAGAGCGAAGTCCTTCGGGCCATCGGAATCCCCAACCCCATCGTGTCTAGCGGCCTGCCCATCATGTCCAGCGGCGACCCGTTCGTGAGGAAGACCGAGGACCAGAGAGCGGAGAACTGCACGCAAAGGGCTCGCATCTCCCTCCGTGTCACTCTGGATTGGATTTGCAGCAACCGGCCGCGTGCTACCGACGCCGTCTGGAAGGTACTTCAGGGTTACTGGAACTCCATGACAAGCGAGAAGCGGGGCAGCTTCCTATCAGTGAGTCTCGATGAGCTGCATAAGTACTATGATGAAGTTTACCAAGATGACCACTGGGCTGCAAGTACCATATCTGATGCACTGAGCTTTGTGAAGCAAACCGGGTCGTGGAGGTTCTGGATTTGCCCCTACTGTATTGGCGAGAAGTTACCAGATGCACTGTCCCTCTTGGGGCACATGCGCAGCGAGCACCCAGCAGAGGAAGACCTGCTGGAGGTGTGGTCACGCCCAGAACTGAATGAGGATGCATCCGTGGATGATGATTCTTTGGATGAGATAACTGTTAGTCAAGATTCAGAGGACCATTACTTCTTCCATTTCAACGAGATAGATCGTATATTTCAGAACTTGGATTTTCTGCCAAATAGAATTAGCATAACTGAAGAAAAGTCGTTTGTTAAGACACGAGATGAGAAATGCGAAGAAGGAACTAAACGCCTACAGGAGATGAATCAGAAGTGGAAGAAGAATTTGCACAACACAGACAACTCAAGTGCTGAGGTCTGACCTCTTACCTTTTGCATGTCCTTGCTTCAACTTACTATTTCTTCCGCAGGTTCATTTTCTTATTACCATACTTACAGTTTTCTTCGTCAGACTAATCTTCAAGATTTTCTTTATATTGCAGGCCTGTTTTAAATTCCCAGACTTGTGGTATGATTTCCTCGCGAATTCTACGTTGGATTATCGCGTAGCCGTCTTGCCCCTTGCAAAGTCATTCCTATGGGTTCGTTTACATCTTCCGTTGCTTGTTTATTAACTAGGGCTAGTTGTCTTTTTGTTTGCTCCTGCAGTGCACTGACTTATAAGCCTATAACCATTTTTGCAGGCTGAGTTGATAAAATCCATGATTGAAGACAATGCTGAGCCTGATACTGAAATGGTATCTCCTAATGTTTATGCCCCCGGCAGCATTGCCATTGGGGAACATATCTAAAGCTCTCCAATGGAAACAAGGCCCATAAAGGTGGATATGACCAGCAAGCAGATAACTTGAAGGTTCCTTTTGTCTATTCTTTCTATCAAATTTCTATGTATTTTCTGTTGAATAACTCCTAAGATGTATTGATGTTTTGTTGGTTGATCGTTAAGCACTAACACTTTGAAAATTGCTTATAGCCTTCCGGCTCGGATGAGACACTTGAGCTTCTTGAAAAATGTGAAGAAAGGTACAATACACGATCCTAAATTATTGTTTGGTGGGTTTACTAGTTATCTTTATGTTTTACTGGTTTCACACAGATGTTATTTTCAACAGACACCACATTATCATTTTTTTTAACATATCCACGTTAGATGTTGTAGCCACTAGACAGCAGACAGTGTCACTGTTCTGAATTTACAATAGGATTATCTGTGGGTGCAATAAACCAACAGTATCTTATGGTCGGCATTAGCCCCCTCCACACCCAAACCCACCCACCACCACCACGAGGAAAGACAATAACAAAATAGCGAGTCTCAACTATATGTATTTTGAAGTAAGTTTATGTAATTAGATTATAAAGTAATTAATTTAATTTAAGATAGTGGGCATGTCTTTCTCAACTTTTCATCGATATATAGACTCTAGAAGATAATAGGCACTCAGTGGTTTTGTTGTTTGGTGCAGCGAGGTTTGCTTTGGAGATAAAAATTCTGGGACCGTGGTAAACCAAAACTTATCAGGTCCACCAATCTACCATGACAAAAATGGGAAATGGAGGGTAGCTGCTGCTCTACTAAAAAAAAAAGGTGACAGCTGCAACTTCTTGTCCTAGAACAATTGGCCATGATGCTTTTGTTTTTTGTGGAAACAGGATCATAATTACTATGTAAGAGTAGAATTACAATAGAATTTGAGTACATCTTATGTCGAGATCGAATAATTTTCTAGTATTAGTAATATGCTCTCCATATCTGTTCTGAGATGGCAGGGTTTAGATCTAGTATCTGCATTATACTATTTATAGTTCCTTTCTACAGATAGCACGATGAATTCTTGAAATACTATTTACACGTTCAGGAGCTTCATTTTTTTTATGTTATCACAAACAAATAATATCTAAGCTACTAGATCATGGAAGAACAATAGAAAGCTGCTCTCTTAGTTTGCTTCTCTCAGAGATTGTTATGAGCACAATCTCTTAAAAAATCTTTCTACACAAACTCACTTCCATGTCTTAAGGCTTGATTATGGGCTTCATACCTGTACTGTGGCCTGGACACAACATGAACATGATGATGTTGCAACACCTAGAGTACAAGACCCTGTGGGCTCTGGCTATGTCTAGGATTGGTCCGACAAAACTATTCATTCGAGTGACAATTTTCTTTGATAGCACTGTATTGTTGTCAGTGAGACTTATTGCTATGATATACCATTAAACATGGTAATCACATCTGTTGTCAATTGAACCTGACTTCATTACTCTCTCCATTCCTCAATATAAGAAGTCCTAGCTTTGTCCCAAGTCCTATCTTGATAGGTTTGTGCACTTGTCAACCAGATATACAGCATTCACTTGATGCCCTCTTGCTAACTACTCCCTCCGTTCCATAATTCTTGTTGAAATATTACATGTATCTAGACGCTTTTTAGGAATAGATACATCCATTTTTGGGCAAATTTGAGACAAGAATTATGGAACGGAAGGATTACTTAATTAGCAATTTAGCACTGGACTTCCACTAAAAATAGTAACTAGTTGGGCTCAATTCAGATATGAAAAATGGATGTGGTACTTAAACTTGTAATTTATAACCTGCAGTGAAGCATGGCCTTCTACATTTTTGTAGGAGTTCACTCTGGGTGTTTGCAGTGTGTGTTTTTCATGAACTTGTCAGTGTTGCTTTGTTTACAGGGGAATTCTAAAATTTGCTATGCAAGAGGTAATAGTTTTTCCTTTATGGACTAACCAATCGTGAAAATGATAAACCTTTCTCAGTTGTATTTGCACCAAAGAATTAGTTTTACTATTACCACAGTTTTCTTATTGTGAGATTTACGAAGTCTAGTCATATGCTAAAACAAAACAATATACTCTCATTTTTAGATTGTGAAATATGTTCTGTAATGTTGTCTCGTATTACAGGCTATACAGGAACTTCATACCATTTTGTTAAGGAAATGGAAAGTACCTCCAGCTCTCAATTAATTGGTACTGTTTTCAGACGAAGCAATGTTGATGAAGACCTGTCTATCTTGCATCCAATCATGCAGGTGGTAGAAACTTGAATGTCGTTATGTGATATGTCATATGCATTTGCTTCTAATCCTATGAATGTATACAGGCACTGTGCAATCTGAGGCATTTCAGAGAGAAATTTCTAGCGGGACAACTTGTACGGAACCCATCTAATGACAGCCCTCCCTGCATTGCTGGCATATTTTATGGAATCTTGTATGCTTTGGAAACAAAAAAACTTCACCTAACAGTAGATGTACTGACTTCTGTGAAGACCATTCTTCAGGAACTTGTAGATGACAGCAGTATACATGGAAAGGTATACCTTCAATACCATCATGTAGATTTACATGGTCATTTTGTTGACATAAAACTAGCACAACACCCGTGTGCTACCATTGACTTAAAATATTACACTATACTTTAAAGAGGATGTTATACTACCAATTATTGAACAAGCATCTCAGATTAAGCCATTCATACCAGATCTCACCTTTGAGTTTTTTTCCAAAGCAAAAGGTGGTACAATCTCAAGGCGAACCGCCGCGACCATCAATTGAGATCTTTATAGGACCAATGAAAAGTTAGTTTACCACGTAAAACAGAGTCTATAATGGTTGTGATATTTTACTCTTCGTAGAAAGATACTACCTCCTTTCCTAAATATAAGATGTTCGAGCTTTGTCCTCCGTCAAACTTTTTTAAGTTGGCCAAGTTTATGGAAAAATATACAAACATCTACAATATCAAATAGATAAACTATGGAAATATATATAACGATGGATTTGATAAAACTAATTTAGAGTTGCAGATGTTGGTAGATTTTTCTATAAACTTAGCCAGAATTATTTATTTGTTCTTGCTATTTATTATGTGTACACACTGAATACTGATATCTCGTATATACACTAGAATGAGAAATGTTAGCTATGTTGTTGTTATGTTGCTCGGTTGGTAAGATCTATGAGTCTTTCTCATTGTTTTGTTTCTTTTAAATAATGTGTAAATGTTGAACTACAAACATCTGCATTCTGCTCCAGTCTTATTTGATTTCGCGTGCACATTTTGGAGTATTCACAAGGGAAAATCTGATGAATCAATTCCAGTTTCAGGTCGGCAGAAAATTTTCTTCCAAGATTGTGACCACAATGCTCAATAGATTGCACATGTCAGAAAATTCTTCGAGCTCTGGATTCAACAGGGAGATCAGTAGACAGGTAGCGAACCATACCTGTGGAGAATGCATATGCCCAACACATAATATTTTTGGGATCAAATTCGACGTGCAAATGAGCTGCCATTGTGGGAAGTCTTCCCACAAAGGCCTATATACTACACTTTTCCATAAACTTGATGCTGGTTCGCCTCAAACAAGTAAGGTATGCCGTATGCAGTAGACTTCCTGTCTAGCCAGACTTGTATAGGCGGATATATTACGAAAAAGTATTCTAGCTAGCAGGAAATGTTAACTAGTGGTTCTCCTTGTTCTTTTTTGTGCAGGTCAAGTCCTTTGCAGACCTTCCGGTTCTATTGGATGAGCATTTCTATAAGGAGAACTGCTGCAAGCATTGTGGAAGTCTGGACAATATTATTGATCTCTTTCTTTCAAACACTCCACACTTCTTTAGAATAGGTAAAGCTACTTGTATAAAATGATAAATTGCACTTTCCCTCTATCAAGAAAGGAAAAAACATTCGAGATATATAAGTCAACAAATTACTGCAACTCAACATATCTTGAAACCCAAGTCTGACAAGTGACGACAGTACGAGTATTCAATGGGTGTGATATGTCTTGTTATTCTCAAAATAGATTTTTAAAAATAGAAATGTCCCATCAGAAAAACGTTGTTTTGAAAGATATGCACTGCTGGTTGTTCAAGTGGCTGTTGCTGGATTCATTTATCTTTTTTGCTTGCATTAGATTACACCAAAATATTGATTATGTTTGCCTCTTTTGCTATTATGTTGTAGTCTTGAACTGGGAAGGCGGCAGCGAAAGCCAGGATACTCGCTATGACGTGCTGGCTGATATTACGTCTCCCCATCACACTGATTTTTTTTGCAGAAGTGATCATTCTGCAACCAAGTATACCGTGGCCTCAATGGTATGTGCATGGCTAACTTTTACATTTTCCAGAATCAAATTGTTAATGCAACTAAGAAAATGCTTCTTTCATTTAATCTCGGTGTTAAGGCAATGCAAAAAGGAGGAGAAAGGAATGAGCTATTTGGTATTGGTTGATATCCGTTTCCTGAGAGTTTATAAGTTGTGGTGCTATTTGTCACTTCCTTAGCTGGTACCTGGTGCTACATTCATTTGGAGATGACTGTGAGGCGTCTTAATTATCAGCATATATATATTGGATTATACTCATAAGCCGAGAGAAGCCAAGTTGGTATTAAGAAGGTTCCTGTTTTTTCTAGAATAAATTGGAGCATGGTAATAAGTGATTAATTGGCGTGCTCACCAGGTTATGATAAGACATTTTCTTGTATTTCTAAAGAAGCTGCTAAGGGAAACCTAATGATGCATCATACCTGAGTTGCTTCATATAGTACAGTGGGGATATTTGCAAGTTCTATTTGGGACACGTGTTCTCCTGTCTACTTCACTGGTACAAAATATATATGGAACAATGAAGACACGAAGTTGACAGTTTTTTCTTTCACATATTCTATTGATTGAACATTTGAGAGGTAACCTAACTGGACCTTGTAACCCCTGATCTTCTTATAAATATATCTATCTTGCAGTACTTTCCTTACCTCCATGTCTAATTGGAAGTTAGGAACAGTTCTCATCAAATCGCCTGGAATGGTTGCAGAACATAATCTGCAGTGACCTTTTTCTGCACATTCTCTCTCTCGATTGTCTCATTCCTTTGTAAACATAACTCTTACAGATCTGCTATTGTGATGATCGCTACGTCTGCGTTGCTTGGAACGAGGACAAGGACGAGTGGCTCATTGACGACTACGACACTGTTCAGGTGAGTAACTCCTTATTCTTGATCCTGCGCAGACTGTTCTTGTTCAGAGTGATTTCATTATCAACTTCTTGAATTGTTGCGAACATCCTCCATACAGACAGAAGATGACTGGGAATTGAGAGAACGTTTGAAAGAGCGCAAGCTACGGCCAGAAGTTATATTTTTTGAGGTCGACGAGTAGCCTTCCAGAACTCTGTCATAAGATCAGTTTTACTTGTCACCATTTCGAACCTGGTTCGGTCGTGTCTGGACCAATACTCACGCCAGCATGTAAAGCGGCAGCTTAATTAGGCTAGGCCTTTTTCCGACCAGTGGACCCAACAGTCCGAAAGACTGTCAACTGCGCTGAAACGCAAGATTTTGGTCGTCTGTAATTGTTCGCTCCAAAAGTTGGCGTTAAGGGAAGAAAAACGAATCCAAAAGTTGTGGTGGTGTTCTGTAAAACCTTCTCCTAATTCCTAAAAGTTGTGGATTCTTGATATTCACTGCCCCCTCCGTCCCATATTAAACGACTTTCATGTATCTAAACATATTTTAGTATATAAATACGTTTATATTTGGACAAATTTGAGTCACTTAATATGGGACGGAGGGAGTAAAAAACTTGATAAAGTACTGTCTAAGGATGAGATTCTATGGGCATGTCATGTACTCACGTCGTTAGTAACTAACATTCTATGGGCATGTCATATTCACGTGGTTAGTAACTAACAAATAACCACACGGAGTTAGCAACTCTATTCTTCTTAATTAATGGACGAAAACCATTTAAGAACAAAACCGCCGCCTAGAACATTCATAAAAGCCAACAGGTTCCAACTTTCACGGTGACTGTTCTGTAGCTAAAGGGAAACAGTGTGCATACATTTTTGTTGGCAAAAGATAAATGATATTATTCTCAATTTGCAATCCCGTTAAATTGTAGAGGCTGCATATACTTACAAACAGGAAAACAAATGAAAAAAAACATAGGCTGTGCACGGCGCAAAAATCAGATAAATTTAAGCCAGCAATGTCATGAACTTTTACCTCTTATTCAGATTTCTTTCTTTTTAGAAGAAACTCCTTTTCTTTTCTTTTCGTTTTTTGGAAAAGGAACCTCTTATTCAGATGCATGGTACTTGTCAACGGTACCATCAGTTGAGCTAGATGCAAATTATAAGAGAAGGAGTCGAGGACAACCATCATGGGCCTAACCGATTTCATTACATGCCAATGGCCCATAAGAATAAAGCCTTTGTAGCAGTAGTCAAGTCCAATGGGCCGTCCACAACACCCTCTGATTGGGCTGGAGGCAAAGAAGAGAAAGAATTGAATGCTTCCTGCAGTTGATTTTTTTTCCTATGAAGAATTTACTTTGTTCTACTCCCTCTCACAAGTTTAGTTCAAAACTGAGACGTTTATTTTGGATCGAGGGTAGTACAATACATTCAAATAAAAGTACAATATATACTATTAAAAAAAGAGTACAATATATACGTGCATGCGTAGAAAAGTAAATATAGTGCTAGTTTTGTTTTTAATATTCCCACGGTAGATAATCCAGCTCTAGGATCGGATCAGCAAATGGTTAATACAAATTCATTTCCTTTGATTTCGTGGGAATTCCATGAAAATCTAAACATCCACTCACGTCTCATTCTTTTCGCTCGCACGTGTGAGACCGAGGCAACAATGCCTTGAGCGGGGTCAGGCCGGCAAAATCCGAGACTGCCAAAGTATAAATGGGGCCTCCTACCTCAATTGAAAAATGTTTCGTACTTAAAAGAGATGACTGATTACTTGATTAGGCTCAGATGTTGAAACACTACATAGGAAAGATGAATAAAACAGAACTAATACCTAAGACAATCCATTGAAAATTGAACTTGTTTTGACGATTAGACGGACAATTAAGTGGATTCCGCCATTGCGGCACTCACTGACACCTGTTTCCTGGTCGAATTGTTGCTCCTGGACTCCAAGCGAGACGAGATGTGAGATCGGGAAGAAATCAGAAAATGGCGACCGATCTGGCGTCGACGATTGGGAATCTGGGATGATGGGATCCGGCGAGCAATGGCAATCCCCGATTGCGTCCAGCAGTCCCGTGCGACGGTGCGATCGAAGACCAGAAGACGAGGCGCTCTGGAAGACGAGAAGACGGAACTCCCAAATTTCCGGCGCTGGAAGAGTCACGCTGACACGAGGGAAGATCGAAGACGGGGAGCGGCGGAGGAGTCATGCGAGCACTCGGCGCCTCGGCCTCGGGCTGGCTAATGCATATTGCCTAATGGGCTGCGGGCCCGGCACTGAATAGTTGGGATATTTGGGTCTCCTCCAGATTTGGGGCCCTGTTCCACCGAACAAGCCGCACTCCCCGTCGGACCTGGCGCAGGTTCAAGGCTTGGGTGACTTCGCTTCAAAATACAATACTTACTCCGTCTAATAAAATATGTTTTAACTTTAACTAAATTTTAATGCATCTATATACTAAATCATGTCTAAACACATTTAAATTTTAAAAAACTTTGAAACATCTTTTGTTAGACCGAGAAAGTATATTTTTTCAAAAAAAAAAGTACAATATACTTTAAAAGCTCCTTCTATAGGTTTAGGACTGTATTCATTAATTCAGACTAACTCGATGCTTTAAAGTACAATGTGTTTCACTCAACTAATACGGGAGGGAGCGGGTAGTAGCCGCCGGCTGCTCGCCTGCTCGAACCACCTCCGCTGTTGCAAAATTTTCTACTAGTAACATAAGGTTTAACTAATGAAAACCTTCTTATTTTTTCCTTCTTGGGTTCGTCCCTACCTACTCCGTATTCCGCAGGAGCACACGTCCAACGTACGTGGGCGCTGGCATCACCCGTGCCGCGTGGAATCTCCGACCTCTCTGCTCCATCTTGGCATCGGCACGATCGAGGAACCACTCCCGTCTCCATCGTCGATCTAGCACAATGATTTGACCATTATTATCGTCAACCAGCCAGCTTGTGGTCGATTTAACAAACCTATGCTTCGTGCGCACAAACAACACTTGTTAATTTGTTCCATATTTCGGCTCTGTTCCAAGTGCTAATTTTGCGTCCGGATGCATCGTGGTAGCAGAGTTTGGGCCGGCGTCGCTGTCATGCAAAAATGGATCGGAAAAGGATGGCTGGGTCGGGTGTTCTGTTCATGGATTAGAAGTTTACCAGAAGGCTGTCTGGTTCACAGCAACTTTATAGTTCCCTACTCTGTTCCACTGATCTCACGTTTGGTGCCCTTTGCAATCTTCTCTGTCACGCCTGCTCCAACCCATTGCACACAAGGGCTCTTGGCATCAACTCCATAACATCAAGTCATCACGACACGGAGTTTGATCGATTAATCCATGTAGCTAGGAAATATGCACCTTCAACCTGATGTCCTTTTCTTCGGGACACCGAAGCGAGATCGGTCCGGCCTCATCGTGATGTCATCCACGAAGATATGAAAGCTACCGATTTGGTCGTACAGTGACACATTCGTGGATAAACTGGCAAGCTGAAAGAGTCATCGTTGCCTGTTTCCTTATTGCTGTAGTTTTATCCTCATGGGACTGGTTATTCGAAATGTTTTTCCCTTATAATTTCGCTATTTTAGTTTTTGAGATTGAATTAATTGGTACTCCGTACATGTTATTAATTATATTTACGGTTGAATCCACAGTTTAGCCCTCTAAGAAAGTTTGGGACACATTTTATCCCATTTAAATAAAATCATTATTTTTCTTATTTTAAAACCTTTTGACACAATTTTACCTTTTTTTTATGATTTTTGCCATCATGACACATGCAGTCCTACGTGGATTTCAAAGATCATCGAAATTTAGAAAACCCCAAAATCTTTTTTGGTATTATCTTGACCAAAATTCATTGAATTAAACAAATTTTGGCTGAAACTAAAATTCGGGATTAAAATTTTGTTTAAGTGTAGTTCGAAATTACAAGGTAACAGAATTTCAGTACCCGCCAAAATCACCGAAAATTTGAAAATTTTGTTCAAATTACATTGAAATTTTGAACCTTAATTCCGGCTAGGCAGGGTCGCCTGCGCCCTAGCTGCCTAACCCACACCATCTAATGGACAACCGCACTGAGTAGCACCACGTCAGACACGTGGGACCACTTAGTCGGAAGTTTAAATTCTGAAATTTTAGTTTGGTTAAATTTCGTCAAAATTTATGAAGAAATAAGTCCATTTTACCCCCCTCAACTAATCAAGAAGTCCAAAAAACACCCTAATCTATGAAACCGGGTATTTAACACCCCGAACTATCAAAACCAGGCACCCAACCCCCCTGTGCCTGTTTCCTGCTGGTCTGGGCGGTTTTGACCATGTTGACCGCCATGCTGGCATGCCAGGCTGGCAAGTGGCTGTCCCGAGCCTATCTGCCCAGACTTCTCTCTCCCGTCTCTGTCTTCTCTCTCTCTCTCTTCTGTTCTTTAGCTCCCGTGACCAGAGTTAGCCGTTATTCGATTCAGTTTTCCTTCTCTTTTCCTCCGCCGGTTTCCCTTCTGATTTTTAGCCTTAATCATCTTCTCAAATCTGTTTGCAATTCTAGTTGCAGTCTAGGTCATCTTCCATTGCTCTGTAAGAATAGAAGCAAATGCAGCAAGCTAAGCATCGAGCAGAGGAGCAGAAGGAGAGGGAAAAAGAAGAAAAAAGCAGATGAACTCACTGAGCAGCAGCCGCCGGCGTCGGGGAGGAAGAAGAGGGGCGGGCACAGGTTCCAGTAGTCAATTAGCAGCCGCCCCAATGCCCAGTGTCTGCCTCCGCAAGGCCTGCGTCGTCCAGCCCCCGCCGACGCCAGAGCTAGGGTTCCCGATTTGGAATTTGAGAAGAGAGATAGAGGTCTAGGTGCGAGGTTAGGAGGACTCGGGACAGACACTTGTTGCCAGCGTGGCGGTCAACATGGTCAAAACCGCCCAGACCAGCAGGAAACAGGCACAGGGGGGTTGGGTGCCCCGTTTTGATAGTTCGGGAGGGTTAAATACCCGGTTTCATAGTTTAGGGTGCTTCTTGGACTTATCAATAAGTTGAGGTGGGTAAAATGGACTTATTTCATTTATGAAACTTTAATGATTTTCCATACATATGCGGATATGCCTTGGCATAACGTTGTGAACTCATGATGGCTCCATGCTCCGCGCGGGCTGGAGTCTGCAGAGTCGAAGCCGCCGCTCCCCCGCGCAACCATACAACGCAGAAGCTGCACGTGCTTCTTTATCCTTAAGATTTGTAAGGTCAAACTGTAGAGGGTTGAGACTAGAGACCAAGTCGACTAGGACCTGATAGCTTTATGACGACATGCATGACCCCGGATAGGGTCATAGCGACACAACCCTAGCCGAGATGACGAAGGCAAAGCCGCATAGTTATGTATGCCGACTTCGTAAAGTTAAACTAACACTAAGCCGGCATCCCGGGCGTAGCCGGCATGGCTATCTTGTCTTATGAGTTTGCAAGATAAGGACGAGCATTTTGATCTCGGCGATAGCCGAGATCCCTCAACGGTCTTATCCTGACCACGCGGTGCAAAGTAAAGCAGCGCCATCATCATCTCAGAAAAGCAGCCAGCGCCTGCGTACCGGTGTCAGGTGACCACGCTAGAGAAGCACCGAAAGAGACTCTATGACGGAAGCCGGCAGGGGATAGTTGTACCCGTTGCAGACTGGCAGGGAAAAATAAAGTTGTCTTGTCCCCTACGGTACTGCCTGGAGGGAACCAAGCCGCGTGCCTGGCGGATCCCATCAATTTCTTTTTTCATTGCATCCACTTAATTTCAATCAAGTCAAAATAAAAAAAATCGAAGACAATTCTTGACCAAAGAATCTATGGAGGGAGAAAAAATTAATATTAAGAATAGACTAAATGAGGTTAGACTCGGCCCACATGTCAGTGTGACATGGGCGGCCTATAAATAGAACCTTACCCCTCTGTAGGGAAGGGGGGCACTTAGGAGGAGAGCACTTAGGCATCTAGGGTTTTTCCCTTCTTCGTCTTCCTCAAGAATACAGCTCAAGGAGCGCCATTGTAGAGCTTGCCTATCTTGGCTAATACAACAAAGCAGGAGTAGGAGTGTTACCTCGACAAGAGGGCTCCGAACCTGAGTAAATCTGTGTGTGCTTCTGTGTTTTGTGCGTGTTTCCCTTCACGTCCTCCCTCATTCGGATCCTCCTGCGTCCATCGGCCCCAAGTTAAGCCATCCTATAGCGTCTGCCGTGACACCACCACGACAGTTGGCACCCACCGTGGGGCTAGCAGCGGCGCTGGCTGAAGTTTTCATCCGAACGGAAAGCTTCCTCGTCACCGGAGAGCGCGTGGTCTCCGGTTTGGTCCAGAGATTCGGCTCTCTGGGCTTCATCGACAACAACGCGGGCTGCTTCAACGGCACACCGCTTCCCTGCGCAGGCCGCTTCATCAATTTCGGCATGCACAAGGTTTATGTTGCTACTGACAGCCCTTGCAGGTACCCAAAGCAGGTGGTGATGGCTGAAGATCCCCCCGCCATCTGCATGGCTCGCAGCCGGCACTTCGACTGCCCCGCTGACCGTGTGGAGGTTATGGTGACGGCTCATGACACGGATGCGGGAAGGGACGCTGCAGGAAGCGACGCGGTCCCAACCAAGTTCGGCAGAACGACGAAGCTCCCTTTGGACAAGCCGGAGAACATCGCCGCTCAAGCCGGCACATCGGCTCTGCCGCTGAAGCCAACTCAGATCCAGGCCTCCATCGAGCGGCTGACCACGCCGGTGGTGTCGAATGCTAGCCCGGCCCAGCTGCAGGCGGAGTTGGAGTTGGATAGACAGAAGCTGCTGAAGGCAGCCGTTGACGTTGCCAACGCTCGACAAAAGCTCGACATCTCGCTCCGTGAGTATAACAAAGCTCATGGTCTCAGTTCTACCCTAGCAGAGTTGGGGAGGTGCGTAACCGTGGCAAGAACTTGAATGCTGAGATGACGAGAGATGGTCAGGGGTGTGCCAGCTGTGTCGGCAAGTTTTGCCTCGGCACTAAAGCCGAAATAAAATACCCCTGTCAAAACCCTCAAGGCTGCTGAGACTGCGGCTAGGGAGTTGCCGAATATAATGGGAGAGGCACTTCGGCAACAGCAGCTGCGCGTGAAAGAACTGCTCCAAACAGCCCACGAATAGAATGAGGCATACTTGAGAAAGCACGGCAAACCCGGTGCATCTCAGGTCATTCACTCGGCTGCAGATGCTAGTGGCCGGGTTGACAAGCAAGCGTCCTCACCTGGTGGCAAACGGGACAAAAGCGTTCACTCTAGCAGAGATAAGCAGTTGGAACGCTGTGACCCGGCCCTGGCCGAGAAACAAATAGTCAGAAGAGTTGATGACAGCCAAAGTGGTCTGGGTCCCGGCGTCAACCGCCGAGATCAGCAGGAGCGTTACTCATATGATCATGGGCACCGACCTCGGGTTCCGGCACCCAATACTGCCGTGGGACAGCAGGCTGTCGGGCGCAACCCCCTGTATCGAGGTGAAGATCGCCGTGATGACCGTTACAATGACGGATACTCGGCCATGGCTGACGAGGGTTATATCAGGCGAGAGCGCGACAATCTCGGTCCGCTCGGAGGCCGAATTGGGAACATGCATGTATCGCCCCTGGATGCAAGACATCGGCTTGACAGAATTTATCTGTCTGAGCTTCTGGAGGAACAAGGCCCTTCGGGACCACGTTGCTTCGCGCATCGGATCATGAGGGAGAGACCAGCCCCGGGTTTCCAGCTGCCCAAGGGTACAAGAACGTATGACGGCAGTACTAAGCCGGAAGATTGGCTGGAAGACTATGTCACAACAGTAAGCATGGCAGACGGCAATCGCAGATGGGCAGTACGTTGTGTACCCCAGATGCTCGTGGGACCGGCAAGGATATGGTTGAACAATTTGCCGGAAAGCAGCATCAATTGCTGGATAGACTTTGAGGAAGCATTTGTCAGCAATTTCACTAGCACTTACAAGAGGCCGAATCGTCCTCAACAGTTGTCCATGTGCAAGCAAAGAGACAACGAAACTGACCGGGATTACCTGACAAGATGGAACAATCTCCGTAATTTCTGTGAAGGGATAGTGGAATCGCAAGTCATAGCGTGGTTTGCCTAGGGATGTCGGCACGGCAACATGCTGTGGCAGAAGCTGCAAAGAGAGATGCCGACCAATCTATCTGAAATGATCAGGATCGCCGACATGTACGTGCTTGGCGATCCGACTCAGCCATCGCTGATGCCGACAGAACCAAAAAGGGAGCAGCCGACATACAATCTTGCTGGTGCATTCCGAAGGAATGATCATCAAGATCATCGCAACAAGAGAAGGGATGACAGGCCGGATTACTTGTATGGGCCAGCCCATATCGCTACAGTTCAGGACCAGCCTGACGCCGGCTCTAGTTGTCATCAGAAAACAGGAAATCAGCAGTGGGTCAAAAAGGGAGAACAAAAGAAGCCCTGGCAAGATAAGCCGAAGTATACTTTCGAGGTAATGTTGGATCAGCCTTGTCATTTTCACACGACTAACCCCAACAAGCCGGCGAACCACACAACGCGGCAATACAGCTGGATGCAACGGGCCGAGAATGGCGAGGCAAGCCGGTTACCCCCACCTCCACCCTTCACAGGCGCGAACGCACAAATCCCAGGACCCCCTCAGGCCAATAATGCAGTCAACCAGGTGGAGTGACAAGAAATCCCAAGGTATGCCGGGAGAAACGAGTACAAGGAGCATCACCAGAGCTACATGATTTCCATCACTGAGCCCGCTGACAAGCAAAGTCAGCGCAGGCGAGAGATGGAAGTCAATGCTGTTATGCCGGCAGTTCCAAAGTTCATGTATTGGTCGGACCAGGAGATGAACTAAACCGGGCAGACCATCCCAAGGTTATGCCCAACCCTGGTGGATATGCCCTGGTGGTCGACCCGACGCTCATTGGGCCCAACATTAACGTCAAGTTCACTCGGGTTCTTATTGATAATGGGAGCAGCATCAATATCCTGTACCGGGACACGATGCTTAAGCTCGGCAATACAGATAACATGCTTGAGCCTAGCCGGACTACCTTTCACGGTATTGTGCCGGGAGTGTCTTGTGCTCCGGTAGGCAAGATCCGAGTGGACGTCTTATTCGGCACCAGAGAGAACTGTCGGACCAAAAATCTAGTGTTCGAGGTGGTGGACCTTAGCAGTCCATACCATGCACTGCTTGGTAGGCCGGCACTCGCCAAGTTCAGGGCTACTACTCACATTGGTTATCTGAAGATGAAGATGCCGGGACCAATTGGTACCATAACTATCACTGGCCACTACAAACGCTAAATGGAATGTGCGGCGGCCGGGTCTGCTTTGGCCGAGTTGCTGGTCATCGCTGGCGAGAAGAAGAAATTACAAGAAGCTGTTGCGATGGCTCAGGCGGCACAAATTGGCCTGCCGGCTATGAACAATCCCCATGGAAGTGTGGCCTATCAGGCAGCCAAGGAGACAAAGAAGATACAGGTTGACAGCGAGTTCCCGGACCGCACCGTCATCATTGGTGCCGGTTTGGGGGAGAAATAGGAAGGCGAGCTCAGCAGCTTCCTCCGTGAGAATCGGAATATCTTCGCATGGTCAACTCAAGACCTGCCAGGTGTGTCGAGGGAGTTAGCTGAGCACTTATTGCATGTCAGACCAGACACAAGACCGGTGAAGCAGCCCCTTTGACGCTTTCCCGACGACAGAAGGAAAGTCATATCGGAAGAGGTATCCCGGCTTCTAGCTACCGGCTTTATCATGGAAGTGTTGCATTCCGACTGGTTCGCAAACCCGGTCATGTTCGAGAAGAAAAAAGACGACCCAACTACTGCCAAGGTGTGGCGCATGTGTATCGACTACACCAGCCTAAACAAGGCATGTCCCAAAGACCCATTTCTGTTACCTCGGATCGATCAAGTGATCGACTCCACTGTCGGGTGTGAGTTGTTGTCTTTTGTGGATGCGTACTCTGGTTTTCATCAGATACCGTTGAACCGTAATGATCAAATAAAGACATCATTTATCACCCCGTTCGGAGCTTATTGCTATCGCACTATGCCGTTTGGTTTGGGAAATGCAGGAGCTACCTATCAAAGGTGCATGCAGAAATGCTTACACGATCAACTCGGCAAAAATGTGCAGGTATATGTCGATGATGTCGTCATAAAAACCAAGAAGAGCGCCATGCTCTTGAATGATATCCGGGAAACATTCGCAAATCTGCGGAGATTCCGAATGAAACTGAACCCGGCCAAGTGCACATTCGGTGTGCCGGCAGGAAAGTTGCTCAGTTTCCTGGTATCAAGCCGAGGTATAGAAACGAACCATGTAAAAATTGCTGCTATAGAAAGAATGAAACTGCCAAAGTGCCTCAAAGATGTGCAGAAATTCACGGGATGCCTAGCGTCGCTGAGTCGTTTCGTTAGTCGGCTAGGTGAAAAGGCTATGCCCTTATACCACCTGATGAAGAAAACCGACAAATTTGTGTGGACGCCACAGGCGGACCTAGCTTTTCAAGAGCTGAAGAAGATGATTGCTACGGCACCAATATTAGCTTAGCCGATGGAGAAGGAGCCTATGTTGTTATACATTGCAGCAACAAATCGAATTATCAGTGCTGTCATCATAGTGGAAAGGGATGAAAACGGCAAATTGGTGCAGAGGCCGGTATATTACTTGAGCGAGGTGTTATCGTCGTCCAAGCAAAATTATCCCCACTACCAAAAGATGGCATATGGCGTATATATGGCGGCAAAGAAGCTAAAGCATTACTTTGAGGCACACCAGATCCGAGTTATATGTGAGGAGCCCGTCTCGGAAATCATGAGTAACAAAGACACGAGCGGCCGAGTCGCAAAATGGGCTGTCGAGTTGGCACCCTATGCGCTGCAGTACGACAGACGGGATGCCGTGAAATCTCAGGCTTTGGCGGATTTCTTGGTGGATTGGGCCAAGATGGAGTATGAATCACCGCCCCCGGAAACGAACTACTGTAAATTACATTTTGACGGCTCTAAGATGAAAAGTGGGCTTGGTGCCGGCATAGTTCTGACCTCGCCAAAGCGCGACAAACTTAAGTACGTATTGCAAATTCACTTCGCAGCATTCAACAATGTTGCCGAGTATGAGGCACTTGTGCACGGATTGAAAATGGCAAAAGAAATTGGAGTCCGCCGGATTCAGTGCTTTGGTGATTCCGACCTGGTCGTCCAGCAAGCTTCTGGTAATTGGGATGCATTGGATGCCAACATGGCGCTATAACGGTTCCATGTCCAAAAGATCAGTGGCCATTTCGAAGGGTATGAATTTCACCATATACCTCGAGTGAAAAATGAAGCAGCCGACACATTGTCGAAACTCGGCTCGACACGACAGGCTATTCTAGCCGGGGTGGCATCAGAGCATTTACGCAAACCGTCCATCAAACCCTCGCCAGAATCAGAGTTGATATTTATCCCGGCGAGATGAGAAGCCGACGTCACTCCCATGGACATTGACAGTGGCAACGGTTCCGGTAACTCGGGACTGAGCACCTTAACTCGGCAGAAACAATGGCAGTTGAGTCAATGGAGATAGACAAGCCGGATGAGCCAATCTTCACCACTCGTCCTGTGCCGGTTTGGGCGCGACCGATAATGTCTTACCTCAAAGATAAGAATCTCCCGAAGGAGGAAGTGTCGGCAAGGCAAATCCAGAGAAGAGCGAAGGCGTACACCATCATCAATGGCGAGCTCTACAAAAGGAGCGCCACTAACATCCTACAACAGTGCGTCGAGCCGGAAGAAGGGCAAGAAATACTTCGGGATATTCATCAAGGAGAGTGTGGCCATCACGCGTCTTCGAGAACGCTAGTGGGCAAAGCTTTCTGACATGGTTTCTATTGGCCGAGTGCACTGCAGGAAGCGGAAGACATAGTCAGGAAGTGCAACGGTTGCCAGAGATATGCCAGCAAGATTCATATGCCGGCGTCTGAACTCAAAACTATTCCAATTACATGGCCGTTTGCTATTTGGTGTTTGGATATGGTGGGACCGTTCAATCGGGCACGAGGAGGCATGACGCATATACTAGTCTTGGTCGACAAGTTCACCAAATGGATTGAAGTCAAGCCGATAAAGAAATGTGACGGCAAAACCGCGGTGTCATTTCTGAAGGATATCATCTTGAGATATGGGTACCCGCACGGTATCATCATGGATAATGGAACAAACTTCGCAGAGAGACCTTTCACACGATTCTGTGCTAAAAAGAAAATCCGGCTGGATGTCGCTTCCGTAGCACACCCTCAATCCAATGGGCAAGTGGAAAGAGCAAACGACATGGTTTTAGCCGGCATAAAACCTCGGCTAATCGAACCATTGGAGCGTACTCCGGGATGCTGGCGGGATGAGCTCCCGGCTGTGCTGTGGAGTCTCAGGACGACTCCCAATCGCTCTACAGGCTACACGCCATTCTTCCTTGTATATGGGGCGGAAGCCGTCCTACCAGTCAACATTGAACATGACTCTCCACGAGTAACTATGTATACGGAGGCTGAGGTAAAAGAGGCCCGAGAAAATGATGTCGACCTGCTCGAAGAAGCACGGGAATTAGCTCTATTTCGGTCGGCCATCTATCAACAGCACCTAAGGCGTTGTCAGAGCCAAAAGGTCAGCCCACGCGTGTTCCGGGTAGGAGATCTTGTCCTCTGACTTGTGCAGCGCACAGCCGGCATGCACAAACTATCACCTCCGTGGGAAGGACCCTTCATTGTGAGAAAAGCACTCCACAATGATTCCTACTATCTTAAAGATGCACAAGATCCCAAGGCGAACAGGATGGACCGGTCTGGCGAGGAGACCAAGAGGCCATGGAACGTAGCCTTGCTCTGTCCGTTCTATACTTCAGAGCTGAGTATTTGCATCGTTTTCTCCTTACGATTGAATGTTTTAAGACAATGAAATTATCCGCCGGATTCTCATATCGTTTAAGTGTTGTATTACAATTACCTTTTGCATGTCGGCATAGCTTAGTTGCGTGCTCTTATATCGGTTTAGTAGTGTCTCGGTTTTGAACATCCCCTCTATGACTTCGCTGTTGTCCGCAACCCGGCTTCATGGCAAGCTAGAGACGGGTATAAAATAACCGAACACATGAAAAGCAATGGTGGAAACAGGCAATGAAGCGATCCGAGAAGCACGTTCTTTTAACTCGGCATTCTTTCTTAACTCGGTTATTGCCAAACGAGTTCATCGAGTTACTTTCTTCAAAAAGGTGGTTTTATCACTTTGCGATTCATACGTCGAACGCCAACAAGGTAGACAAAAGAACCGAAGTCATAAAATTTCACTAAGAGAAAAAATGAACTCGGGGACTCGGTCGGGAATTCGATAAACAAAAGACTTAATTAAATTAAAAACTTGGTGCCTTGCAAACAAAGTATGGTATTCGGGTTATATTTGCAACCAGCATTTCGGGGATCTAATAATTTTAAAGTTTTTTTTCCTAAGTAGAGACGGAAGGGTTGTTGGTGCCGGAACTACGAGCATCCGTCGCGGTGGAGGCCGACTCGACGACGATCTCTTCATCCACTACCTCTTCCTCACCTCCGTCGGTCATCTCGGCCTCGGCTTTGGATGTCGGGCCCGCAACAAACGTATGCACGTCGGCATGCTGGATGAAGGAATGGGCCTGCTCCTTGCGCTTGGCGATCAGCTCCGGGTCCGAGAGGTAGGGGGAACCGGCACGCATCGACTGCAGCACGTCGAGGTTGATGCCGTCGTACCAAGACAGTATGAACGACAAGGCCTTATCGGCGCCGACACGCGCGGCCGATTTCCGCCACTCGTTGAGGCGATCCTCCACCTCCAGCACGCGCGTTGCCAATTCGGGGATGCCAGTCGGCGCCTCTTCTCCCGGCCACAGAGCCTGGAAGGCCCGGATGCCGGCATTCAACATGTTCACCCCGAACGATTTTAGAGGCTTTACCCGGCCTGAATGTCGGGGAATAAGTGTTTGAAGTTTCTAAAGCTTCAGGCCGACTATTCTAAACCCAGCCTGAATTTCGGGGAATAAGTGTTTGATGTTTCTAAGTGTTGCAGGGTGTTTGAAATTTTAAGGGTATAAGCTTTAGGCCGACTAATTCTTACTCGCCCTAAACCTCGGGGACTAGGAGTATGGATGCTATACTGGAGTTAGAAGTAAAATTATTTAAGAAATTCTTCATACCTCGGCACATCGGCTGGCCTCAAACAAGGCCACCCTTGCTTGGTACACCCGAGTAGCCACTGACTCGGGAGTCGCTGCAGGTGGAGGTCCCACCAGTGGGCTTTGCCGAGCCGACTGAAGGGTGCTGGAGGTCAGGTCACCTCGTAATTATCGGCGTTGTTCCAGTCCGTTACGAACAGGCCCAGTGACCCCCAGCTGTGGCCGCTCGTCGTTTGGAGGGGAAATCCCTCGTGCTTCCCGGAGGGCCGCGGGCCAGACGAACCCGGAGGCGCCGATCCCGCCGGGGTTGCAGAGCTCTTGGCATTCTGGGCCTTTGCCGTAGCAAGCTGAGTGGCTTGCAGCTACAATTGTGGCCCTTGGGTTTCTTGGGGCCCTCAGGGTTCTTGGGGCCCTGTTGCTGGCTGCTGCGCAGTCTCTGCGGCCTGCGGCTCCGTCGGCGTCTCGGTTGCGGAGGATGCGGATCCGCGGCGGTCTCAGTTTCACCCATGGCCAGGTTTGAAACCTCGACGCGGGAAGAGGGAGCCACCGGGATCTCGGACGCGATACACGCTCGAAATTGCGTGGCCGTTAAAGGCTCCCTGCAGAAATAAAAAACTTAGTCATTTGCATAATTTTAAAGAAGGAAACCGACACTAGAGGTTGAGGTGATAAGGGCCTTACCCGACGATCATGGGCTTGGGCTTAGGACCACGCGCCGCAGTCTTCCGCTTCACGTTCTGCGGAAGATCTTTCTCGACAGGGCGCTTTGTAACTGCGCGTCTCTGCCGAACGGCGCCGAGCAGCAGCCGGTTCCGATGCCTCAGTGGCAGGCTCGCCCGAGTCGGCTATTTCAGGGATAAAGCAGGAATAAGCATTTTGGTTACGAGTGTTATAAGGATTACGAGAAGATGTCGGAGATCCTTACATTCGGTACGGCGAGGACCGGCATGGGCGATCGGCATGAAGTCCTCCGAGTCCGAGTCCTCGGCGTCAACAGACCTGCGAGAGGCCGCGAAACGTTTGTCCGGGGACCTCCCGTCCTCGCTACGCTGAAGAGAAAACCTCTGCATAAAGAATTGAAGTTGAGCCGAGACAAGCCCGTGTCAGATAATTCCGGCATAAACATGTGTCGGATATGAACAGGAGAAAAATGAGAACAAGAATTTACCGCAGGAGCGTGGCAATCCCGGCTAAATGCCGGCATGCCCCATGTCCATTGCTTCGACATGTTTGTCTTGGTGATCGCTTTGACCCGGCGCCGGACTTCAGCATGAGTGAGCTTGAAGGTCGACACTCGGTCCGGGTCGAGTTGTCCGCCGTAAAAACACATCTTGTGTACAAGTCGTTAGCCGTCATCCCGCTATCCTTGAGTATAAGGATGCCGGCGTGGATCTCGTTGACCTTCGGGAGGGTCTCCTTCGGGTCGTAGGTCCAGTTCCTCTTCTCCTCCGGGGGGGCGACTTCGAATCCCGGCAGGTTGATTCTGTCGGTATCGGAGGTGTTTTGGACATGGAAAAAGGTCTTGAGCCATTTTTTACAAGACTCAAGACCCTGAACCCGGGGGAAGGCAGAACCCCGGCGAGGAACGACGGTGGCAGTGCCGCATTGGGTCATCGGCTTCGTGGCGCCGGGATTCTCCTTGTCGGGAAGAACCTGTGGCCGAAACATGAAGTACCGGGACCACAGGTCGATGGAGGGCCAGAGGCCGAGATAGCCCTCGCGGCAAGTGACGAATGCCGAAAGAGTGAGGATGGCATTCGCCGAAAGGTGGTGCGGCTGGAGGCCAAAGAAATCTAAGAAAGCCCTAAAGAAATCGCTAGCTGGAAGGGCAAAACCGCGTTCAAAATGCGCAAGGAAAACAATGAGCTCACCAAGCTTCGGAGTTGGCACGATCTTGTTGCCGGGAACCCGGCACTCGACCTCCTCCGGGATCCGCCGGGAGCGGCGGAGCCACTGGATGTCCGCCGGAGTCACGTCAGAGCCCTCCCAGGCGGCATGCTCAGAGCTGGTCCTCTCTTCCGCCTGAGCAGCAGGGTCGACGGCGGGGTTGCGGGAAGAAGACGCCATTAGAGGTGAATAGATCTGGGGTTTAGTGGTTTTGGTGAAGATGGTGCTTGTGCGAGGCTCAGGCTAGCAAGCTAATGCAGCGGAGGCCCAGATGGATGCGAGCGAACCAACGACAGCGAGCTCGGAGGCGAGAAACCACGGCGGCGGGTGAGCTTAGTGCTAGCAGTGGCGGCGGAGTGCGCAAGGAGCGGGAAGATAGAGGAGAACGAAGGGACCGAGGAGTGTGAAGGGTTTTCTGCCCACGCCCTCCTCCTCTTCTTGTACTCGCGGCACAGTAATGGGGTGTGGGTTTCCCGTGCCCACCACGTTAGTGGCTAACGGGAAAATTGCGCATGATTTGGGACAGTTATTCCCATCAAAGCGCACGCTTGGTTACTGCGCGGCGTGCCGCCGAGAATCCCGCGAGATCCGAGAGGATAAGTGTCTGCGTGGGAACCGAGATTCCTCCCTTCATGGCTCTGTCGGCTTTACTGTCCGACGGGACGGCACGCTGGCCTCAAAAAACGCGATGGCAGTAACTCATGCCTTATCCTCCCGTTGGCTTAAAGAAGTGTAGAATCGAAGTCACAAGTGGCGTCTATATCAGCAGAAGTGAATTTTCAACTGTCGGTCATGGAGAAGAAAGAATCCCAGCTGAGGGCTGGATGAGCGTGCCAACCCGGAATGTCAGAGTGAATTGATCTCGGTTAGGAGAACCTGGAGTTGTCTCAGCATCCTTTTCAGAACCCAAGTAGGCATTGGAGATCTGTGTATGGGAAACTGTCGCGGTCCGATATTCTTCTCTGCCGGATCACAACAGCTTCAGGGACTAGTGTCGGGGGGATGACCCCGGATAGGGTCATAGCGACACAACCCTAGCCGAGATGACGAAGGCAAAGCCGGCATAGTTACGTATGCCGGCTTCGTAAAGTTAAACTAACACTAAGCCGGCATCCCGGGCGTATGCCGTCATGGCTATCTTGTCTTATGAGTTTGCAAGATAAGGACGAGCATTTTGATCTCGCCGATAGCCGAGATCTCTCAACGGTCTTATCCTGACCACTCGGTGCAAAGTAAAGCAGCGCCATCATCATCTTAGAAAAGCAGTCAGCGCCTGCGTACCGGTGTCAGGTGACCACGTTAGAGAAGCACCGAAAGAGAATCTATGACGGAAGCCGGTAGAGGATAGCTCTACCCGTCGCAGACTGACAGGAAAAAGTAAAGTTGTCTTGTCCCCTACGGTACTGCCTGGAGAAAACCAAGCCACGTGCCCGGCGGGGCTCAAGGAAGATGACGGCCCACGTGTCAGTGTGACATATTCGGCCTATAAATAGAACCTTACCCCTCTGTAGGGAAGGGGGGCACTTAGGAGGAGAGCACTTAGGCATCTAGGGTTTTCCCTTCTTCGTCTTCCTCAAGAATACAGCTCAAGGAGCGCCATTGTAGAGCTTGCCTATCTCGGCTAATACAACAAAGAAGGAGTAGGAGTCTTAACTCGACAAGAGGGCTCCGAACCTGGGTAAATCAATGTGTTCTTGTGTGTTTTGTGCGTGTTTCTCTTCACGTCCTCCCTCATCCGGATCCTCCTGCGTTCATCGGCCCTCAAGTTAAGCCATCATATGGCATCTGCCGTGACACCACCATGACATAACTATTTCTTAGACAACCGAGAAATAGACACTTCCTAAAACTAATTTAAAATCATAGATTTGGTAGATTTTTCTATGAACTTGATAAAAGTTTAAGAGATTCGACTTAGAACAAAACTAAGACTTTCTTACATTTAGAAACCGGGGAGTAGATTTGCTACCTAAAATCCATGTGGCAGACAATTACTAAAATGGGAGAACAAAATTGTGGTAAATTCACCAACAATTTGTACAGAAACTCCAAAATAAAAAAAAACACGTTGCATGTGGCATATCAAGACCCTGTGTGTAATCTAGTTCAAGCTTAATTTAAATACCTAAATTTATCAAAAAAAAATGTTATTTCGAACAACTCTTTATTATAAAACCATCGTCGGGATATGTTACGAGTAATTTTTTTTCCTCGCCCAACAAGCCTTTATTTCCGTTTCAACATATTTTTCTTCCACCACCACATTTTATTAGCCAAATTGCTCATTGCTCTCGATGCGACTCAGCAATGGAAGACCAACACCACCTCTTCATCCCAAGCCCTTTGGCCATCTAGCTCTAGCAAAGATTGCAATTGGCGCCCCAAGCTTCTCCCATTGATCTGATATGAGAAATAATAACCTTGCCGTTCGATTTGCCCGCCATCCTCTGAGTCACGGTTCTCCTCCGTCACTCTATGGTGTATTTGGAAGGCTACAAATGGTAAACCGTGTTCTTTCGAAGTAATGTATTCAGATGGTGGACTGGTGGTCCTCTTCCGGTCTCCTCCCTCTCCCTAAAAGAGCCAGATTAAGTTTATTTCCTCTGTTTTCCCTATAAAAAAAGCTAAAATGTGTTTTTTTTAGAAAAAGATTTCAAATGACCATAAAGTGTCTTTAAAAACACAAGAAGGTGCTTGACATCATTTACTACCAGGGATCAGCAGATCCAACGGCCAGAAGTCGTTATCGCGCGCATCCCTTGGCGAGCGGTCACGGACCAGATTTCCCAACTATGTTATCCTTTCGATGATACCCATCCTCGGCTCTCATTCTCCACGTAGTATACGTACGTAGCCATGACACGATGATGACCTCACCATCATCACTCCATTATTGTCTGTCCAGCTCCATCCCGTCCCCACCACGACGGCATTCCGACACTGGCCTCCCCTGCTTATAAACCCCCACCCTCTCCCCAAACCCAAACACACACGCACACATCCAATTCCAATCCCACAAATTCCCAACCAAACCAAACCCACTATCCGCACGGCCACACCATCCACAAAAAACAAACAAAATCGCAGGGAAAACAAATCATCATCAATCCCGAGAAGGCGATAACCCCAAGGGCGAGCGAAGCGAAACAATGGAGTCGAAAGGCTGCTGCAGCTGCAAGGCCAAGACCGAGGCTCCCCGGCCGCCAACGCCGCACGTGGCGATGCTGGTGACCCCCGGGATGGGCCACCTGATCCCGCTGGCGGAGCTCGCCAAGCGCCTCGCGGCGCACCACGGCGTCACGGCGACGCTCGTCACCTTCGCCTCCACGGCCTCCGCCACGCAGCGGGCCTTCCTCGCCTCCCTCCCGCCGGCCATCACCTCCCTCTCCTTGCCCCCCGTCGACCTCTCCGACCTCCCCCAAGACGCCGCCATCGAGACCCTCATGTCCGAGGAGTGCGCCCGCTCCGTCCCCGCCCTCACCGAAATCCTCACGGAACTCAAATCCAGCAAGAGGCTTGTCGCGTTCGTGGCTGACCTCTTCGGGGCCGACTCCTTCGACGCGGCGGTGGCCGCGGGCGTGCCCAAGCGGTGCCTCTTCTTCCCCACAAATCTCCACGGCTTAACCCTCATCCTCAACTTACCAAAGCTCCACGAGTCCATCCCGGGCGAGTTCAAGGACATGGCGGAGCCCCTCCGGCTCCCCGGCTGCGTGCCCATCCCGGGGCCGGACGTCCTCTCCCCGCTCCAGGACAAGTCCAACCCGAGCTACAAGTGGATGGTCCACCACGGCGCGCGCTACCGTGAAGCCCACGCCATCCTCGTCAACTCCTTCGACGCCGTCGAGCCGGACGCCGCCGCCGCCCTCCGCGCCCCGGAACCCGGCCGGCCCACGGTCCACAACATCGGCCCGCTAACACAGACCCGCGAAGGCAGCACCGTAGGCGGCGGGCCGCGTGAGGCCTGCCTGGAGTGGCTGGACCGGCAGCCGGCCAAGTCCGTGGTGTTCGTCTCCTTCGGGTCCGGCGGCGCGCTGCCCGCGGAGCAGATGCGGGAGCTGGCGCTGGGGCTGGAGCTCAGCGGGCAGCGGTTCCTGTGGGTGGTCCGGAGCCCCAGCGACGAGGGCGCCGTCAACGCCAACTACTACGACGCCGAATCCAAGAAGGACCCGCTGGCGTACCTTCCAGAAGGCTTCGTCGAGAGGACCAAGGACACGGGCCTCGTCATCCCCTCGTGGGCTCCGCAGATCAAGGTGCTGGCCCACGAGTCCACGGGCGGGTTCCTGGTCCACTGCGGCTGGAACTCGGTGCTCGAGAGCCTGGTCCACGGCGTGCCCATGGTCGCCTGGCCGCTCTACGCCGAGCAGCGGCAGAACGCCGTCATGATGTCGACGGAGGGCGGCGTCGGGGTCGCCATCCGGGTGCCGGAGACGAAGAGGAAGGAGGAGATCGCCGAGGCGGTGAGGGAGATGATGGTGGGCCAAGGGAAAGGCGCCCTGGTGAGGGCCAAGGTGGCCGAGCTCCAGAAGGCAGCGCTGGAGGGGCTATGCGAGGGCGGCGCCGCCGCCGCCGCGCTGGCGGAGGTCGTGCACACGTGGACCGGCGAGGACAAGTAGGCGGCGGCCATGACACGTGGCGTTGCAATGCGCGGTTTGTTAATTCGTTTCTTTCTTCCTGTGTTTATCATTGTACTTAATCAACTTCTGTAGCTATTCAAGTATTCCCCATCATTGTTAGGTAGGCCGTGCACGTCCCACGCATGAAGAGAAGATATTGTTATTCCAGATTTGTAACTTTAATTTAAAGAAGGAGCATTACAAAAAAGGGAACCATATACGAAATGCATTCATGCGTGCCATGCGACTGGCATCTCCTTCGTGATTAAGCATCGGTAGTGCCGTTTATATATTGTTTGATTTGACTCTCGCACACTAATCAGACAATGAAGTCTGGCCAATCAGGTCTAATCAATGCTTTTGTTGCCTGGAACGGATCTTGAGAGCTGTTCGGGTGATGAGTCGATCAGGTCAGGTGTGTGGTGTGTCCAAATCCACGTGAAACGTTCTGGAATCTGGATGGCAAGTGGGAGTGGAATAATTAACTAGCTGGAGGCAGAGCCCTATCTATGTTATCTTGAGTGATTCTTCCAAATCTTCGTAACAAAATCGAACCTAGGGACGTACGGTTCCTACTGCTACTTGAGGGGATTCGTACTGTATAAAATTAATAATCTTGATATATGCCAATCGTGCCCACTTGGGCATAAACTGCTAACAGCAGAGAAGCTGATATGCCGTCAGTCACGAGGTACACAGGATTTGAATAACCTATCATCTGCAAATGGAAGTCAAACAAACTCGATCCTCAGCTGACAGTCGGAGGCCCCCACATTGACAGAGATATCGATTGCCGCGACATCCGTGCGTCGCTTTCTGGCCATCGGAGGGATGACGCCTCATTAGCTATCTCTAGAAGGTTTCCAGCAAGGAAACGGTCGCGAACACAAAGGCCACGGTGTGCCGGCGGACTCTGCAGGCTTGTGGCTGCAGGTCGATGCGTGTGGATGTAAAACGTTTCTTTTGGCTGCAGAGAACTCTAATACTGGTATTTTGTGCCTAAAAAGGAAAAAGTCTCAAGATTGTCATGTGTTTTCTCTCGCGCGGGAGAAGAGGGGTTGTATAACATCAAAATCCGGGTTTTTGCAGGAGAAAAGAGAGATCAAATCAGTGATTACGTGTTTGTATTCTCCTCAGCTCCATCCGACATGTACACATCTCGAGCTCTCCCTGACTCCCTCCAGAAGGTTTCCGATGCCTATGGGTGTCGCGACGGAAGACGAATAGTGTCGTCACTGGTGCCCGTGACACGCAGTGAAGCGAAACGGCCAGAACAATGGCGAGGAAACGGCCGGCCGGACGCAGGAGAGCACGCTCACAAGCCCACAGTAGGCCTGCGGCATGTGTCGGCTTGCGGCTCCGGGGTACCGAGCACGTGGAGGTGTCTTTTCTGGCCGTGCAGCCTGCTTTGGCAAACGCGAGAGCATGGCGCCTTCGTAAAATGACAACACGACTATATACTCCTTCCCTCTCACATCAGGGCTCATTTGGTTCCTCCAATCCCCACAAGGATCCCGGCCATTTCCCGTGGATGGAAACCCACGTGGGAATGCGTCCCTGGGCCGACCGGCGGCGCGTTTGGTCGCAGCTGGGTTAGGGATTTTTCGGCCCGTACCCCGTCGTTTTCCCGTGGATTTAATCCACGCCTCCGACCATCGGGAAATCTTTCTCGTCTCCTCGCTCGCTTGCGGCGCTCTGCCTCCTCCGCCTCCTCAAATTCCGCGACCTCTCCTCTGCAGACTCTGGTGTGACCCGCTGCCGCCGCACATCCATGGACACGCCTCCGTCACTCCTGTCCCGCGAGCGTCGTGGCTGGCGCCAGCAGCGACGCCGGCTGTCTCGTCAAGATCGTCTTCAGGTGAGGAGTTAGGAATTTTGGGTTAGAACTAATAACCAATCTGAAATTAATTCTTAGAAAATCTCAAAAGCCTATTCATGTGGTGGGATAAGTAAGTGAGAATAGTCCCACCTTACTGGTTTAGGGGGAGTTGGATCAATATATAAGGTATGTTGATTCTCACCTCTTGAGCAAGTAGGTAAGGGAAATCCCCACGCGCGCTCCTCCTCCTCCTCTTGCCGCGCCGCGTCATGCTTATCTTTTTGGCAGTCGGAATCCGTTGGGGACGCGTAACAAATCCCGATAATTGCGGAGTCGGTTTTGGTTTCCTAAACCGAACCGAAGTCCGCCTGCGTGCCTATATAATAAGACGACCGCGGCCTCCGGACGAAACACACCACAACCCTAGCTGTCACGCCCACGATCCAATCTCGTTGTTCGCCGCCAACTGCTAATCCATCCCGTCGACTGCGTGCACAGATCGCCGGGAGAGCAGACCTGCGAAACCACGACCTTCGAGATCCTACCCGGGAGACGGTCGATAAGGTTTTTGGGGAGCGTTCTCACGCAACTGCTCGCTTCTTCACGTCCCTGTTTCGTCGGCATCTTCATCACCAATGGCCGACGACCTCGGAGATCCCGCGGCTCAAGCTGCCGCTCTAGCTCAGCAGCAGCAAGCTGCACAACTCCAAGCACAGCAGCACGCTGCCCAACTCCAAGCCCAGGCAACTGCTGCTGCACAGGCGCTGGCTGCTGCTCAGGAGGTAGTCAAAGCTGCTGCTGCTGCCGGCGTGAACATCGACGCCACCGGACTTGTCACCGACCTCAACAAACAAACACAAGAAAAGAGTACAGCACCGTACGTAATCTGCTCTTTCTTGTTGATTTTGATTAGTAGTTCTATTATTCATGCCGTGAAATTAGATGAGTTTTATTGCTGTGCATTGCTCTTTAATTTGTCTAGTTTGCATGATATAATATGCTACATGTTTTACACATTGTTTTTCTGGATTAAATATTCATCGAAATTACCTAATTATTCAGCAATCCAAAAACCTTATTCGTGTAGGCAATTTTCGATGTCGCAATTTGCTGTCGCATTGAAACCTCATGTGTTTACTGGACTGCACTTTAAGAGATGGCAGTATAAATGTCATATGTGGCTCGTGGCTATGGGCGCATGATGGGCGGTACAACACGGGAAGACTCAAACAATTGCTTCTCAGTAGTTGTATGTTGAGGCTTGTGTTGTAGTCATCGGTGCGATCTGTAGTGTGCTGGGAGATAAGCTCGTTGATCCTGCACTATCAGGATGCCAAAGAGTTGTGGGATGCGCTCAATGCTAAGTTTGGCGTATCTGACGCTGGCAGTGAGTTGTACGTCATGGAGCAGTTCTTTGACTATAATATGGTTACAAACCGATCTGTAGTGGAACAAGCTCATGAGTTACTGACTATGGCTAAGGAACTTGAGCAATTCAAGTGTCCACTACCCGACAAGTTTGTCGCCGGGGGCATCATCGCCAAGCTTCCTCCCTCCTGGAGGAACTTTGCTACTTCACTAAAACATAAGAGACAAGAAATCTCTGTGGAGGACCTGATTGGAACTCTTGATGTTGAGGAGAAGGCGAGAGCAAAAGATGTTGGCCCAAAGGCAACACACAAGAGGATACGTCCACTGCCAACATGGTTCAAAGAAACAACCACAACAACAATAACAACAAGGGAAAGGGAAAAGCATTCAACAATGCTGGTCCAAAGAACACTACAACTTTCAAGAAGAAGAAGAAAGGAGGCAACAAGGACAAGGATCCTTGCTTTGTGTGCGGAGGACTTGGCCATTGGGCGAGTAACTGCAAGGAGCGCAAAGGAGGACAGATTCGGCAAAAGTTTGCTAATTTGATGGCAACAATGAAGATGCAGGCAGGTATGGTAATTTATTTACTGTATTTTCTGTATGTCAGTCCACCGATTGGTGGGTCGATACAGGTGCAACTATTCATGTGTGTGCTGATATTTTCTTGTTTTCTTCATATCAGGCCATCAGCTCCTTAGTGACGATGGGGAACGGCGCCCATGCTTCTGTTCAGGGTGTTGGCACGGTGGATCTGAAGTTTACTTCGGGAAAGATCGTGCAGCTGAGGAACGTGCAGCATGTGCCCTCCATTCAGAAGAATCTTGTTAGTGGATCCCTCCTGTGCAAGGACGGATTTAAGTTAGTGTTTGAGTCCAATAAAGTTATTTTGTCTAAGTATGGACAATTTATTGGTAAAAGTTATGAGTGCGGAGGCTTGTTCCGCTTATCCCTTTCGGATTTTTGTAATAAGGTCATGAACAGCGTCAATTTTATTAATAATGAGTCTAATGTTTGGCATTCACGACTTTGTCACATTAATTTTGGTTGCATGACACGATTAGCAAATCTGAGTTTAATCTCTAAAATCACTATGGCTAAAGGTTCGAAGTGCCAAACTTGTGTGCAAGCGAAGCAGCCTCGCAAGCCTCACAAGGCTGCTGAGGAGAGGAACGTAGCACGATTAGAGCTCATACATTCTGATCTTTGTGAGATTAATGGTGTATTAACCAAAGGTGAAAAACGTAACTTTATGACTTTCATTAATGATGCGACTAGATTTTGTTATGTGTATTTATTAAAATCAAAAGATGAAACGTTACATTATTTTAAGATCTAAGTCAAGAATCCATCGACGCGCCTCCGTCGCTCCTGTCCCGCGAGCGTCGTGGCTGGCGCCAGCAACGACGCCAGCTGTCTCGTCGAGATCGTCTTCAGGTGAGGAGCCTGACTCGCATTCTCGATCCATCGCAGTGGCTGGCTAGAGCTTCACTTCTGGATCCCTATCTTCAGATCTACCCTTTCCCTTGCTCCGTTTTATTTGATCTCTCCGTCTGTGGATTTGATTTGGTTGCAGTCGGTGTCTCGGTGAATTATGGAGTCCATAAGCTCTAGGAGATGAACAAGCGGTGGGGTAGTATCTTCTCTTCCTGCATCCTTGATTCCCTGTGGATTTCAATTTGTAATAGCAAGGCTGTCAACACAAATGATTGACTGCAATCCACTGATCTCTGCTGCTCCCGATGGCAATGAATACCATTTTCTAATCCGTTGTTCTTTTGATCAATGATTTTGATCAATGAATCTCATTTTCTAATCTGACATTTCTGGTGATTTTCGGAATTAGTTTTACTATTGTTTCCAATTATTTGTCTTTCTTCTACCCTCTTCAGATGAATTTCTCTGATTTTGTTCGTCGTGGAACTTCCTACAAGATCCCCTCTGTGGTTTTGCTTCCCTGGTTTGTCTACCCCTAACAACCAAATGAGTCCTTAAGTGCCGAATATTACATTTATCTACATAGTAGACGTTTTTAATATATAGATACGTCCATATTTAAATAAATTTCAGTCACTTAATATGGAACGGAAGAAGTACATATCTATTTATGCCCATCACCATATAGATGAGCCTGTTTGGAAGGGTTTCACTCCATCTAAACTTTACTTCACCTATAAACTCCACTCCACATTAGCTCCTATCCACCTGATAAATGTGTTCGTCACACAAATCACCTCCAGACTACCCTTTTTCTTTTTGAAAATTTATTTTTTGTTTCTTTCCATGATGGATCGATCTGGCACGTGGTATATCACACAAGTGTTTTTCGTTGGACTTGGCCGATTAATGCAGCTCGTGATAGATCGATTGTTTGCATGTACCTTTTTTTTTGTTCACGTTTTGTTGTTTCGTGCATGCGTCAAAGATGTACATCAGCTTGATGAATCAGATTTTTGTGCTCCCTATCGATTCTAGGAAATGAATCCGCATCAAATAACCGATCCGATGACGGTGTCATGGAGAAGCGGCGTCCAGGAGCTTGATGAATCAAACATGTACAACAACTTCATAAATCAGATTTGTTTTGCTCCCGATCTATCCCATGACGGCCTCCTGGAGATGCGGCCGCCGGCATCCCATGGCGGCGTCCTGTAGAAGCGGCCGCGGCTGCGGATCCTAGTGGCCGCGACGGCGGGGAATCGCGGGAAGCGGCAGCAGCTTGCCGGGGACGGAGCGCGGGCTCGTTGGAGGAGTGCGGACTCTACCTAGGGTAGAAGATGTACTGCCATGGTAGGGATTCGGGGGAGATGCACCGCCGCCATGGGGAGAAAGAACACACAAACGGAGGAAGAAGAGAGTCGGGCGTTCTATTCGGGTGGAAGATAACGGTTCGGTATCGCTTAAGTGGAAATGGTGGGTAAATATATCTAACCCCGGGTGAAGTGGACCATGTGAAGCATCCCATTCTTGACTTCAGTGTGAAGCATCCCATTTTTGACTCCAGTAAAATGAACTCCAGACATGTACCACTCCACTTCACCTAACAAATGGAGTTTGAGGTGTTTGGAACAACTTCTGAAACTGTGAAGTGTAGCTGTCCCAAACAGACTCGTACTCACATGAGGTTTACTGAACATCGTTGTCTAAAGCACCATGATTGTCGCTATTTCGGGTTTATAGAAAAATCTCTACAAGTCTAAATTAGTGTTATTGAATCAATCATAGCATATAGATATATGTTTCTATACTCCCTCCGTCCTAAAATAAGTGACGTGGATTTGTATAGATTTATACATTTATACAAATCACGTCACTTATTTTGGGACGGAGGGAGTAGTATATTTAGACGGAGATCTAGAAGTTGATACATTTTCTAGAAACTTGGTTAAACATCAAGAAATTTGTCTTAAACAAAGTTAAGACTTTTTATGTGTAAAAACAAAGGTGATACTTCCTCACAAATCCACGTCAGTTATTTTGAAATTGAGGTAGTACTATTTTTTTCCCCAGTAAATCGCTTCTCAGTTTTCATGGTTCAAACATCCTAATCATCAGCAGCATGACAAAGGTGATACTTCCTCACAAATCCACATCAGTTATTTTGGAATTGAGGTAGTACTATTTTTTTCCAGTAAATCGCTTCTCAGTTTTCATGGTTCAAACATCCTAATCATCAGCAGCATGATAATTGAGAACATTGAGACGTGTCTAAGTTAACAGGACATGCTCAACATACAGTTCAACATAGCCGGCATGCGGCCGGGCCCCCGCGCTACACGATATTGGCATGATTTAAGCTAGCAAAACAGGTTGATAGTACTGTATAACGTGGCTGCTATGTGTGTAAACAAAACATGGCTGCTATCCTTTAGAACCACTGATTGACTGATACTAATATAGTACAGTGGTTGTACGTAGTGTTCGTTGTGAGCTATTTAATACTACATACCTTTGTCCAGACAAACATATTTAATCAAACTTCTCTAACTTTAATTTTGATATACGAAGTAAAATTACTGTTCAGATGGTAAAATAAAAATAATATTATTGTGTTTTTCATCTTTTCTTATCTGTAGCAATGTAAAAAAAAGGGCAGCCTGGTGAACGTAGCTCCCGCTTGCGCAGGGTCTGGGGAAGGGTCCGACCATTTTGGATCTTTTGTACGCAACCTTTCCCTGCATTTTTGCGAGAGGCTGTTTTCAGGACTCGAACCCGTGACCTCATGGTCACAAGGCAACAGCTTAGCAATGTATTTATATAAGAATGGACAAACCCGTATATTAGCAAGGGCAGAGTGGACGACGGAACAGGGCCCCTAATTTTTTTGGGCCCCCAAAATTTAGTTAAGTGTATGTATTAATTAGGTGAAGATAGAATCAGTATAGCCCACCAAATGCATGCAGCCCTTTCAAGCTCACGACTAATGGAAACTAACGCATATGATTGCTAATCGCTCTTTCTAATTTCCCTCCCCTAATTCTCTAACCTGATTTCTTCACGCACATTCACTCAACACACACACACACACACACACACACACACCCCCTCACCAATCTCTACTCTACTTCACCAGCGTTTTTTTTCCTAATTCCACTTTCGATCATTAGGATTGTCCAAACATGGGACCTCAATTTATGTTTGGTACAGGGGCCTCCAAATTCTAGAGACGGCCCTGAGAATGGAAATACGTACTATTTTTTTTCCTTCACTTGTTGTTAAAGTCTATCTTTACTCTATCAACCGCAATACCAGGCGTATATGTAACTAGGTGTCCTTTTCTAACTAGCTGTCAGTGTGCACAAAGAATCGTCAGACAGGAGAAATCGCCTAAATCAATTTACCAGCCTTTCGCCTAAATCAATTTCCCAGCCTTTTTTCAACTCGCCGATTTATTTACACATGTACTCCCATGTTCAACTCCAGCCTTACATTTGTAGCATTGATCTTCAGAGATGAAATCAAGACAAGTAACGATCTCGCTTTACTGCCTCTAAGAAAAGGAGACCAAGAGTAAGTGCATATTGATACATCAGTTGATCAACTCTGTGGCGTTGATTACCTCCAGAATGCTCGTTGAGATCAGGACATCCGAATATCCGATGCAATTCAATATCGATTTTACACCAGTGCACTGGAGAAGATCTGATAGAGACAATTGCAAAGCCCAAACATGAGATCAGTGAAAACAGATAAGAAAATGAAGATGTTTTGAACCAGAGCCTTCTAACTTCTAAATCATGATCAGTGCAGCATAAGCATATTTGCACATCGGACAAAAGACAAAGTAAGCGGCTTAAGCTCTGCCTCTTAACAAGTCATGTAAAAGTAACTGCTACAGTCCATGCAAGCATGAAAGGAATAAAACAAGGCAAGATAGTACCTAGTCATGGACCATGGTATTCCACCAGTGAGAAAGATAGCAGAATGTTACAATGTTTACCAAACCACACTTACGATTCAAATTTTGATGCTGCAATGAACTCCTTGCAGCTGCCCAGAAGATCAGAACCACAACTGACTGACGCACTAGCTTCACTTGCAATACCAACAAGTTTTTTCAGCATATCTCAAAACCAGGCACTGAAGTAGAAACACACTACCGGTTTACTACATGCACTTTGACTGGATAGAAACAGGGACCGACTATAGTGCGAGTGTGCAACAGACACAATCCATTGTGTACCATCGTCCTTTCAATAATGGCCTTTGTTCATACCAGGCAAAGATGCAAGCATATTTTACATCCTCTGGAAATTTCCGCAAATAATTAACTGAACCTTAAGAAACCATAAACTTTGTGTTAACAATAATTTTTCAGTCGCTTGTTCGATTGCAGACATAGTTTATGTACTTGCTTAAGCAACCCAAAAACTGTTCCATCATTTGTGTTTCTGTATGCCTCTTTCCACCAACACCCAATTCTTGTAGAGTTCATCCCATCTCAACTTTCTATGGGCGCTTATTTGTCCCTCACACAAATGATGTTTCAAGAGATCACTAATGATACTTCAAGATGCGCATTGCCTACTTATCATATATACAGATTTTCAGACTTTATATCACTTCAAAACCCATCTGCTACAGATCATGCAAACAATTCCAACTCACAAAATAACATGGATCATATTCATGTGGCTCTCCCAGTAGAGTGCACAAAGAACATAACCTTGATAAACAAAAGTAAAGCATCAGCTAACAACTGCATTTTGATAAATAATAAATGATTTATCAGTTGGTGTAGTTGAAAGGTACAGAGGGTATAGATTTGCAAACAAAAGGTACAGAAGGTTACACATTGACATTTGAAGTATATAGGCAGAACTTCCATCAGCATCGCTCTAATCCAAGACTGAAAATCCACACACCATGCAAAAAGGGGTAGAGTAAAATGATCTATCAGAGGGATTAAAAGCCCAGTTTTCTTTTCATACATGATGACCTAGAATGCAGTAAGTGAGGACAATGACTTATCAACTATGAACATGCTTTATCATTTATTTGTTTATGTTTACTTGTTTCATATAGCATGCTATTCTACGAAACGAGGAGCATCTAGATATGCACATATTAGTACTTAAAGAACTCTACAAGCACTGAAGAAAGAAGGACGGTTTTTAAGGAAACACACAATATTGCTTGGTTCTCCAGAGCGATTGCTCTCATCCTCACTAAACCATGGGACATGCGATATCTTCAGTACATAACAACGCCCTATCTGCGGAAATATAATATAAACAGTCTTTAGTTAACAAGTATTATACACCGGATGTTTGATAAAACCTTATAACATCTTATATTAGAATAATACCAAGAAGTTCAGGGGACATGTTTTGCAATATTGCAAACCTTTACTTTTTTTAATAAACTTTTTTTGACCCGATTTTTCAATAAACTTACATCACCATTCCAGAAAAAGGAAGATAGTTTGAGCATCTAGGTTCCTTAGAACAGTTCTTGCACTTCATATTCACGCAATATTTATCCCAAGTTTGACAATGTGCTAAATACATATACCATGTACAATTGTCCACATTTCGGCTACATGCAACATCAGCACCCAAATCAAAACGCAAGTATGAGATATATGCAAGCTGCTAGGAGTTATTTCTAGAGCCTGAGAAGCAGCATTGTTTTTTTCTGCCAGCAGCAAAAATCAAAATAGTCATCGATTCAAACATAAATGGATGGACATGGTGGAACGTGCTACTTGCTAGACTACTAGGATAATAGCATCTTGATTTACCTCAGACCTCTGTAAAACTATGTTAATATGAAACAACTGCTAACTAATTGATACAAAGATAAGCAACATAACTTCACAGTAATCTAAAATCGAAGTTATAATCGATTTTAGCACCAGGTTTTGCTGTTCATCGTCGGACATTGGCAAACCTGCATTTTGACAGCTAGCTAGATCATGAAAACGACCAAAGGAAATTTTCAATTTACAAAAAAGGCACCTGAGAAATTGTGAAGACCTCTACTAGAGTCATCTATCGGAGTGACAGATGCTTCTGTCACATAGACATAGCTCAATGGCTCCTCAAGGTTTTGAAGGATCCAGCTGCCTGTTAAGTGTTCACGAGGCCTCTGTCATCCTCAAAAGGCCATCGGGCCTTAAAATGCTGGCACTGGAGGGACACGCCCGGCAGCGCCTCTGACCCACTGTATCTGTAATTCTGCATCTCTCTCTCGATCTCTCCCGGTTCAACCCAGCGGCCATGGCCGAAGTGCGCGCGAGCGGACGAGAGGAATAGGAGGTGCGGGTGAGGAGAACTGGAGAAGGATAGGAGCTCGGGAGGATGGGAGAGGCCGGCGCTTGCTCGGGAACACAGGGCGCGCGACGCCGGCTCGGGAGGAGAGGAAGACAGGGGGAGTGCAGCCGGGAGAAGAGGCGGCGGTGCGGCACGGCCACGGCAAAAGGAGGAACCGAGCGAGGTCGTGCGGCCTCGTGCGATGACGGCCCGGCCCGAAGCCTGACGTCCAGGTTCGGCTTGGGTTTTACTCTTCCGAAGACCAGCCCAGAAACCCAAAATCTCTTTTTTTGTATGGTTAATTAGACTACTCAGAGTGCAAATAATTTAGCAGGTAGTAATAATGATGCCAACAAGACATTTTTGTCACATGCCACGGTAATTAATGATAAAAAAGAATGACGTGGTAACTAGATATGTTACCCTCACAACACACTTTTCAAGATAGAATGAGTGTATAAGACAATTGATGAGGTTTATATGTTATCACAAATTACGGTCCTCTCATTATTGACATAGTAACATAGACTAGTAACATATATTCCATCTGTTCCATAATATAAGGCGTCCACACATTTCGAGACCCAAATTTAACCATCAATTAGACTAACAAAATGTGAATTATGTGTTATAAAAATTATACCGTCAGAAACTTCAAAATCTTGAAATGTGTGCGTGACTTATGTTATGGAACGGAGGGAGTACATGTTACTAGTTTATGTTACTCTCTACTATGACTAGCCTTGGAATGATTTGCTTGCACGCATACTTTTGTCCTATTTTCGTTACGAGCAATACACACACACACACACATACGAACTTGTGTGAATAAAATTTATGAAACAAAAGAGTATTATTTGAACAATACTCCCTCCGAACCATATTACTTGCTCAAATTTGTCCAAATATGGATGTGTCTATGTTTAAAAAGCGTCTATATAGGAGTAATATTTCGACAAGTAATATGGGTCAGAGGAAGCGTAGATTATAAGATTTTTAGACAAAAATATTGTCATTTAGGGTCTGTTTGTTTTGGTGCCCAAATCCACCTTACCAATGTTTTGGTCATTGACTAAAATTTGGTACTTGTTTGGAGTGTGCCAACTATTTGGTAAGCCAATGCCTACTCTTTCCGTTTTATATTAAGTGACTCAAATTTGTCTAAATATGAACGTATCTATATACTAAAGTACGTGTAGATGCATGTAATATTTCGGCCGGAGGGAGTATTTGCCAACTATAGTTCAATTTTTTGATTGATCAAAGTTGGACAACTCATGGACTAGTAAAAACATAACCAATTATTTGGCCAGGCAAATATTTGATAAGACAAAGTCGGCTCAATCCAAACATACCCTTAGTTAGATCCAGCCCGATCAAAATAACTTCCGTGAAATACATTGCTTCCTCTCTTTCTCCAAGATTGACATCTACGTTTCGAGATTTAATTTTGTTACTCTCTCCGGTCAGAATTATTTGTCGAAATATTATATGTATCCAGATGCTTTTTAAACATTAGATACATTCATATTTGAGACAAGTAATATGGATCGAGAGAGTAGAAAATTATTAATAAAGCAATATTAATCACGTGCATCGCTTGCATGGGCGCCCCCGTTCGACGTCTTTGGCGCGGCGTCCATCCGTCCACGTGCCCAGGAATTCCGCAAAACGACACTTGTCACCCGCTCATCACACGCTATCTGAGGGTCGCAGGAGAGAATCAAAAATCGAATACAAACACCATCTTGAACATCCCAAAAAGAGAGAACACGAGAGAAAGAGAGATATTTTCCCCGTCCTCCTCGTGCGGCCCGAACCGAACGGAAGCCAGCCAGATCCCCACCGACGTCCGTCCGAGTTCCCGTTGCTAGGTTTTCCTTCCTCCGTTCCGTTCTGTCTGTCCCACGCTTTCCTTTTAGCCGCAAACTCCGTCCCTCTCCTCCACCCACCCCGCCCCCATCGAAATCCCAAAAAGGTTTTCGCCCTCAAACGATCTCACAAAAAGCCTCTTCTCTTCCCCCACCTCGCCGCCTCCGCGCAGATCCAGCCAGCCATGGCGGCCCCCTCCATGACCTCCTGGGCCGACGTCGCCGACGCCGAGCCCGCCCCCGCTCCGGCCCCAGCATCCGACGGCCCCGCGCGCTCCGACCGCTCCTCCTACGTCCCTCCCCACCTCCGCAACCGCTCCTCCGCCGCGCCTCCCGCGTCCTCCGCTCCTCCCCCACGCGCTGCCCCCGGCCTCCTCGGCCGCCCCGCACCCGGCGTCCCCGGGAGGTTCGTGGGTGGCGGCGGGGGCGGGGCGGCCCCGCCGCCGCGCAGGTGGGACCGTGAGCCGAACCCGTTCGGGAACGACGAGCCGGTGCCGGCCGCCGAGCCCGAGGGGTTCGACGAGCACCAGAACACCGGGATCAACTTCGACGCGTACGAGGACATCCCCGTCGAGACCAGCGGCCGGGAGGTGCCCCCCGCCGTCAGCACGTTCGCGGAGATCGACCTCGGCGCCGCGCTCAACGACAACATCCGCCGCTGCAAGTACGTGCGGCCCACCCCCGTGCAGCGGCACGCCATCCCGATCTCGCTGGCCGGCCGCGACCTCATGGCCTGCGCGCAGACCGGGTCCGGGAAGACGGCCGCCTTCTGCTTCCCCATCATCAGCGGCATCATGCGCGGCCCGCCCGTGCAGCGCCCGCAGCGGGGCGGCAGCAGGACTGCCTGCCCGCTCGCGCTCATCCTCTCGCCCACCAGAGAGCTGTCCATGCAGGTGATGGTCGAGTCTGCCGTTTCATGTTATGCCTCCGGGTTAATTAATTGCCTGTGGTTTGATGGTTGTTGCGTTATGTTTGCCTCGTGCTGCAGATTCATGAAGAGGCGAGGAAATTTTCGTATCAGACTGGTGTGAGGGTAGTCGTTGCATATGGTGGGGCGCCTATTACTCAGCAGGTCTGTTCTTTTTCCATCTGTTGAGTCTGTAATTCAATGCTGCAATATGTCTAGTTATGAAATTTACCAGCTTCACATGTATTCATGTCATGGAAAACAGTTTAGGAGTGTATTATTTGCATGCTAGAATAGGTATTCAGTCAGTTCTTTAAGGAGGGTATGCAAGATCTCTGATGATAATGGTCATAGCATTTTTGTGTGCACACATGGTAAGGTTATAGTTAATTCTGCTGCAATGTGAAGGATGGATTGCATATAAACTGAGATAAAATGTTAGAATTTTTTATTCGTTTAAAGTACATGTAGCAGTTTTGCATTAGCAAATTAAGTATCACGCATGCACCATCATCCTTTATGCAAGATCTCGGATGTTAGCAATTTTGTATTAGCAAATAACTATTACGCATGTGCCAGTTCCTTTAGGCGGAGCTTATTACTCGGTAATAATTTCACATACCTTGGCAGGTACATACACGTATTTGGCCCTGTATTCGGTGTTAGTGCCTAGTTGATAGTACAATATCCAATGGGATTCAGTGTTCGTCCAACATCTGATTTCTTTTTCCAGCTACATGTCCCCTGTTCTATTTTGTAGTGCTAGCACTGAGTTGTCTTCTTCTGTTCTTTTGCGAATCATCCAGCTCAAGTCTGCTAATAATATTTAACCAGAATTATCTGGTTGTTTGGTTAATGTCCCAGTGTTTCCCAAAGTTCTTTTTTGGCTCTATGTTAAGAGAACACAGCCTGTTGACTGCCGTATTTAGCTTTGTTGTCACCGCAAAATTCGCCTTTGAGCATTATTAATTAACCCTTGGTTCTGGGCCTTGCGATTCAAGCCACCGCGAAGTCTTCCGAACGTAGAAGTTGAAAGATTTGGACCTTTCAGTATGTGTGAGCCTTCAAACTGTGCCAATGAAGTTCTTGGCATCCCGTTGTAGCATGTGATTCCTCTCACATGTCATAGCTAGCTAATTTTGCCGGGTATTTGGTTTGAATGCTTGGAGTAACCTTAGTTACTTATTCTCATACCATAAACTCTCTTTCATATTTTTTGCAGCTGAGAGATCTCGAGAGGGGTGTTGACATTCTTGTGGCTACTCCTGGTCGTTTGGTTGATTTATTGGAAAGGGCAAGAGTATCTTTACAATCAATTAGATACCTTGCCCTTGACGAGGCCGATAGAATGCTGGACATGGGTTTTGAACCACAAGTTAGGAGAATTGTTGAACAAATGGACATGCCTCCACGAGGTGTCAGGCAGACATTGTTATTTAGCGCTACATTCCCAGGAGAAATTCAGGTTAGCTTTTTATCTCACATTACTGTACTTCTGTAATAGCTATACATTCCCGGAAGAAGCATCTCGACTCTTCTAGCTAATAAATTTGTGGCCTGATTCTACTTCCATATCTTTTTTGTGGCTATGTTGGTATGTTTCTCCCCCATTGATCTTTATCTTTATACTGCTATAACGATGTCAATCGGTGGTGGCGGTCCGTCTATCTTTGGACCAGACCACCTCTTGGGTCTCACAGTAATGAGAGTGGGGCATATGGTTTGGTATGGCAAGACTGTAGCAGTATGTAGTATGGCTTCTATTCCTTGAATAACCTTGGTTCTATGCTAGATGAGCTTAGGCAAAGTAGATTTACATCCTTGAAAGATCATCATGGAATGTGTTTAATGTACCATGCTATATGTCGATATGAACATTGAGCGGGCAATGTCGTTTTAAATTAGAGAAAACCTTCAGTATGTAATCCAGGCATCCAGTGGTGAGACGAGAAGGGATGTCATATGCCTAATATATTAGTATGTGCATCGGAGAAGCTTTTCTGAAGTATCACTGTTACCATAGCAAAGCTTCATATAAATCTGATTTTGTTCAGCCTTCACAGTATTACCTCCTTGTACGTGTGTGAAACGAAGGTACACGGTACATGGCTACACGCATGTTTTTTCAATAGAATGTTAGGTCAACTCCATGAATCAAGCTATTGTACTTGTAACATATTTCAGCAATCTCGGTTCAAGTAATGATGAATTGTGAAAGTGTTGTTAGACATGAGATCAGAGACACATTTTATGATGAGAGAAGCTTTATGCATCTGATATGCTGAGAAAGCCATTTCTATTTTTGGTCCGTTCATATCATCTTCTCTGGACTGTAACTTGCTATAGTTACCTTGTTAAAATATCCTTCTTTACTTCCCAAACATCTATTCGTGATTATCATCCGGCATGGTTGTAACCCTGACAAGTCATGTCCTGGATTGACTTGTTTTGAGTTGTCCAATTAGTTTTCTTATGACACTGCATATCTTTTATATATATATATATATATATATATATATTGTAGTTGGTCTTGGTAGGATGTTTTCTAATTTTATTTTTGTCAAAATTTCAATTTCCATTTTAATGTTATTGAGGTGATTTCTAATTAACACAGAGAATGGCATCTGACTTTCTGGAGAACTACATATTCCTGGCTGTTGGAAGAGTGGGGTCAAGTACTGAGTTAATTGCCCAGAGAGTTGAGTTTGTGCATGAGGCAGATAAAAGAAGTCACCTGATGGATCTGCTCCATGCGCAAAGAGACAGTGCAGATCATGGAAAGGTAATAACTTGACTTCGTCTGCTTAGTTCTTCATTCAATCAATTTCTCTGATGTTTTTGTTGTTTACTTCATCTTAAGATCGATGTTGATTTCCTGGTGCTCATCTTTCATGTTCTCTTGTGCTGCAGCAAGCTCTCACACTTGTCTTTGTGGAAACCAAAAGGGGTGCTGACTCGTTGGAGAACTGGTTGTGTACGAATGGGTTTCCAGCGACTTCTATTCATGGTGATAGAAACCAGCAGGTTTGTTTCTTGTATTTTTTTTTCCTTTGGCACCTCCAGTTGAACATTTGTTTTGTCCTTGTTCTCCAGAATAATCAGTCAGTTGGTGCCATCAAATGACTTGTTCTGTTTGTTTTGTTGATGAACTCATTTATTTAGTGTCATTTCCTGCTGTTGCGATCAGATAGCATTCACCAGAGCTTATTTGTTGATTTCCTCATTTATCCTGTTCCACCATTTCTGTATATTTTTAAATCTTAAATACTTACCGATGGATATTTGTGCTAAACTAGCTATAGATGCTTGAGTTATTAAGGGCTGTTCTTTTCTGACATATTGATGTACCATTTCTTCCAGGAAAGAGAATATGCTTTGAGATCCTTCAAGAGTGGCCAAACTCCTATTTTAGTCGCAACTGACGTGGCGGCCAGGGGCCTCGACATTCCCCATGTTGCTCATGTTGTGAACTTTGATCTCCCCAATGACATTGATGATTACGTACACAGAATTGGAAGGACAGGGAGGGCAGGAAAAAGCGGTCTTGCAACAGCTTTCTTCAGTGACAATAATGCCTCGATGGCAAAGTCTCTAGCTGACCTAATGCAAGAATCTAATCAGGAGGTACCTGCGTGGCTCACTCGCTATGCAGCTCGCCCATCCTATGGTGGTGGTGGTGGAGGAAGGAACAGACGTGGTGGAGGAGGTGGGAGCCGCTTTGGTGGCCGTGACTTCCGCAGGGAATCTTCTTCCTTTGGCAAGGGCGGTGACTATGGTGGAGGCAGCAATGGTGGTGCTGGCAGTTACGGTGGTTCCTCTTCATATGGGGGTGGTGGCTATGGTGGTGCTGGGGCTCCCAGTGCTTGGGATTAATGTTGTAGTTGCTCTCTACTAGGGTCTATCAAGCCTAGGTTGCTGTTTACTCTAGTTCCTCATTAGATATACATTTTTGCTAGGAGCTGATATACAGCGACGGCACGAGGTGAACTGTGTCATCCCCATTTTCCTTCTGGTTACTACGGAGGTAGTCTTATCTTACAGATATCCATTATGGAGAGCGCCCTGAGGACTTGCAATCACACACTAGATTCCCAGTTAGGAATAGGATTTCCAAACTGAAATTCCTAGTTAGGGATATAGTAGTTGGTGTCGGTAGGCTGACATTTAGCGTTTGATGTGGTGTGTCTGCCATTTGTTTTTCCTTGGTTCATCTCGTTTTGGCGGTCGGCTGGTTGTAGAGCTTGTGATGAGGGGGCTTTTGCGGCTTGAATTTTTGTCGGAGATTTCATATTTGATACTCATGTTGAACAAGAGGTAAGAGGATGCATAGTCCTTAAATCCTGATGTAATGTATATACTGTGAGGTGAGGCTGGAATGAATAAGTTATCTGGATCTTTAAGGGGAAGAAGGGGGGGATCACGCTTTTCTGTTGGAGAGGCACAAGTTGTGAATTTGTTTTGGATGGATCTAAACCATTATAACAGTTATTGAAAATGCATGTCTTCTATTTTTGGCTTCGATTTTGGCTCATTAATGTTTTCTACATATTGCCATCGTATTGTATATTTGTCCAATTATTTGATGTCTTCTACACCTCAAGTGACACTTGGCCCCGTCTGCCCATTCCGTGGAGTTTGACTGCCTGGTATCGCTCCGGGAGCAGAGTTGCGGAGCGGATGGACGGTTGCCAAGCAGACCTGAAGTGGTTAAAACACGTACAAGGGTAATGCAGCCCGTGATTCCGATGACATGTTAGGTTGCAATAATTTCACACAGAACTTAGCAGTACCAAATCGTCTTTTGCCTTTAGGTGAACCTTTTTGGGGTGACAAAACCTGAAATACGGTCTTCGGAAATGGCAATGGAGTTGTTTGTGTCGACAAAATGTGAATGCCAATCCTTATGAATGCCGGGAGGTGCAAACACCCTCCGTATCTGTTTGTTGTCGCAACAGAATGACAACCTTGGTGTTGGAAAACGTTGCTTACATCCAAATGCATATGCTTTCCTTGAATTGGACAAATTCCCGATGCATTCCAAGCCTATATAGCATTCATAAAAAATGGCCTCGTGGTTTTACACCTTAGGATTCTCATTTTTACCTAGGATTTTTTGCAGCTAGAGCAAATACATGGTACATCTAGTTATATTTCCACTATGCTTGTAGGCTAGAGAACATTATATCTTATTGGATTTATATGACTTCCGCAATACCATCCTCAAGACTTGCATACATGGCGTATATCTACAACAACCATATTACCGGTCCACTATGCCTCTCTTTAGTCTTTACTCAGCATCAACTGAGTCATGCTTCATGTACACATAACTGGGAGGCATTACATGGGGTCCATGTCTAAATGCAAGAAGTACTTTTCCAAATGCAGCAAACTCCGGCGGCATGTGATTTTTACACATTAGAAAAAAAATTGATTCTTTTCTCGCAAAAAAATTGATGCTTAATGTAATTTTGTCCATTAATTTCCATTATTATACATATTTGTAAAACATAATAAAAAATATGATGATGAGATGTGAAGTACGATCTTCCGTGTTGATATGGAGCCATTGGCGACGGTGGCACTAGTAGTCTACTCTGTTGCAACAGGAAAACGCCAGCTACACTCAATAGATTTCACTTTCGTTGTGTTGGGACGATTCCCTATGCTTTTCAATTTCCAAGTCTACACATTATAGTTTTAATTTGTTTTGCGAATACACACTATAGTTTCAAGTAGACAAAATTCTAGTGGCAACACTGCTTTGTGGTTAACGTTGCACTCGAGGTTTTTCATTTTTGTCTAGGAGTATTCTTTCCGACAAGAAGAAATACACATCTTTTTTGACAAAGGCAATTTTATTGAAATGATATGTCGCATCAACGAGATACGTCAAACAAAGTTCGCATCTGATTTCTGTATAATAGGATGAATGCAGCCGTAACTAGTGGCATGTCGTCCTCTTGTTGAAGCAGCGACCAAGAAAAGAGTAAACTGGTAACTAACCTGCAAAAAGGAAAGAGATTTCCGTTTATTGAAAAACAATATTGTTCCTGCATAACCAAATCAGCCAACAAAAAGGCTCTCACCAAAATTTTAGCTTTAAATTTAATACTCCCTCCGATTCATATTAATTGTCTCAAATTTGTCCAAATATGGATGTATCTATGCCTAAAAAGCATTTAGATACATGTAATATTTCAACAACTAATATGGATCAGAGGGAGTATCTATATTGTTCAACCAATTGCCAAAAAAATACTTGACACGCTTCGTAGTAGGAGAAGGTTAGAAGCCATTAGAATGGTGGACTATACAGAACGAGCAAACTGTCATTCAAAAAAAAGTGTTTGATTGTCTTATCATGACAACAAAAAACACATTTACAACTTCCGTGCTACTTGTTTTTTAATTTTTTGTGCGCAAATGAAAACTTTTACCTTGAGTGTATATATGCACTATGCATGATCTGGATTTATATGGGTTCCTTAGAAACTATGTTGAAGATGTGCATATGTATTTTTTGTTGGGATAACTAGGGATTAGGCGACTGAGAAATAAAATTTCTAGTGGACCATTGTGTGTGCATTTCACCTGTGTCGATGATAAAACTTTTTGTCCAGGATAAACATGTGTAACTTCATATCTAGTCCGACAGCCCACAATGCAACAAAAGAATAAAACCACAACCCAAGTGAGGTCGTTGTTTTATTGGGCATATTGAAGTGCCAAAAAGCCTACAGTCAAACACACAATAAATAATAAGTGGATAAAAATATCCACATCAAACCGCCATGAAAATTAATTAAGGAAAAAGGCAACAAAAAAAATAATGATTAGTGTTTTCAAAATTGCACGTGAAATGTGAAAAATTGCAAGTGAAAATTTATGTGCAATTTTAAAAGTGTGTGTGAAATTTTAAAAATCGCAGGTGAAAATTTATGTGCAACTTTAAAATTGCACATGAAATTTTATATGCAAATTTTTAGGCTAAAACTATACATTGGGCATTTCTAAAAAGAATAGAGCCATCCCTTAGCATCCTCCTAAAACGGGCCTCCCATGACAAAAGGCCCATAACCCAGGCCCCCACATGACAAAAGTATGGGGGACAAACAAAACGATATATAATACATATCTTAAAAAAACAATCTTAACACACGAGATGTAAGATTCAGATGATCGACTGACTCAGGCGACTTAGCAATAGCAAATCCCATTTAAAATTATAGAAAACACATTTCTAGACCAAAAAGGTAGTACATGAAAATTTATGTGCAACGTTAGCCGTCCGAAGGTGAAAGATCCAAATGGAACATTTCAAAATCCAAATTTACACGCAAAAAAACATGTGCAATTTTAGCCGTTCAAAGGTGCATTATTCAATTGCACATTTCATAATCTAAATTTGCACACAAAAAACATGTGCAATATTATCCGTCCGAAGGTGTAATATCTCCAATTACACATTTTAAAATCCAAATATGCGCACAAAAACCATGTGCCAGCCCACATCTCCCAGTGCAAACAAAAAAGGCCGAAGCCACGTGAAAGGAAAAATGCCTAGATAAAATACAACAACAGAATAAAACAAAAGCCTAGCTCGAGGCCACAATATTAGCAGGCCCAATAACCTAAACACAACAAGGAAAAGGAAAAAGGGCTCAGCCCGTACCACGGCCCGGCGATCTTCTCGTACGAACGTACAGCCCTCTCCACGTCTCCATCGAGCGCTGGAGTCATCGATTGAGAAATTTGATTTCTCGGGTGACTGAACTCCAACAAATCCGTTTTTTTGTTTGTTTTTAGAGTAGAATGCAACCGAGGTTCCTATTCTTTCGCGAAGGTGTCAAGTAGGTCCCTAATCTTTGAAAATGCACGTTTAGGTTCTCACATTGTTTGTTAATTGGTTCATCCAAGGTCCCTCGCCTGTATGCGCAGCTCCGGTCGCACGATGTGGCTGCCACCTAGGCTTTGGGCCCACACGTCAGGCGACGACGTGGCGTTGCAGTTTTACAGAAAAAACCCACGTCGGCCGCATGACGCAGGGTTCTGGATACATGGGCCCACCTATTCTCCTTTCATTTCGCCAGAGAGCCGACGTGGGTTTTTTCTGTAAGATTGCAACGCCACGTCGTCGCCTGACGTGTGGGCCCAAAGCCTAGGTGGCAACCACGTCATGCGGCCGGAGCTGCGCATACATGCGAGGGACCTCGGATGAACCACTTAACAAACAATGAGAACCTAAACATGCATTTATAAAGATTAGGGATCTACTTGACACCTTCATGAAAGAATAGGGACGTCGGGTGTATTTTACTCTTGTTTTTAAGACTTGTATGTAGGCGAAGTGTAGGAATGTACATCCCTCTCCACGTCTTCGTCAAGCGCTGGAGTAGAAATTTGTTTTCTCAAGTGACTGAACTCCAACAAATCCGTTTTTTGTTTGTTTTCAAGACTTGTATGTAGGCGAAGTATCCAGTGAAATCATCTCTACGGTGCAAACCGTGAAAACTCTATCGAAAAAAGTTCAAAAAATTCTCACAAAAATTACATATGTTAAAAAAGTGATGTTTTATATATGTGCAAAATTTCAAGTCCAAACTCAATTATGTTTGGTAGCAGCGAAAAAAAATAAAATTCTGCATGAAAAGTCGTCTTTTGTGTTTGACACTATTCATTGTAAAATTTCTCTTTTCAATTTTTTTTACCGAAAACTGTAAGGGAGTCCCTGACAACACTTGTATTAATATAAAGAAAGTATGTACATGGTCAGGTATTTACTAAAGGGAAAACAACAGCTAATGTAAGTCAGTTAGCCAACTTTTTAGTTCCTTTCAAATGCTTTTGATTTTGAACTTGAAATTTTGCAGGTTTATAAAACATCACACTCCCAACATATCGTATTTTGTAGGATTTTTTTAAACATTTAAACATGATTTTTATGAAGTTTGCACGGTTTACACCGAATCAAGGTTTTCACCGGACAGGTCGAAACATTTACACATAGAAACTGTGGTGAAGATTGGCCTTTGTATGTATGGTCACAAATCCCAACGACCATATTAAGTGGTCATGACGGCTCTCTTTTACTCACGTCACCCGCATCATGCTTCATCTAGCTAGTACTCCGTACTTGGTATACTGGAGGCGGGAGGGTATGTCTTACTCCCTAAGACTATTTGCAAATGAAACCAAGTGAAAGCATAAGGTTCATGTGTTAATTAGTCTACAACTGTTAACTGTTTATTAGTACTTCATGAAAAAAATACCACTTTTCTGAATTCTGCACATGATCCAATTCTCGTATGATTTACACTTTATATCTCACTGTCCCGACTCACGGCATGCGTACATTTTCTAAGCTAATGCAAACCGCGTCATGATCGTTGCTGGCTTGTATACTAAGCAAGTTGGGCTTCGTCTGGCTTTGTACGGTTCAACTAGCACAGTGGGTATGTGAAGTTCTGAACACCGGTGAGTATAAATAGAGTAGTTGTTGAATTATGTGACTGTTTGTATGGCAATATGCTATATTAGGTCGCTGTTGAATTAAGTGCTTGTTCAGTTGTTTGCCCCGACAATATAAGTGTTATTATGGATTTTGTTGGATGGGTCTTACGCTTTTTTTTGATATGTTCCTGTGCGGTGTCCGCTATGTTCCACAATGCAAACATTTGATGCCGGCTTTAGTGCCTACTCCGTGGATTTATTTAAACTACAAGATCTTTATAGGACTCGCACCAAATAAAGTGAACAGCGTACCTCACGTGATCTGATTCATTATGGTGGAATCAGACCATCATTATGGTGGAATCAGACCATCGCATGACATTGGTGATCACATTTATTTGTATTTATTTCAGTATTTAACTGGTATTATATCAGTCAACAGCGAGGTATCTGTGACGAGTTCGTCAATATCTCAAAATCCTCCACAAAATAAAAGCACAGATACGAAGACTAAGCCAATAATTTCAACTACACTTCTGTTGAGGTATATTAGTTTCATGTGCAGCCTATAATTAGCTCGCATTGCTGTTGCATGGGTGGTATCTCAACCGATTCAGCGCACAACCGAGAGCATACGGGGATCACAGCTTCCGTGTGTGTGATTGCTCTAGCCTCCGAAATCGCAACATCGACATCCTTAGTAATCCATTCTGACTTCAGTTGTACCTCGAAGCGCCAGGGATCACTTTAATTGGCCCACTGGATGGATAGGATAAGCGCGCTTCGCCGCGCCGTCAACACTTCTGTAGTGATTTCTTTTTCAGGTTTTGCTTAGTGCATGGTTTTGCTGACTGTATGCATACATGTATATAAAGTTGGATTGACAGTCAGGTTTGTCACGTTTTCCCGAGGTCTGCTTCTGTTCTGGTCGGTCGCACGTGTGTGTTGCGCCGCCTCTGATCACATCTCTTTTACATTTGCCCGCTTTGTTATCATTATATCTACTTATTTTTCCGTATCATTTTTGAGGATTTCTTTGGCGTTAAATATATGGCCTGGAGGAAAACCTTTTCCCCAGCATATACTGCCAGCCACACATTATCCTAACCGTGCGTTTTCTGGAGATTGCTGAAAGGTGAGGTCGGTCACCATCGGCCGACGCAGATTCTCCTCTCATGGCCACAAATTAAAGACAAAATACTTAAAATATTTCTCTGCATTGGTTTGAAAAACTAAATCATACACAGTAGAAGAACCAAGCTAACGATTAACCTTCAGAGGGAAAGTAAATTATTACATGAAGTTGGGTTCCTTCGTAATCCTCTCAAAGCTCACGTCTCCAAGTTTTTGTTAGATGAAACAAAGGGAGAGGGCGGATGACCATGCCAACTGACTCTCTAGCACCGAGATAGCTTCAGTAACAATGCTAAGATAATACCTAATTTCCAACAGAAATATTAAATATCCATTAGGGAAATTTAAATACATTTCCCCCTATGAATTGGCAGCTAGATCCTGACCCTTCTGTAATTAACTTATGCAATCTGCGCCTTTGGTTTTGCTTTCTCAAATCTTGAGCACAGGAGAACTCCAAGTAGAGCAAACCAGTTCCTACAGGGAAGGAAAAAATAAATTTCAGACCTGATGATAGGAATTACCAAAGGAATTTATAGGTGAAATTGGAATTCTGGAGAAGTAAGCAGATGACACAATGACCACCACTCAGTTGACAGAGTTGGCAACAGAATGGGTCACACGTGATAATATAGCAAATAAACTATATGAAACCTGCCACTGGTGATTGGTTGATGCCATTCTTTCATGGTATACATCACCAAACATTCTGCCACACATCTAGGTTCAGTTTATTTTTCTCAGCTTGGGAACACATAATGGAATGGTATCCCCACTTCCATTCAATCAGCTCATTGTTTAGTGCACATAAAAAAAACCACTATGTGTGGGTAATTATAAACGCTTCAGCTATTTATTCTACAATCGACATCAATCTAGGAGGTAAAAAATGATGAATTCTGAAGTTCTGGCACAAACTGCCAAAACAACAGAGAGATGCATATGCACTGCCACAAATAAGAACAATAGGGTCCCTGAACTTACACTCTTACAACATACCGAGAAATGGTGTCATAGCCAAGGGCAACATCACGCAGATCCCCTGAGAGAGAGAAGCCACCGAAGTTTCAGTTAGAATCAATATAGGGCAGAAAACTCGAGAATCGGTAAACGTCTACTAATAAAGGGAACATTAAACGCTACCACGCCAACCAATATTCTACACATGTCCATACTATCGAAAACCATGCCATGATCTGACACAAAAATCAGATGTTTCACGATCATGTATGCCAAAATAAAAATTAAAGAGCACCCTGGTAAAGAATCACACCTCCTCCCAGGCTCCGCATCACATCATCACCACAAGAAAATTAACTAAACCACCGCACATGAACTAATCAAGGATCAGAGAGCAATCAAAGATTGATCAAAATGCAGTAGCGGGGTACGAAGCAGTCATACAAATGTGAAATAAATCATTAGACCATTTTTCATGTGTAATACTTATAAGGCTGCAACACAGACCCTATGCCATCAAAGATTACCCTTCATCTTACAAGATAACTCATCCCATATCCGCAAAATCACAATATTAACCAACCCAGGAACCTGCAGCAAATAGGACATTAATTTTTGCAAGTTTTATCTCTTCCATGCTCAACTTTATTCCTCGGCCTTTCGTGATGTGAGTTCTAACCCACAGAATAGCCCTAGGAAGCATATACTTAAACACAAACTACATACCACCAATCACTTGCCATCATGAAGTCCAGTAAGAGCATCGCCGCTGGACAATCTATGCAAAAGAATCAATAGAAAACCCATCAAAAAACATGGTAGGAACCTTAGATGTGGGCAGCAGCAAAACAAATAGGAATCAGTAATTTAGGTGATCCTGCCTTCACTCATGTTTATTTCAATGGCAGCAATAATACATGGGAGTCGGTAAATTTATTTGATCCTGCCCTCCACTCACGGTTATTTCGGTGGCTGAGAGGCATAGCATCATAAGTCAACACCTGAATAGATCAGCGAATGTGGAGAATCAAGACAAACAAGGGACACAAGATGGAAGAACCAGAAAAAGAAGACATCGAGACGGGAAGTGGCGTGTCGGCAAGCTTCCAAGGCAGTAACGCCCTTCCGACGGGTGACGGCAAGGCAAACCAGGAACGGAAGAGCCGATCCAAGCTACAACTACATTCACAGGCACGGCACAAACACATCGCCAAGGGCGCATTTTCACAAACAGGTGGTGAGCAGAGAGAGACCTAAGTGCGTATGGCCAGGGTAGGGGCTGATAACCAACATAGGCGAGAGGGACAAAGGAGAAGTGAGCGGCTCACCTGTAGCCACACGCAGCGCGCCCAGCGCCACGCCGGAGTTGTGCCATACCACGACGGTGGTGAGCGGCAGGGGAGGGACGTGGAACTGCCGAAAACTGCCACCGCGAGACGAAGGGGCGCCGGGGTCCGGCTTCCGGCGGAGGCGAATGGGCGGCGGCGGCCGGCGGAAGCAAACGGGCGGCGAAGGCGAACGGAAGCAAAAACGGTGACGCAAAGCGAGCAAGCGAGCAGGAAGAACCACGGGGAATAAAAGGAGCTTTAAACGGGACAGCGCACGACACACGCGTTCCTGCATGTACACCGACCAACCGACCAGGAATAATCGGGAAAAAAAAACATCTAGAGCCACAGTAACCGGCGGTGGCACTAAACGTAAATACACCGGATGTTACAGTCCCATGAAAGCGACCTGCAACTCGCTGAGAGAACGAGCAAAACACCGGCTTTAGGATTGTAGAGTTATTTACCGTGTTCCAACGATACATCCAGTACAGAGATTAAAGATTACAAATTAGCCGGTGTCTCTCCGCGGCACTCCGCCTAATGGAACTCTACCAAAGCCTGAATCCCACAAAGGTTTGGCCTCTCTTCACGTACCTGCCTCTCTACAAATTGGAGACAAGATGGCAGTGCCACTTGTCTGAGCTTCATCAGAAGCTACCTTGTTCCTATGTTTCCAAATGTTCTAGCAAACAAGGGTAGAGCTCGTAGCGAATTCCTTCAGATATTTGCCCGACCCCGAAGGAGTAGACCACCAATCTTGGAGGGCCGGCCTGGCAACGCTGGTGAAGGAGAATTACGCATGAGGAAAACACAACTTACATAGACCAGATCTGGTTATCATGGGATTTGACGTATTCCTGGTGCATCCTAATCCTATACATATCAATTTTAAGAGAAGAAGCAACTCAAAATATATAGTGAGATGCTCTTGTCACAACTCTGCATGCTTTTCATCGGAGGATTCTTTGCAACTAGAGCACATAAAGACCTTATAGTGCTCTACTATCTGTCTATCCTCACATCACATATATATTGCCATACTGGACATATCTGACTTCGTCAATACTATATATGCTCAATATATGTATGGTTGCAGATCTGCCACAAATCATATTCAGTGGCCCCTTGCTAGCTCCAAATCATATATAGTACTCATTCGGATCCATAATAAGTGTCTCACATTTATTACAAAGTTAGTACAAATTAAGTTGTACTAATCAGGTACACTTATTATGGATTGGAGGGAGTATAGGTGCTGTCTCCTCATCTCTCTCGTGTTTTTATCTAGCTAGTCGTAATATAGGAAGATTGGAGAAAATATGTACGGCTCTTGTTTCTTGTTTTACGAGGCCTTGCTACGGTTTTGTTATAATTTCGGTCTTTTTTTATTCGGACTCGAAAATATGATATCCAAACTTTACCGAGGAACATTGCTATCCGAAATTTCAGTCTTTAGTTCGGTCGTGACCAAAATTTACAGATGTGGATGATAGCTCCAGAACATAACATGATTCAGTAAGAATTTTGGCAGTAATTTGTCTACTTTTCTAACAAAATTTCCATATCAAATTAGCAGAGATAAATATATAAGCGTCTCAACATGATAATTCATCGTGCTTTACGCCTCTAGCCTGTGCGAGTGCGAGCGTTGAAACTTGAAGGGGAATCGATGATTCAATCGGAGTGGCCAATGGGACTAGGCAAGTAGAGAACCGTCAAGACATCAATTGATCCCTGACTGCGCTGGGATTTTTGGCCTAGGAAGTGGTATGTCGCCTTGATTGTGCCGAAAGAATGGGCCGCTGTCCAGAACTTCGGTCCAGCCGGTCTTTGGTCAACTGATACCTGAACTAGTAGAATAAATTTCAGTCCATAAATTTTTCTACCCAAACTTTTTGTTCGGTCTCTGTTCGGTTTCGATCTATTAAACCATCGGTTTTTATGCACCTGACTCCAAAGACTGAACTGCCTCAATGTCATGCTTGCTGTATGTTGTCATGATGTATGCGTACAATCATGTTATGACTCATGCATCTCAAGAGGAAGGGCCCGTCCGGTTCTGCCCCCACTCCGTGAAATCTTCCATTCTGCTCCGCAGTCTGAGAAAGTTCGCTTCGCTCCTGCGTGCAATATGAGGGTCATTTGACGTGTTCAGCAACCAACTCTGAAACTCCCGATTCAGCAAGACAAGAGTTTGGATTGTCTCCGTCTAACAGCATGCTTAGCGTTTCGAAATAGTACTCCCTCCGTACCAAAATAAATGACTCATTTATTTTGAAACGGATGGAGTATAAAAAATGCAAAAAAAAAAGAACAGATCGGGCTTTGGCTTTTGTTTTTACCTTGCGTGCAGCTGCGAGAGGGAGAAGCCTGGAACGGAGGTTGGGCTTGGGCCTTGGGGCGCGATGTGTTTCTGGGCTGTGAAAATAGTCCTATACGACCCAGACCCGTGCGACCTACAATCTGGACTGGTTACATCACCGTTTGATTTGCTGATCTAATCCCCAGAAAGTCTCAACTCCGGCCCGTGTTTTGCTGCATCTAATCAAATCGAACGGCCATCACATGGGTCCACTGTTTGGCACCGGTCGGTTCACTCTTGCAGCAGAGTTGAGGAGAATCCCCAGATCTGAAGTGGAACTTGCACCGGTTAAGCTCACTTTGGCTGATCAAACATCAGGCAGCTAATAATTCGCGGTGACATTTTTGTTGACATGTATTGATTTCAGGCGAAACATGGCAAAAGTTGATTCTCTCGCCAGGTGAACCTTTTTTTAGTGATCAACTATGAACGAAGGTCTTGGCAAATGATCGTCGCATCGTTTATGCCGACAAAATGTGAATGCCACTCATCATTGTCGTGACGTGACAACACTAGCCATCTCTGTCCCATCTTTTGTCATGGTTGAATGAATTGAATGGTCCTCGAAAATGTCCATTACATCGACATGCATATGCTTTCCTTGAATTAGACCAATTCCCGTTGCATCCCAAGCCTACGCATTCAAACTTCAAGCATATGCAATTTTGGTGGCAAAATTACCTCGCGCCCGCGGCTAACACTATCTACGCCCCAGGCTTTTCATTTTTACCTAGGACTCTTTGCAACCAGATCTAATAACACATACATTGTTTGTATATCTCCACTGTGCTTGTATACTTAGAGAATACTACTCCGTATATCATATTGGATTTATATGACTTTCTCAAGACTATATATCCTCAAGACTTGTATATATGGCAGTAAATCTTCAACAACCATATTAAGCATCCATTATGGCTCTCTTTACTCGTGTCAAGTCATGCTTCATGTAGCCAGGAAGAAGTACATGGCGTTCATGTGTTAATGAAAGAAAACCTCATTTCCAGATACTGCATATTATTCGATTCTACCTCCACCACTTTATGATTTACAGATCAGAAAATATTGACGCTTAATGTAAATTTGAGCATTATTTTCTATTATTTCAAACCTAATAAACCTATATTTTCTATTATATATCCTGTTGTAATGTATATACTGTGAGGTGAGGCTGGAATGAATAAGTTATCAAGATTTTTAAGAACAAGAAAGGGGCATGTGATGGTTTTGTTCTTACAGATGCATACTATTGTGGATTTATTTTGGAAGATCCAAACTATTATTAGAATCATCCAATGCTTTTCTCCAATTTCGACCATACGGTTTAATTTTTACAATTTTCAGTTGTAAGCTTTCTTTACGCCACGTGCTCTTTGTAGAATGAGTGTGCGGTTAACCTGGCACACCCTGTTCTTTCGTTGGGATTGCTCTTTTGTTTACGTAAATAAGGTTCAGTATGAGATGAACTGAGTTTTACTTTGTTAAAGTATATTACTTTCAGAGGTATAAGATTGCAATTACATTTATAGCATGCATTGTTATCTACTTAGTCACTAGTACATCCCTAGGAGTGCAGAGACAGAAGAACCAGTTTCTCAATGTTATACTGTGAGCGTATGCTGATGAAATGTGAAGTACGTTTTCATGACTGTCGAGATGGAGCCATCGGTGATATTGAGAGAGGTAGCCATCTCTCTTGTGCGTCCTATGACTCCTTCACTCCTATTTCAATAAATTTAAATTGGAGTAGGAGAACACTACCTATATCGAATAACTCTCACTTTCATTGAATTGGACATATTCCCTATGCATTCCAAGCCTACACATTCTAGTTTTAAGTAGACAAAAGATCTGGTGGCAACGCTGCATCACGGTTAACACTACATTTAGGTTTTTCATTTTTTTTATCTAGAAGGATTCTTCGCAACTAGAGGACATACATCGATCTAGTGCATATATGTATTATGCTTGTGGTACTGTACGTATGAGCATCACTGGCATTTCCAAGGGTAGCCCCCAAATTCTCCTTAATTGTCCATTTAGAGGTTGTTAGATAAAAACACAACCCAATGAGGACCTCAATTTGTCCAACTTCTCCATTTTTTTCTCAAATTTGGGAGAGATTAGGAAGTTCCCATTTATGCAAAACTTGTCCAAACTTTGTCCACTTATCCGCCGGGTCCACATGTCAAATACTCATTAGATGAACGAATACGGTACATTTGGACAACATGATATTTACTCTACCGCCATCACCCACAAGTGAACAAATAGGGAGGACAAATGATGGCTCACACTTGAAGACTTGAATATATGGCCGTAAAACAGCGACAACCATATCAAATGGCCATGACAGCTCTCTTTACTCAAATCACCTGCGTCGTGCTTGGAGGCGGGAGGAAATATATCTTACTTCCTAGACAATATTTACCAATGAAACCAAGTGAAAGCATAAGGCTCATGTGTAAATCTAAAGTTGTTAACTGTTTATTAGTACTTCCTGAAAAAAGACCACTTCTCTGAATTCTGCAGATGATCCAATCCTCTTATGATTTACACTTACGTCTCATTGTATCCACTCACGGCATGCATACATTTTCTAAGCTAATGCAAACCGCACCATGATCCTAGATTAATTCTTGATCCGCATATTGTACACGATCAACTCCAATCATTATTGCTGGCTTGTATACTCGGCCAAGCCGGACTTTTTAAGCTTTGTATGGTTCGTTCCATATACTGCGCGCTTAATTAAATAAGAGTAAATTTTATAAAACCATAATTTTTGTGGCAATGGTCTCACAAAACCACGTTGTTTGCAATAGTCTCATAAAACCATAACTGTTAAGACAAATCCTAATCTAGAAAATTAAGGTGCTTGATGGTGTTTCCAACAACTAGGAACCATGTACACCAGTCAGATGCCATGTCGCCAGCCCCCGCCCATTTCGACGCCACATCATTTTCAAACTGACCCAACTGTTAAGACGGAGGTGTCTTAACAGTCCGGAGGGTGGAGGCTCGGAATAGCTCAGAGGAGGTCCCTCTGTGAAGTTCGACCGTTACGCATCTCCGTCCAGTCTTGGAGCAAGGTTGCAGAGTGGAGGGTTGTCATCTTGTCGAACAGAGCTGAAGTGGAACTTGCACCGGTTAAAATACCTACTTCGCTGTCCCAAAACAAGTGTCGCGATTTTTTTCAAAATGAGCAAATCTCCATATAGGAAACGTGTGTATCTAGACAAATTGCTGCACTTATTTTGGGACGAAGATAGTACATGATAGCTCAGTTAGCTGATCGAACATCACGCAGCCAATAATTCCAGTGACATTTTTGTTGAACTATATTAATTTCATGCGAAACATAGCAAGTTGGAGTACCGAGTTTCCTTTTGACCGTGGGGTGAACTTTTTTGTGGTGACCAAATGTGAACTACGGTCTTTGCAAATGGAAGTGACAAGGTTTATGCCGACAAAATGTGAACGCCAATCTTCATGATTGCCATGAGGTGACAACACTTGCAATGCATATACTTTCCCTGAACTGGACAAATTCAGACTTCAAGTATCCGCAATTTGGTGGACAAATTTCCATGCGCGCAGTTAACACCACGCCCTAGGAATTTCAATTTTACCTATAAGGATCTTTCCAACTAGAGCACATACTTCAAGTATGTGCAGCTAATTAACTCGTATTGCTGGTGCATGGTTTGTACAATAAAAATTGGTATCCTGGATAAATGAATGTCAGCGCACAACCGAGAGCATACGGGGGATCACAGCTTCGTCCAGTGTAATCGTTTAGCCTCCGAAATCGCAGGTTTAGCAGCCTCAAATACACTCCTGAGCTCAGTTGTACTAAATAACTTCGCAGCATCATCAGCAATCACTCTGACTCTGTAATACCTGGCAGCGCTGGTGAAGCATGTGGAGAACACAAGACACGTGGACCAGATCTGTTGCTCTTGCGATTGGACAAGTTCCTGGTGCATCCCAATCCTAAACAGTTCAATCTTGAGAAGAAGCAATTCTACTGGCAAATTAAATATATAGCCACATGCTCTTGGCACTACTCTCCATGTTTTTCATTTGAGGATTGTTTGCAACAAGAGCACGCACAAACTTGTTAATGCTCTGCTATCCTTGTATATATACTAGAGCACATCACATATGGGACATATTTGACTTCGTCAATGGAGTACTATATATGGTCAAGACATGTATTGTTGCAAACAGTACCCGTCACAAATCATATTCAGTGGCTCCAAAATTAAATGGCTATTCATGCATGTTTCCATTTCCTCACCTCAGTTGTATAGTTTTTATCTACCTAGTTGTATGTTCGGCTTTCTCTAGATGAAATTGTAAAATTCAGTTGAGTGAAAGAATGGTGGTTCCTCACAAAAAGGAGAAGAGTGACATTTTAAAAAGAAAAAGAAAAAAATAGTGGCCCTGAAAGGATACCAGAATCCTTGGTTGCTTTAATATGAGTCTAGCAAGGTCCAGATGCATCTCAAGTACTATATATTTACGCTAACCAATTAATATAGATACAAATAACTTGAGTGTTGCATCTCAGCTTCACACATAACATAAGAGTCAATAATTTCAGAAACATTTTTGGCAGATCATACTCATACATACAAGAGTCACCATTTATACGTCAGTTTGGCCGATCAAACATAACGTACGAATGCATAATTTTAGACACATTTTAGTTGAGATATATTAGTTGCATGCGGAACTTGTACTGAGTTGTCTTCTGGTGCCAGCTGAACCTTTTAATGGTGACCAAATGTGAACAATGGTCTTCGCGGCCAGCAATGACGGATTGTATGTCGACCAAATGTGAATGCCACTCCTCACGCGTGCCATGAGGTGTGTCAAGACTCGCCATCTCTCTCGTGTCTTACATCGACAAGCAGCACTTTCATTGAATTAGACGAAGGCAAATTCCTGATGCACTTCAAGCCTATGCATTCAACCCTCAAGTAAGTAGATGCAATTTGGTGGCAAAATTTCCTCGTGGTTATTAACACTGCGCCCTAGGATTTTCACTTTTACATAGAAGGATTCTTTGCAGCTAGAGCACATACATCTCTAAAGTTCCGATTTCTTCTTAGGAGAGTCGTTTGCAACTGGAGCACAAAGAAATTTTGGGGATGCACACAACAGCTCAAATACTAGAACGCATTTCCCAATGGATATATACTTAATTATTTTGATAATATGATGAGTGCATCCCTAGTTCTTTGTCATCTTTGCCTAATGATGATCTTGCTGTTCAAGATAAACTCAATGATCTGCGCATTGAACCAATTACACGAGCACGTGCCAAGTTATCAGAACAACAGGTGAACTCACTCCTAACTGCACCTAATGTTTATATTGATGATAATTTTATATTGTCTAAGTCTTTGTATCTTTGTGTAATTAAGTTTGAGGCTGAGGCAACTGTGGAGCGTGGAGGAGAGGAGGCCGCGTGCGAGGATCATCATGTGCTGTTATCCAACATCAAGATATGCGCGAGGGAGGAGAGGAAGGCAGGCACACCACAAATGAAGATGGAGGATATAAAACGCTAGAAGAGCAACTTGTGTGCAAGGGGCAGCCAACGACAAGAATGATCTGCCCACCACAAGTTGAGTACGAGTATGAGACGCACCAGGACAGCCTACGACGAGCCCGACACGTCTAAGGGGCGCCCGGACCTGCGAGTCCTTGTTTATACCAAGTCCTATTTGGATTGGTTGTATGAGTTTGAGTCGAACCTAGTTTGAGTCTGAGTTTGAGTCCGTTTGTATGTTTGAGCTGCCCCTCGCCTATATATACAAGGGGTACGCCTAGTGTTAGGGTTATACCACGTTTTAGCTTATTCAGAACCTTTTGTTGAATTGCTCCAAGCATTCATCTGAAAGTATATAATTCCTCTTTGTTTCGATCAGGAATTTTACCTACACCATATTCGTTTCGATAGGGTGTTTTATCTACTGAAAGTTCGAGCGTAATCTGTCGTTCCGCTGGGAATTGGAAGATTGCGAAACCGCTTGTGGTCGGCGGACTACTGCGCAAGTGTGTGGTGTTGCGAATTTCCATTGGGTTGCAAGTTCGTCGTGCGGTGACGGGTGAACAGCCGGAAGATTTGTAGAATCATACAAGTTATCCCCGTTGCTCTCTGAGAAGATCGGACCACCCCTTATCATCTTGGTATCAGATTTCCAGTGTTTCCTCGGTGAGCATAATTTTCCCCGTAGTTAGATTTGTTTTTCGTCCTATCCAGAAAAGCCATACAAAATTTTTTTAGGTTAGATTTTGCCATAGCCTTAGTTGCACCCTTTTTACTTGTGTTTAGTTGCTGCCTTTGCGTATCCTTTTTCCGTTTCGTAGATCTTATAGGTTTGTTTCCGTGTTCTACTCTAAGTCGGCAAGATCAGTTTTTACCTTGTTCTAGTCGGAGTCACCGAGATTAGTTTGTGTCCGAATTCTATCCCAAGTCGGCTTGCTGTTTCGGCGTCAAGTTTAGATCGGTTTCCTATTTCCAATCCGAGTTTAGCTTGGGGTCGGTGTCCTTTTCCGATCCGAGTTGCCGAGTCCTAGTAGGTTTTGGTTTCCGAGTGATAGCCGTTTCCTTCTTTGCGTACACTTCCCTATTTGAGACTAGCATATCTTTTGCTCACGGGCTGCTCTTGTTATGAAAAGATCCAATTGATCTGTAAGTTGTTTCCCAGCAAAGCTTTGGCCGCAAGGAAAGAGTAGGGGAGAGCAAAAAAAAAAAACCCAGAGTCTGGAACTCTCTTCGAATTTTTTTCAAGCCTATACTGTTTTTACACTTCCGGGATTGTTTTTAGCTATCCGCCGTTGTAGCGGAAAATTTGTGATCCATAATTTGCATTTTCCAATTGTCGTTTGAGCAATCTTGTGCCCGTTTCTTTTGAGCTTTTGCTAGTGTCTCTCCTTGTGCATTACAACACGAGCTTAACTCCGGCGTATCTCATATTTTCAGCTCTTCCATATAGTTGCATTTGCCCCAATTATCTCCACCGTGTGTGTTTCCCATGTGAGTCGAGTCATACGATCAGCACTAGGCCTTGTAAATTTGGTGTTCTTAGGTATCCCAACCAAGCTCCACCTTATACACCTTAGTTGTCGTGTGATAGTCTTGACCCATAAAATTCGCTTGATCACACGCGCGTGCGTTTCAGCCACTGCAGCGGTAAGTAGCTTTTTCATTTCACTTCGGAATGGTAAGATACCTTGTTATTTTCAGTTTTGAGTGAGTTGAGAGTTTCCACCTATATATATACACTTGGTTGCTGCTGTTTTTGTGTCTACCATGTCTACAGACACTGATCAGTACGATGTGGAGAAGAAGCAAGATCCTACAGTCCCGGTGCAGTTCTATCAATATGAGGCACTTCGTATGCACTTTCAGCGTCAACTCGGCCTCCAAATTGATCCCCTCGCAGAGCAAGTGCAGAACATGGAGCTGAAAGTGGACAATACCGAGAAGACCGTGAATGACACGCATCAGTCTATCACCGCGTTGCAGCAGTCGGTTGACGCGCTACAACGGTCCATTGGTGCTATTCAAACCACTTTGGAAGGGTTGCAAGGTGATGCCGAGAGTGTCCACGGTCGTGAGGAGGCACATCGTGAGGATGATGGCGGTCGACGTGAACGGTTTCAGCAAGACAATCGTGATCGTCGAGTGCACCATGACATTCTCAATGGTCGCAGGATGGGTGGTCGTGGTGGTGGTCCGCATGGTCGTGGATTTGCTCATCGTGATGTTGACGGTGATTTCAGGCAGCCACACCATCGTGATGATGATGGCTTGGGCAGGGCCAACTTTACAATTCCAAAGTTTGAAGGCTCCACTGATGTTGAAGAGTATCTCAATTGGGAGCTGAAGGTTGAAAAGTTATGGCGCATGCATAAGTACACTGAAGATAGAAAGATCAAGTTGGCGTTCTCTGAATTTGATGGTTATGCTTTGCTATGGTGGGAGAACCTTGTGCAAACACCGAGAAGAGGAAGGATTGCCCGCTATTGTTACTTGGTTGTCCATAAAGCGAGAGATGTGTGAGCGTTTTATTCCACGCAACTACATCCGTTCTCTTTATGATAAGTTGCAGAATTTGAAGCAAGGTACCAAGTCTGTGGATGACTATCATCAGGAGATGGAGCTTATTATGCAGCGTGCCCGCGTGCGTGAAGATGCCGAACAAACCATGCAGCATTTCCTTTCTGGTCTGAACTTCAATGTCAAGCGCATTGTCCGGCATTACCAATACCATGATATCACGGAGTTGCTGCATCAAGCACGTGAAGCGGAGGCTCAGTTGGCGGAGGATGCGAAGTTTGCTGCACATACTACCGCTGCCAAGGGTCGTTTTACACCACGGACAACGAGCATCACGTCTAATCCTAGTACGGCATCCGGGTCACGTCTAATCCTAGTACTGTTTCTAATGCCAAGAAGCCGGTGCAGCCCGCTGCTAGTTCTGCGTCGTCCTCTAATTCTACCGCTCGTAACAGGGATATAATTTGCCACACCTGCGGCGGACGAGGCCATATCCAGCGAGATTGCCCCAATAAGAGGATTATGCTTGTGAATGAAGAAACCAGTGAATATGAGTCGGTGATGAGGTTGATCCCGAATCTGTTTTTGAGGAAGATGAGGAGGATCCCCATGCTACTGTTTATGTTGATGCTACACATCTTCCAACCATTGTTTGTACGCCAAAAGTTTTAAGTGTGGTACCTAGCTTGGCCGAGGAGCAGCGTTGCAATTTGTTTCAAACCAAGGCTGTTGTGGGACACGACAAGGCGTGCAAGGTGATTATCGATGGAGGAAGTTGTCACAATCTAGCTAGTAAAGAGCTTTGCACGAAACTGAAGTTCAAGTATTTACCGCACCCCAATCCATACTATATTCAGTGGCTTAGTGATCACGGCGAGAGGAAGATTAGCCACATGGTGGGTGTTGAGTTTCAGATTGGACCATATAAGGACACCGTTGAGTGCGATGTGGTTCCAATGATCGCGTGTCATTTGCTGTTGGGACGCCCGTGGCAATCCGATAGAGATGTTCGTCACAATGGGAGAGCTAACACTTATAGTCTCCATTGGCATGGCAAGGAGGTGATATTGCGTCCGATGACAGCACAACAGATTGTTAATGAATCACGGCAGAAAGTTGAAGTAAATCGTGAGAATGAGCGTGAGAGATTAGATAGGCGAGCGACTCCACTTTCGGTGAGTGAGTGTCACAAGCCAAATTTGAGTGGTAAACAGAATGGTGAGGGAGAGAATTTCTTAGTAATGGTAGCCACCAAATCAGATTTGAGAGAGTTCAGTGAGGATCCTACTTTGGAGCCTTTTGTGCTTATGTGCAAAGGCGTCCTTCTTTCTACTAACGAGATAACCCCGCTGCCTATTAGTGTTTCTCATGGTTTTCAGAAATTCAGCGATGTGTTTCCGAATGAAGTCCCCGCTGGTTTGCCACCGATGAGAGGGATTGAGCATCAAATTGACTTGATGAGACGAAGGCAATTCAGAAACAAGTACAAGCGCTTCTCGACAAAGGTTATATTCGCGTAAGCTAAAGTCCTTGTGTTGTTCATGTTATTTTAGTGCCTAAGAAAGATGGTTTGGCGCATGTGTGTAGATTGTAGAGCGATTAATAACCTCACTATTCGATATCGTCATCCTATTCCGCGTTTAGAAGATATGTTAGACGACTTGAGTGGTGCTGCTATATTCTCTAAAATTGACTTGCGTAGTGGATACCATCAAATTAGGATGAAAGACGGGGATGAGTGGAAAACAGCCTTTAAAACTAAATTCGGTCTATATGAGTGGTTAGTCATGCCTTTTGGGTTAACTAATGCACCTAGTACTTTCATGCGTTTGACGAATCATGTTTTAAGGCATTTCATAGGCAAATTTTTGGTTGTGTATTTTGATGATATACTTATTTACATCCGCACCGAATCTGAACATGTTGATCATATTAGACAAGTCTTGCAAGTGTTGCGTGATGCTAAATTATTTGGTAACATGGAAAAGTGCACATTTTGCAAAGATATGGTCATTTTCTTGGGTTATGTTGTTTCTGCCCATGGGGTTGAGGTTGATGAATTTAAAATTGAAGCAATAAAAAATTGGCCTACTCCAGTCAATGTTAGTCAAGTTAGAAGTTTTCATGGCCTTGCTGGTTTTTATAGATGCTTTGTGAAAGATTTCAGTACCATTGCTGCCCCATTGAATGAATTAACTAAAAAGGGTGTTGGTTTTGTTTGGGGACCAGCCCAAGATAATGCTTTTGATGAATTGAAGAATCGTTTAACTTGTGCACCTTTGCTTGTTTTACCTAATTTTGCTAAACAATTTGAGATTTAGTGTGATGCTAGTGGAATAGATATTGGTGGTGTTTTGATGCAAGAGGGTCGTCCGATTGCATATTTTTGTGAAAAGTTGAATGGTGCACAATTGAACTATCTTGTTTATGACAAAGAATTATATGCTCTTGTTCGTGTTCTTGAGGTTTGGCAATATTATTTATGGCCTAAAGAGTTCATTATACATTCTGATCATGAGGCTTTAAAGTATTTGAAAGGTCAAGTTAAGTTGAACCGACAACATGCTATTTTTGGAAGACGCTTGGGGGAAGCTAGGAACGAAGTTGTTGTTCAGCACTACTTGTCATCCCCAAACCGATGGCCAAATGGAGGTGGTGAATCGCACATTTTCAATGTTGCTGCGATCAATGATCAAGAAGAACCTGCGTGCATGGGAGGAGTGTTTGCCGCATGTGGAATTTGCATATAACAAGGCGGTACATTCAACAATGCAGCTCTGTCCGTTTGAGGTGGCATATGGTTTCAAACCCATTACGCCACTTGATTTGCTGCCACTTCCAAGTCAAGAGCGTGCGAATATGGAGGCGTCCAAGCGTGCTGATTTTGTTCGGAACATACATGAGAAGACTAATGAAGCAATAGAGAAGAAGGGCAGGTACAATGCTGCACGTGTCAATACAAAGCGAAAAGAAGTGTTCTTTCAGCCCGACGAAAAGGATAGATTTCCTGAACAACGTAAGTCAAAGTTGCTGCCACGAGGAGATGGACCATACAAGGTACTTGCCAAGATCAATGATAATGCTTACAAGATAGATCTTCCAACCGATAAGTTTGGCGTGAGTAATTCGTTCAACGCTGCTGATTTGACGTCATATGATGGAGAAGACCTTGGAGCGTCGAGGTCGATGCCTTTTGAAGAGGGGGAGGATGATGAGGGCATCCCTAGTCCTTTGTCATCTTTGCCTAATGATGATCTTGCTGTTCAAGATAAACCCAATGATCTACACATTGGACCAATTACACGAGCACGTGCCAAGTTATTAGAACAACAGGTGAATTCACTCCTAACTGCACCTAATGTTTATATTGATGAGAATTTTATACTGCCTAAGTCTTTGTATCTTTGTGTAATCAGGTTTGAGGCTGAGGCAACAGTGAAGCGTGGAGGAGAGGAGGCCGCGTGCGAGGATCATCATGTGCTGTTATCCAACATCAAGATATGCGCGAGGGAGGAGAGGGAGGCAGGCACACCACAAATGAAGATGGAGGATATAAAACGCTAGAACAACAATTTGTGTGCAAGGGGCAGCCAACGACAAAAATGATCTGCCCACCACAAGTTGAGTACGAGTACGAGGCGCACCAGGACAGCCTACGACGAGCCCGACATGTCTAATTGCTGAATTGCTCCAAGTTAGACCATGGTTTAGCTTATTCAGAATCTTTTGTTGAATTGCTCCAAGCATTCATCTGAAAGTATATAATTCCTCTTTGTTTCGATCAGGAATTTTACCTACACCATATTCATTTCGATAGGGTGTTTTATCTACTGAAAGTTCGAGCGTAATCTGTCGTTCCGCTGGGAATTGGAAGATTGAGAAACCGCTTGTGGTCGGCGAACTACTGCGCAAGTGTGTGGTGGCGGCGACGGGTGAACACCCGGAAGATTTGTAGAATCATACAAGTTATCCACGTTACTCTCTGAGAAGATCGGGCCACCCCTTATCATAATATGTTGAAGACCTGTATAGTTATAAATATGCAACAACTACATTAACGGTCCCATCACTTGCAACACGCTTTATCTGGCTAGCAAGTAGTACTCCCCCGTCCACGTCACTTGTTTCTTACAAATTCACTCACTTATTTCCGACGAAGAGAGTACTATAGTGGGTCCAGGAGCAAGCATGTCTTACTCCCTAGATGAAATTTCCAAATACAATTTCAATTAGTACTTCAAGTAAAACTTTCCGTGCCAATTAATACAAATCACAGTATGATCCTACCTTCTTACTCCCTGTATTACAACGTGTATATGACAACGAACAACTCGTTTTGTATACCCAGTGGAACTGATAACCCTGGAATATCAACCTTAAGTTAATTAGCAAGAAAATAGAATTTTCAAAAAACGCAGGGCCTATTTGCTTGGAGGCCTGGCTAGACCCCTCCTCATATGCTGCCGGAGGAGCGTTCCGTCAAAGCCTTAGGACGGGAACAGAGAGGAAAAAATAGTGATCACATAGGACAAATGGTAGAGATTTTTTTAAAACTCATGTGCTCCTTTCGCCTCCTCCAACTTGGAATATGCGTTTGATAGAGAATATCAAGTGAATAGGGCCACAAAAGCGCTTGATGTACCAAGTGGACGATAACCCTGGAATATGAACCTTATTGATTTAATTAGCTAGAAAAAAATAGAACTTTTCCTAAAGCGCAGGGCCCTATTTGCTTGTAGGCCTGGCTAGACCCTTCCTCGTATGATGCCGGAGGAATGTTTAGTTAGAGTCTATATCCATTTTCTAAGGACAAAAATCATGATCTCAAAGGACAAAAGAGAGGAAAACTTAGTGTCTATTTTCATTTAGCCCCCTTCAACCTCAAATGCTATCTTATCCGTGTACAAGAAAATCCTCCCTCCCACCCTGTATGCTTTAAAGTGAATTCTCGGTCTGAACCTCGAGGGGCTTTATCATTTCCAAATGTGGATGGTTTCTTGATGCATTTCAAGCCTAGAATTCCAATATAGAGTTTTCTACTGAAAAAATTGCTTCATCGTTGTTCATAGGTTCTCTAAACTTCTATCCCATCCTGGAGATTTGATCTTACATTGGTAACTAGAGCACATACAAACTTTGGCATTGCACACAGTGACTATGCGCGCATACCCATCTACATGTCCGATTATTGGATATATGACCTCCAATACTATGTTGAATATTTATGTAGGCTTATCAATATGCAACAACCATGTAGACTGGCCATCACGTCTCTCTCACTTGTCGCACATGCATCAAGGTTCATCTTGCAAGGAGAGTGTGTGTGTCTTACTTTTTCCTGAGGGAAAAGCATTACGTCGTTCCCGGCAGCTAGACCGCCTTCCTTTCTAACTTATCCCGGCAGTTGGAGTGCCTCCCAATACATTTGCCGGCAGTTTAGATTTCCTGGCAGTTAAATTGCCTCCTTAAGCCGAATGTAGCCGGCAGATTTGGGCCACCAATTTTGGTCCATCGTGTAGTGCTAGTGCAATTTTATAAATAAAAAGTAATATACATACAAAGAATGGATGAGATCCAAATGTTGCCGTACGAGCGAGGAAAACACGCATTTCGAATCGAGGGAGAAAAATTCTGTGAGGGCTCGGGGTAGATTTTTTGTTTTACATGTGCCCATGTGACAATAGAACACTAAGTAATAGAAAAATATCAGGAAAACCAATGTTTTGGTGAAAAGCTACCCCGCAGACGCCACGAGGCCCGCAGGAGGGGGCGATGCCTCAAATCACACGATGGATGGTCTAGAGAACTTGAAATCTTGGATGATGTCATCAAATGGGTACATAGAGATGGTGTTAAGAGGAAAACACAATCCAAGCATCTGAGGTTGCATTTCCTTCACAAACTAGACTAACCCGCACGAACGTTCCGGACTTAGGGGGGAAAAGTCGCAATTCGGACGGACGGAGCAGAATCTTTTGAGGACTTGGGTAGCTTTTTGGTTTTTCATGTCCCCATGTGCTAGTACAACACAAAGGTATAGAGTACAGTGACTTGAGAACACAAGTTTTGGTGAAAAGCTAGCCCGGAGACGCCACGAGGCCTGCAGAAGAGGGCGATGCCTGAAATCACACGACGAATGATCCAGAGAACTTGAAATCTTGGATGATGTCATCACATGGGTTCATAAAGATGGTGTTAAGAGGAAAACACGATCCAAGTATCTGAGGTTGCACTTCCTTCACAAACTAAACTAACCCGCGCGAAAGTTCTGGACTTAGGGGGGAGAAGTCGCAATTCGGACGGACGCAGCAGAATTCTTTAAGAAATTGGGTAGATTTTTGGTTTTTCATGTTCAAATGTCCTAATAGAACAAAAAGAAAGTCTAAAGTGACAGGAAAGCCCCAGTGTTTAGTGAATAATTAAAGTAAAAACTAGGAAAAAAATGGAAAAATTCTTTGCCGGCGGCTTTTTGTCGGGCCACCGGCAAAGCGCGCTTAAACCCCTCCCCCTCTTTTTCTCTCTCTCTCTCTCTCCCGCGCCCGACAGCCGCCGCCGCCGCCCCCACCCCTCGCCCCCCGGCAGGATCAGCCTCCTCCAAGGCCAGATACGGCCTCCCCCTCCCTCTCCCCGCCGGCCCCGCCTCTCTCCTCGCACCCCCCCCCCGCCGCACCCGACTCCCCCCCCCTCTCCCCGCCGGCCTCGCCTCCCCCCCCACCGGCCCCCGCCTCCCCGGCACCCCGCCCCACCCCGCCACCTCCCCTCCTCTCCTCCTGCCACCCCCCCACCCCGCCCCCCCCCCCCGCCTCCCTCCTTCCTCCCCCACCGCCGGCCTCCCCTCCTCCCCTCTCCTCCCCCTGCCGGCCTGCCTCCCCTCTCCGCACAAGCGGCCACCTTTCCCCCTCTGGTGAGCATTTTTTTTTTTGCATATCAAATGTACAATTATATGGTAGCCTGTAGTTAGCTTAATTATAGTAGCTTAATTTGTATGCTAGCTTGTAGTTAGCTTAATTGTTTGCATATAGTAGCTTAATTTATATGCTAGCTTGTAGTTAGCTTAATTATAGTAGCTTAATTTGTATGCACATACTAGCTTAATTTATATGCATATAGTAGCTTTATTTATATGCATATAGTAGCTTAATTTGTATGCATATAGTAGCTTACTTTGTACTAGGTTATGATAGTGAGTATTTGGATATGCTAGCTTGTACTTAGGTAAAAATGTTGGTGATTGTTTGATTGTTGTATAACTATATGCTTATAAAATGTTCATGCTCATGTAGGAGAGGCACTAATTTATTGGTGACATCGACCTTGACTACTTCGTCTCCGGTTTAGCTTGGTGAGCATCTCCCTCTATCTCGCCTTCTCCTTTTGCTTTGTCCTGGCCATCGAGCCGATGACACTTGTAGTTTAAATGTCAAAGTCGCGTAACCCTATGCGTCTCCCGTCCGAAAGGGTTACATATATAGATATGCAAGTCTTTGCATATCTATAAGCGTAACTCTTTCGGATTGTCCACGTTTTTTGGACAGCCCGAGGGTGTGTAGATTGGGTTCGTTTCCGTGCTCTAGTCCGGTCCGAGACATGATTTCGGCAGCATCTCCCCGTTGTTCTCCGGATGCACATTCTCTTGGCTTGTTGTCGAGACGTGTATTTGGAGAACAGTGGGGAGGTGCTGCCGAAATTTCGTCTCGGACCGGACTAGAGCACGGAAACGGCCCAATCTACACACCGTCGGGTGGGACCTATCCTTACCTATTAGTGGAATAGTTCAGCACATGCCCTTTTCAGTGAACAAATAAAATATGTCACGTAATTAATTTAACGAAACTAATTACTTGTGTTGCTAGTTGCGTTATTAAACCGTGTATCCCTTTGTGTCATGTGGTATCCCAAAATAGCAGAGAATGGCTGATCGTCGGTGGATGTACAGGGGCCGCCGTAGTCGGACAGACCGGGATGATGATTGTATGTAAAACACGGCAGATTTCTTGGAGGTTGCATTTGCTAGAGGAGAAGAGCGTGCTTGGTGCCCTTGCGGTCGTTGCAATAACAAGACACGACGCACAAAGGATGAGATGGGCAATCACTTGCTGCTGTACGGGTACATGCCAAACTATACCCGATGGGGCTACCATAGTGAGCAAGAGGATAGAGGAAGAGAGGAGGTCGTGCGAAGGCGCACGGACGACTATGATACGGGGTTCCAGGACATGCTAGATGACTTGGAGGAAACACGCGTTCCAACGGAGGAAGAACCGGAGGCAACCTCTAAGGCCTATCTTGATATGCTGGCGGAGGCAAGCACATATCTGCATGCTCACACAAAGGTCAATAAGTTGGATGCCGTTGCTAGAATAATGGCTGTGAAGACCCAGTTCAACTTGAGCAGAGAATGGTTTGATGTGATGATGACAATTATCGGTAGTCTCCTCCCAAAAGGCCACCTTTTGCCTAAAAGCATGTACGAGGCGAACAAAATGCTTAGTGTACTTAAGTTGCTGGCTCAGTGCCTACATTCATGTAAAAAGGATGCACGGTGTTTGACAGAGAATACGCGGATGCCAAGCATTGTCCCAAGTGCAATTTCTCTAGGTATGTCTCGAGGTAGACCACGGAAGGGTCTGGTGCAGTCGAAAATACCCCATAAAGTTCTTAGGATGCTTCCATTCTCAGAAAGATTTTGCCGGATGATGCTATTCGACGTGTCTGGCAAAGCTGTGACGCATCACAAACTGGGGAAGAAATACAAATACGACAAGGATCATAGGCCGATGTTGACACATCCGTCGGATGGCGAAGCATGGAAGGATTTTGATCGGAAGTATCTGGAGAAAGCCGCGGAGCCTCGGAATGTTTGAGTTGCCATCGCAACTGATGGGTTCAATCCATTTGGCATGACGAGTGCCCCATACAGCTGCTCGCCAGTGTTTGTTATTCCGCTCAATCTCCCTCCCGGAATAATAATGCAACGGAAGTACATGTCCTTGGTGCTGATAATTCCAGGCCAGAATATCCAGGGAAGAACATTAATGTGTATATGCGGCCCCTGAAGGAGGAGTTGAAAAGAGGTTGGGAGGAAGGGATCATGGTGTACGACAAAGCTACCAAGACAAACTTTAGGATGCATATCTGGTTCAGTTCTCCATTCATGACCACCTGGGGGGATCTATACTATCCGGCAAAGGCTTGCAGGGGAAGTTCATGTCCCACATTGCGGGACTGATCTGGAGTTCTATCGGCTCGCTCATGGTCACAAGTATTGTTGCTTCGATTTGCACAGGCGATTCTTCCCGCCTAACCATCCGTTCAGACAAGACAAGAAGAACTTCAGGAAATGTGTGGTCGTCGAAGAGGGGCCACCCCGTTATCGCACCGGTTCTGAGCTTCTTGCTGAGCTGGATGCTCTTGTGCCTGACCAGACACAACCTGACAAGTTCCTGGGGTTTGGTGATACACACAACTGGACTCACAAGTCATGCTTCTGGGAACTCCCCTACTTCAAAGACATTCTTCTTCCACATTGTATTGATGTGATGCACACCGAAAAGAATGTCCCTGAAGCCCTTTTCAACACAATTCTCAACATTATTGACAAGACGAAAGATAATCCGAAGGCTAGAAAAGATGAAGAAGAACTTTGCGATAGACCACAACTAAGCATTAAAAAGGTGCCAGGCAGGTCAGACATTAGGCCAAAGGCCTCGTTCGCTCTCAACAGGGACCAAAAGATGGAAGTACTCCTGTGGGCTAACGCTTGCAGGTAAAGTAAAATAAAGTGCATTTCCTTGCTTAATAAGGTCTAACTCTTAACTTCTTCGTGTTTGGGCTTGTACTTGTTCATTTAGGTTCCTCCGCACTGGTGCATCTCGCACTTAACTGCCTAGAAGGCGCTGGAGGACTCGTGGTGCAGGCCGGAGTACGTGGAGACTCACGGGCTCCTTAGGGAGAGGAGGTTGGCCAACCCAAGCGGACTGCACCATCAAGGGAGCGTGAATCTGCAGGGCTACATCAACAACTATGTATGTGTTTTTCTCCCAAAAAGATCTTCATGTGCGAGCCTCACCCCTAACTATCTTGTTGTTGCTTGTTGTTTTAGGCGAAGGCTCATCCGGATAAAGAACGTCTCACCAGTTTCACGGCCGTTGACTGCGCCCTCAGGGGAAAGGCGAGCATCGTGTCGGAGTACAGTGCGAACGCCCCGCCCGAAGCCTACGCCACCCTGGCTGACCATGCCAAGGTCACAGGCTACGCGGAGGTGTTTGAGGAGGTGCACGGCCCCGGGGCTGATCCTAGCCAGCACGACCTGGATGTGGAAGTGGTCGTGAGGGCGGGAGGAGGCAAGAAGCACAGTAGGCTGGTCTTACGGAACCATTGATCCAAGCACCATTCCCAGCCTACCTCACTTGAAGGCTACTTCCACGAGCTCGAGTGCTAGTATACGCAGTCGTCCAGGTGCACGGCAGTTCTCACAGCAGGTTAGTTGTTCTTCATTCACCATCTCGTGTCTTTTCGCATTTCATTGTAACGACAATGAACTTGTAATGGCATTGCAGGAGGTGGAGGGTATGGTGGCGGCTCAGGTGCAGGCTCAGATGCGGGCTCAGGTGGCGGCTTAGGTCCAGGCTCAGATGCAGGCTCAGATGGCTCAGATGCAGGCCGCACTGAGGGCTCAGTACGACCACCTTTGTATTAGTTTAGCGCACATAATAGCCAAGAAAGCGTGGTATTAGTTCCGTAACTGCAACTCTTTGTCTTTTCAATATGCAGCCGTACCTCGCCGCCACCTCTCAAGAGCCGCCTACAGCAGCACCGTCGTTCGACTTGGCGTTTGTCAATCTCCAGATTGAGCATGCTCCACAGCCTTCTCCACAGACTCCGGTGAGTTCACTGGAAACATTTCAATCTCCATTCATGACTTTTCTTGCTTTCGTTGAGGGTTGAGGTCAATGCCTAATCATCTGTGCAACATCATCAATCCCGCCGTGGTTCGAACGACCCTTCTTCACACGCAAGCCTTGCTGGAGGCAACCCTCTTGGCCAGTCACCTGCTCCTAGGCACTGACTCGGGTAAGTTGTCACAAACTTGTCTCATCTCGAGGTCCGTTGTTTTGAAAACTTACTTTCTTGTCTCCACACGTAGAACTGCACAACGTACCATCACATAATGACATAGATCCTATTTTAGAGCCAAGAGGGCTCACTTGGCTCCAAAATGGTGCCTTGGTGGCATTTTTGGGCACTTGGCTCATTTGGCTCCAAATTGGTGCCCTGGTGGCAAAATGGTGCCTTGGTGGCATTTTGGAGCCAAATGAGCCAAATATGGCTCATTTGTACCACCAGGCCACCATTTTGGAGCCGAAAGAGCCATATGCCATATTAGCTCCACAATGGTGCCTTGGTGACATTTTGGAGCCAAATGACCCAAAAATGGCACCAAGGCACCATTTGGAGCCAAATGAGCCATGTTGGCTCCAAAATGGAGCCATGGTGGTATAATGGAGTGAAATGGCTCGTTTTGTAGCCAAAATGGTGCCTTGGTGGCATTTTTGTGCCATTTGGCACATTTATGCGACCAAAACACCATCTTGGATCCAAATGAGCCATATTCGCTCCAAAATAGTGCCATCGTGCCATTTTAGAGCATTTAGGGGTCATTTGGCTTCAAAATGGTGCCTTGGTGGCATTTTTGGAGCCAAATGAGCCATATTTGCTCAAAAATGATTCCATGGTGGCATAATGTAGCCAAATGGCTCGTTTTCGAGCCAAGATGGTGCATTGGTGGCATTTTTTGGCCATTTGGCTCATTTATGCGACCATGGCAGCATCTTGGAGTCAAATGAGCCATAATGGCTCCAAAATGGTGCCTTGGAGCCATTTATGGCTCATTTGGCTTCAAAATGGTGCCTTGGTGGCATTTCTGGGCCATTTGGCTCATTTATGTGACCATTGCACCATTTTTGAGCCAAATGGCTAAGTTCCGCTTCAAATACTACAATTGTCACTTCAATGTCTTTATTTATATCTAATTATGATATTCCAACTTCATTTCATAGGTTTCTACTGGTGCAATGGGTGGTGAATGTTGAAGGTGCTGAGTCACCTTCTTGTCATGTATGAACACTAACTTGTAATATGTTGCTACCATGTGATGAACACTTGTAATACTTTTGTTGTGAGATATGTGATGTTTTCGGACTTTCATGAGATGTTTATATGCTTGTGATGTGAATGCGTCTATGCTTTTGTGTGGATGTATTGCTGTGATGTGGATGAATATATATCTGTATATATGTGCTGTGAAAATATTTCAAATTGCTGCGATAAAAAATAAAAAATAAAATACCCTTTGCCGGCGGCCACAGTTCTGGCCGCCGGCAAAGGCTGAGTGCGGGCACGCACCAGATCGTGCCGCTTGTCCACCCTTTGCCAGCGGCATTTTAGCTGGCCGCCGGCAAAGACCGACAGGTGGGCCACGATCTGGCACGCGTGCCCGGCTCACGGCGTGCCACGTGTCGCGCCTTTGCCGGCGGCCAGGTAAAGGCTGCCGGCAAACGCCGACAGGGGGGCCACACGGTGGCACGCGTGGCCGGCTCACGGCGTGCCACGTGCCCACCCTTTGCCGGTGGCTTTTTCTCTGGCCGCTGGCTAAGGCCTGACATGTGGGCCCAGCCCTTAACGGCACCGCCGGCCGTGATCTCCTTTTCTTTGCTAGTGGCCGTCGTTTCGGCCGCCGGCAAAGAATCCTTTACCGGTGGATCTCCGTGCCAACGGGCTTTGCCGGCAGCCCCGAAAAAAAGCCGCCAGCAAAGGTGACTTTGCCGGTGGCCCTTGGCCTCCGGCAAGGATGGTTTCTCCCGTAGTGTCTCCATAATTATGGTCATCTAATATATGATGTATATATTTGCTTATATCACAGTGATACTTTTTTGTGGCTGTGGTTATATTTTTCATGCTAATGCTGTTTTTTTTCATATTAGCAAAAAAATTGGTCAGTTTGAACTCTTTTTTTATATAGCAGCACCTTAGTTGATACATATTTTTCATACTTTTTATTGTTATCATACTTACAGTACTTTATATGTTTGTGACTGCTGGTACAACAGTATTTGTTCTTTCGGTTATCGCTTGGCCTCTAGTGATCAAGTGGTATCTTTAGAGAGGTGATTGCAGCAAGCAACTGAAAGCTGCTAGCTGTACCGTGGACGAGCCTTCTCAATATCTACCTGCCACGAATTGCCGATTGCATCTTTTTTTTTAGGGAACCGATGGCCTCTAGTGATCATGTAAAATTAAGGGCTGGATTTATTAGTGCTCCAGCTCTCTATTTTGGAGTACAAGGTACCGTAAAATTACCAAAATTGCAGTGCTAACGATGGAAGGGAACGACAGTGTAGCAAATATGCATACTTTTAGTCCGGAGTACTTATACTCCTTCCGTCAACGAAAGATGTCTCAAATTTGTCAAAATTTGAATATATCTAGACATGACTTAGTGCATAGATGCATTCAAATTTAGTCAAAGTTGAGACATCCTTTTTTGGACGTAGGAAGGATTATTGGCTCTCAAGTGCTGTCAAGTGAGATTCTGGGAGGATTATTGGCTCGATGGTCGTCCTCTCGAGAGCAATATCCATCCTTATATCTCATTGCTCGTAATATGTGTGATACATTGGCTCAGGCTCTCGCTTCTTTCCCTCCCAATATGTCTTTCAGGCGAAGCCTTGTCGGATCAAAATTGGTGGCCTGGACAAAGCTTCTGACTCGCCTTATCAACGTCATTCTTTCTCCTAGGAGAGACATATTTATTTGGAATCTCCATCCCAGTGGAATGTTCTCGGTTAAATCAATGTACCCGGCTTTGGTACATTGTGACATCCCGAATTTCAACAAAGGGTTATGGAATCTAAAGATTCCTCTAAAGATTAAAAAAATTCTTTGGTTCCTGCGGCAGGGCATCACTTTAACTAAAGACAACTTGTTAAAACTCAATTGGAATGGGAGCTCAAAGTGTTATTTCTGTCATGAAGATGAGAATATAACACACCTTTTTTTCTGGTGTCGTGTCTCCCGTTCTGTGTGGCTAATAGTCCAAATAGTTTCTAATCTTTTTTCACCTCGCGATGCCCCTCATGTGTTTGGGTCATGGTTACGGGGGGTTAATAAAAGGTTGAAGGCGCTTCTTATGGTTGGAGCTGCCGCTTTATGTTGGCAATTTGGCTATGCAGAAATGATATTGCGTTTAATAGAAAGTACTTAACTTCTCCTTTGCAGGTCTTATATTCTTGCACTTTTTGGTTCCGTACTTGGTCTATCCTCCTCAAGCCGGAGGATCGTCAGCTGGCTTTGATGGCGTGCAACAAGTTGGAGCAAGTGGCCAGAGACTTTTTTACCCACAATGGGTGGCGGTTTAGCCTGCGGATTGAGTCTGCATAGAGATGTTACTTTTCTTTCGATGTAATAATTTATTTTTGTCTCGTACTTGGTTGGCTGTGTGCGTTTTCAGACAGAGGCCAGGGGTGTGATACTATGTGTATTGATCGATATGAAGTTGAGATCAATAAAAGCTTCCATTTAAAAAAAAAAATCTAATTCTTGGCAACAAAGGAATGTAATCAGCACAAAGATGAACACCACAGCCACCCACTAATTAAGTGAGCTAATATAAATAAGTGTATGCCTCTTAGTTGATTTGTTTGCAAATTTTGCTCGGTGAGTAATACTCCCTCCGTCCCATATTAAATGACTTTCTAGTACATATATCTAGACGCGTTTTAGACATAGATACATCCATATTTGGATAAATTCGAGTTATTTAATATGGGACGGAAGGAGTACATGCTTTATGCCGTTCCAACGCCACGACCACTCGCTAGATAAACCTTGACATAATGAGGTGATGCGAGCCACGTGGACGTGGCCACTTAATATGGTTGTTCCCGAATTCAAGTTTTTTTTACATGTTTTGAGGTAGGCATATATATATCTACAGAGATATGCCTACAATTATAGATGATAAGAATCCTTCTAGACAAAAACGAAAAACTTGCAGAGGAATGCTGCGAGCCAAATTTACTCAACAGAGTTGTGTCTACAAAAAAACTTTGGAGTGCCATATGCCCATATATAGGCTTGAGATGCGTCAGGAATTTGCCTAAATCAGTGTGATTTGACAATTCGTGAAACCCAACATCCGACCCTGCTCACTCTCCCACATGGAGCAAGTAAACCAAAGGAAACGGTGCGACCGACAAAGGGGCAGCTGCGATGCTGTGCACCTAGCCAAGGGAAGCGGATACTCAGGCAAGAATGACAAGGAATCTACGTAGATGCTACAAGATCACGGCCGTTGGCACTAGGGTCACACGACTTGCTTTCTCGGGTGCCTGCGCATTTTGCCATCAGCCCATCAGTACTAGTCCGTAGTTTAAATTAAGGAGTCAACAGACGGGCTGCATCGTAGACAAGAACTGCGGCTTTGTTCAGTTTCACGGGGAGACCTGGGGACCTGTTCAAGTGAGAATTCAAGCTTTTTCGTTCTGTGCCTACTGCAGCCATGAAGCTTCTTCCGGCTGTGCCCGGGCTCATCCTCCGCCTTCCTCTTTGTTCTAAATGCCAATGGTGTGAAGGCTGGAGGCACCCCTGCCGCAGCCGGCCGTCACATTAAGTGGTCAAGCAAGAGCTTTGTCTTCCCATCACTTTACAGCTAATCATCTGCTCTACACGAACATGGAAGAGCTCCTCCCACGTACCACATTTGAAATTTTCAAAACCACCAAAGTTTAGCAAAAATATGTTATCTCATTAGATTTACAAATAATGAATACGAAGTAAATAGAAGGTCCAGAACTATGCTGGAACAGTGGCTGCTTGCGTTGGAGTTGTGATTTAGGACTCCTCTCAAGTTACCAGCCAAATGAAAAGGAGGATTCTTTCAGTCTTTGACTCATTTCAATTGCACTTTCACAAAAGGATCACCACAATCATATGATAGAATTTGCTAAAGCATTCAGAAGTTTGCACGTAGGGTCCTCATCTTGAGACTCAATACATAGGGAACACATCGTGGTACGTAAAATCCCTTATTCTTTGTGCCATCAATTACCACAGCCATAATATTCTTTACAACTTGACATTTCTGCCTAGAACGTGTGCAAAGTAAGAAATATCAAAATATTCTTAAGCCACTGTAACATTCTAACCTACATGCAGCCAAGCCAGCAATGTGCAGATTTTGATACAATCCAGAAGCTTACATTCAATTAAAGTTTATTGTACATGGGACTCACTGTGCTCCACACAGAACTCAACCATAGGTTTAGTGATTTTTTCAGGAATACAAAGATCTTATCTATAGTATTTACAACTTTACATGCTGTACTTTTTCTCTAAGTACCTAAATACTCTGTATCCTCCAATAGCTGTTTTTAGAAAATGCAGTTTTCCTATACCCATATCCAATACCTGTATCCCCATGCTGTGCAACTTAGGTGACAGATATCTCCAGTATAAAGCAATTCTAGCAAGATTAAATCATGTAGAAGTAAGAACTTCATCTGTAAAATCAGTAGCCTACACTAATCTTGTTACTTTACTACTGGGTCCTTTTAATGAGTTTCTTTCTCGTCTTGTAGATCTGCGGTACATTTTGTTTTAGCATGTTTACTAATTAGGGACCTCCATTATTCTCCGCAAAGAAAAAGTATCAATACTATGAAACAAATAGCTTGATTTGGCTATTGTTGTATCTTTTCTGCAATAGAACAGTAACCTGCTAAGGGACAAGTAGCATTATTGGCAACCTTGATTTTCTGGGCTCCTAAGTTTTGTGTACATTATCGACAAAGCTTCCCATGAGTAACAAATTGAAAATCCAAGTTTAACTTCAGATCATCAGGAATTTTCTTGTTCAGATGAATGCATGCCTTCTCCCTGGTTGCTGTTGAAGGAACCCAACCAACAGCCTTTGTAATGCGGAGCACCTACAGCAGAAATATGTGTTATCGCACATACTTGGTGCACATTAAACTAACGCCCAGAGGTATCACGTACATGAGTATCTGCAGGAAAATCATCATTTTGAAGATAGAACATCAGTAGTTCAGCACATATGCCATCGGTCATAACATGCATAATCAGAAAAATGGCATCAGTCAGATGTTTGATTACTGCAGCCTCACACGATCAGAAAAATCAAACAACTGCAATAATGGAACAAAACAAGTAATTAAATAGCACTAACAGAAAGTTGGATCATCAACATGCACAAATAGGACCCTTTTGCATTTGTTTTGAACTTTTGATTGAACAAGGCTGCTGGCGTTTCATTCTGGACCACAAACTATAAATGCTTAAATTGAAGGACCCGCAGAGGTTGTAACTAATTTCAGTTATGAAGAAAAGGATAGGAACCATTGTACTCGACCTATAAAAACATGGAAGAAGTTCCATGCCTCCATCACATCGCTGAAAAATCCCTAAATCACTAGTTAGGGTCATCCATTCATTGGAAGCTAAAATTGGTAGTTGGTGGCTATTGCCGCCTAAGCTCAAACAAATTTAAAATAAAACAAATCTGTTCCATCAAGGCCCATGACTTACTCGTTATTAACATGCAACGATTTCAATCGCAAGATGAGGCAGGATAACTTGAGTTTTATTATACTTCACGGCACCGAAATTACACCGTGGCATATTCGCAGTCTTCAGTTAAAAGCTTGAGTTCACATTAGTAAGTACTACTAAAGTAGACAGGACGAACCCAATGCATAAACTTAAACTGCATTGCCTTTGGTCGTTGTCGGTGACTAAGTATTCTCATCTAAACTACTTACTCGCTAGCGTTCGTTCTCCTTTACAACAAATAGATAGTTTCAATTGCGTTTAACCTCACAAACCTCAAACAAAAAGAACATAAACTTCCTGCAATGAAAATATGAAGCAGCAAGAAAGGGATTAGAGATGTAACTCACCATCTTCGGTCCAATCTCTTTCAAATGCGAGAGTTCCCTCTTCACCTCATCAACCACCTCATCAACGGATAGCTCCTGCAGGTACTCAAGGGAAATCGCACCGTGGAGGCCGGAAGTTTCCGCTTGGGCTTCAGGGTCATCTTGCCGGTTGCCCGTGGAGGCGGCGGTCGGCGGCGACGCGAATGGGGGGAAGGCGACGTTACAGTAGTCGGGCCGACCCTGGGCTTAAGTTTTACCCCGGTAAATATGAGTCCGGAACGTCGTAGTCAGGATCTGCCCGCAAGCGACGGGCTCTGGGGGAGCGGCGGCCGGCGGTGGATGATCCGGCGGCGGTGAGGGAAGCGAGCGGCGACCGCCGGCAGGAAACGATTCCCGGGAGCGGCGCCCTTGGACGCGAAGGAGGGGAGGCTGGTGGCGACGGGGAGTCGGACCCTACCCGCGGGGCGGCAATCGGCTGTAATTAGTGTTAAAAAATTAATTAGTTTAATCATTATCATTATCTTGTAATTAGCGTCGGACCGTTGCCTGCGTGCATACCCCGGTCGTCCTCGTGCGCAAATCTCCCGAAGCGGCAGTTGCTCGATTTAATTTTGTTTACTTCTAACACACGTTATCACACACAGACTCTGCCGAGAACAAGAAAGAATCGAAGGAGGAGAAGAAAGAATCTTCTGGAAAATCCAACGGAGGAGGAAATTTTTCTAATAGATAGTGCTTCTACTAATGCAATATTACGGGAGATTAAATATTTCCAAACTCTAAAAAAAGCAAAGGAAGTGTAATGACAATTGTTGGTCGTGACACATTAATTGTTGGTTCTAGTCAGGCCACGATTATTCTTTCTATGGGTACAAAACTTGTGATCCAGGATGCATTATTATTCCCGGACTCTACTCGTACCCTATTAAGTTTTAAAGATATCCGTAAGAACGGATTTCATGTTGAGACTCAAGAATAAAATGCGGTCTAGAGCCTCCTTATAACTCAACAAAAAGATGTGAAAAACAAATCCTTGAGAAACTAGCTTCTCTATCATCTGGATTGTATTATACGTACATAAAAGCAGAGCCACATATGGCATTTAAAATAAATTTTCAAAATCTTGACAAATTCAAGGTATGGCATGAATGCCTTGGTCATTCGGGAATTGGAATGATGAGAAAAATTATTGATGGATCCGTCAGACACAATTTATCACTTACAAAATTTCCGAAATCCTCAGATTTTGTATGCACGGCTTGTGCTACTGGAAAATTAATCACAAGTCCTTCTTACCTAAAGATAAAGAACGAGCCACTTAATTTTCTTGAACGCATTGAAGGAGATATATGTGGACCTATACAACCATTATCTGGACCGTTCAGATATTTCATGGTACTTATTGATGCATCTACAAGATGGTCAAATGTGTGTCTCATATCTACACGGAACCATGCCTTCGCTAAACTTATTGCTCAAATAATCAAATTAAAAGAAAATTATCCTGAGCATAAGATAAAGTCCATAAGAATGGATAATGCCACTGAATTTAGTTCATGAGCATTCAATGATTATTGTCTATCTTTGGGCATAACTGTGGAGCACTACGTACCTTATGTACATACTCAAAATGGTCTTGCAGAATCTCTTATAAAAATAATTAAATTGATAGCAAGACCACTTCTACAGAATTGCAATCTTCCAACATCTTGTTGAGGACATGCAGTTTTACATGTCGCGGAATTAATACAAGACATGCGGTTTTACATGCCGTGGAATTAATACAAATTCGTCCAACTGCATACCATACGGCCTCCCCGTTGCAGTTAGTACGTGGAAATCAACCAAATATTTCCCATCTGCGACAATTCGGTTGCGCTGTATACGTACCGATATCACCACTGCAGCGTACATCAATGGGCCCCCATAGAAAACTGGGGATATATGTAGGGTACAATTCACCGTCAATTATAAAGTACCTAGAGCTTCTAATAGGAGACTTATTCACAACCCGATACGCTGCTAGTATTTTTGACGAGGGCAATTTTCCGGCCTTAGGGGGAGATAAGAACCACAATGAATGCTAGGAAATAGATTGGAATGTCAAAGGCATTCAGTCCCTTGATCCACGTACAAATGAATCTGAATCTGAAGTTCAGAGAATTATCAATTTGCAGCTTATTGCAAATAATCTGCCTGATGCATTTGCTGACTATAAAGGTGTCACTAAATCATATGTTCCCGCGATGAATGTGCCGGAAAAAGTGGAGATAATTAATAAAACCACTCAACCACACAAGAGGGGTAGGACTCTAGACACAAAAGACAAAACTTCATAGAAGCGCCCGCGGAAAACAAGGAATTCTCCAATAGTAAATGCAATTCAACCAAGAGTTGATGCTCAACATACTATTGAGAGACACCAGATGGATGTTCAACATTCAGAGCCCAGCACATATGTGCACGGAAAAATAAACGCTGGGACACCGGAACACATTGACTCAATTAGTATGCGAAATCATAATGAGTCAGAAGATGTTAATGAAATTTCCACGAATTATATTGATTCAGGAGAATCATACAATAGAAAGACTACAGTTGTCGACATTTATTTTTCATCCAAAGTTGCGAAAAACCTTGAGTTGGATTCAGAACCTAAGTCCAAGGCAGAGTGCCCTAAGCGCTCCGACTGGTCCAAATGGAAGGCTGCAATTGATGATTAATTGCGCTCGCTCACAAAAAGAGGTGTATTTACTTCAGTAATACCTACTCCTCAAAATGTTTTCCCAGTGGGAACAAAATGTGTTTTTGTTCGTAAAAGAAATGAAAACAATGAGGTGGTGAAATACAAAGCGAGGCTTGTAGAACAAGGTTTTACGCACAGACCTGGCATCGATTATGATGAAACCTACTCTCCTGTTATGAGTGGAATTACGTTCCGATATTTAATATCATTGGCAGTAAATATGAATTTGTCTATCCAATTAATGGATGTAGTGACTGCATACTTATATGGGCCACTCGATTCGGATATCTACATGAAAGTCCCCGAAGGACTAAATGTTCCAAATCCGAAAGCAAATCGCAACATGTACTGCGTGAAGCTTCAAAAGTCTCTTTATGGCTTAAAATAGTCGGAAAGAATGTGGTATAACCGACTAAGTGAGTTAATTGTCCGTCTGTATTTATAAAGAAATCATTAAATGGTTTTTGTATCATTTTTGTGTATGTAGATGATCTCAATATCATTGGAACAAGAGAAGACATACATGAGGCAAGTACTCATCTTAAGGAGGAATTTGAAATAAAATATTTGGGAAAAACCAAATTTTGCTTAGGTTTGCAACTTGAGCATATTCCCTCTGGAATACTAGTACACCATTCAGCTTATATCCAAAATTTACTTGAAAATTCTAATATGGATAAATCATATCCTTCAAAAACACCTATGGTCGTTCGATCTCTTGATAGAGAACAATACCCATTTAGACCTAAAGGCGATGATGAAGAGATATTGGGACCTGAATTTCCATATCTCAGCGCTATTGGTGCACTCGTGTACTTAGCAAATTGCACTAGACCCGATATATCATTTGCAGTCAATCTACTAGTTAGACATAGTGCATCGCCAACTAAAAGACATTGGGTTGGTGTCAGAAATATCCTTAGATATCTCCAAGGCACTAGAGATCTTGGTTTATTCTATCAGAAAAATCAAGATAAGACCATGATTGGATATTGTGATGCTGGATACCTCTCGGATCCCCATAACGCCAGGTCACAAACTGGCTTTATTTTCCTGTATGGAGGAACAACTTTTTCTTGGAAGTCAACGAAACAAACTTTAGTGGCTTCGTCCACTAATCATTCTGAAATTATTGCTTTGTATGAGGCCTCACGAGAATGTGTATGGCTACGCAGAATGATGAACTTTATTCAAAGTTCAAGTGGTATTGGTTCATTGGAATCATCCATGATTATTTATGAATATAATGCCTCTTGTATTATGAAAATGCAAACAGGTTATATAAAGAGCAATATAACAAAGCACATTGCTCCTAAATTATTTTATCCCCATGAATTACAAAAAGATGGAGAGATAAATATTTTGCAAACGAAGTCATGTGATAATCTAGCAGATTTATTTACAAAGTCTTTACCAAATTCTTTATTCCAGAAGTATGTAAATGGAATTGGTATGAGACGACTTCAAGATTTATAATATTCAGGGGGGGTAAACTATTGATAATATATATAACCTGCTTTTGATCATTAGATCCTTTACATTGTACTCTTTTCCCCTATGAGTTTTCCATACATGGTTTCTCATAGAAGGTTTTTAACGAGACAATGCTAATACATGAATTTTTCTCCTTTTTTCCCCGATGGGTTTTAAAGGAGCTTTTCTCGGCACATTACATAACACAATTTTATTCAGATTTTTCCCACAGGGTTTTTCTGAAGAAACTTTTTCAAAGATGATGAACAATTCACAAGGACAAGACAAGACATGATTAGGGGGAGTGTTAAGAAATTAATTAGTTTAATCATTATCTTGTCATTAGCACCGGACGATTGCCTGCGTCAAACCGCCGGGCGTCCTCGTGCGCAAATCTCCCGAACAGATGCGGCCGTTGCTCGCGTCTGCCCAGGAGGAGACACCTCATGTACCCTTTATATAGGGCTGTCAATCATCGAATAAATAATCTCTCGATTCAATCTTGTTTACTTCTAACAATTAGGACGCACGGGAACGGCGCCGAAGTGGCCACGTGTCGCACCAGTGGCACCCAGGGTACTACCGCTGCATGACGCGTGGGCCACCTCGCTTGTCCCCCGGAAGGATCGCACCCAGGACAGCTCCACACAAGCTGGCCGGCAAGTCGCCAGCCCGGCAAGGCTAGCCGGGCTGCGGGGGTTGCCTAGAAGGGCAGCAGGAGAAATCCCGCCTGGGCGCTTCCCGGGGAGTTTACTTGCCGGGGAGGGTGTTCCCGGGCGCAAGTGTCCGTTACAAGAGCAGGAGCGAGTGGGAGCAACAATGGCACCACGTGGCCACTTGGTGGGCGCGCTGCGCGCATGATTCGTCAGGATGAGGAGTGAAGCACACGCCAGCATTAAATGCTCCGACCAAAAGGGGATTCCCTGTCCTTTCAGCCTACAGTAACCCGCCTGGGGTAAATTTCAGGCGCCTAGACTCCTAGCTGCAGGGCTACCTAATCTGCATGCAAGCCAGCTCACCGAGGAGGAGCTACCCTAGCTCTCTGCTCGCCATTTGTCATCCATGCACCGTGGCACCTGTGGCATCCCCTTCGGTATAAAAGGAGGACCCCCGCCAACGGTCAAAGGGTTCGGTTCGTTCGGATTCACGCTAGCGCAGGCCAAAAGTAGCAAGTAGCCCTTAGCGAAAAAGAGAGAGAGCACCCGGAGACTCCCCCCGGCAACCTGTAAACCCAAGTTCACTGACTCATAACAAACTCAGAAGCAGGACGTAGAGTTTTACACCGCAGGGTGGCCCGAACCTGGGTAAAAACGTTCTCGTGTTCATTGTGCTCTTACGCTTTACATTGGCCTCGCCGGCGATCGCTGGAGGGATCCCCGTCGCCCACTGCCGAACCTAAAAAGGGGTGCTCGCGCATCCCCGATGTTTGAGCCCCATGCTACGACACCACGTAATGCAAATCGAACGGCGACTGAAGTGGAAGCGTAGCAGCATCCAGAGAGCGGAGGATTCTCCGCCCTCTAGAGAAGAGAGATATGAGTGGAGTTTGCTTTATTTATCAAATGCCCATGAAGCAACCTTGGAGAATGACACCAATAAAGATGGTATGTAATATCTCAGAATTCATAGAGTGAAATATCTGGATGATTGTGTAGGTATTGTACTGATCATCTGGTGATTAAACTTTTGCTTACCAGTAGGCTGCATATATTTGAAGATCTACAATTTTAATTAACTTCAATCCCTGCTAATATACTTTAATCTCCTGCAAATACCATGGAACCTGATCAACAAAAAAAGTAATCATTGCAAAAGGATCCTGCCACATCTGCTGACCGAGCTTTGGACAAAATTCAGAAAATTTGAGAAATAACAGAGAGATGATCGTGGTATATATAATAATCGCTTTGGTTTTTACACTCATAAGCTTATAGACCGATAACAATAAGTCTAAATACAATAAAGACTATTAACGTTAATAGCTAACTGTAGGGTAACAAACCAACCACTTGTCTTACCTGATGAAAAAGACCCTGAAGATGTCAAAATGATGCAACACTCAAAATTTGCGGTGTCACTACAAGAAAAATCCTATTCAATGACAAACCACTTTTGTCACCTAAAATGCCATATTCGTCACCTATTACACTTAGGTGACAAAAATGTGTCATCACGAGCTCCGTCATGGAAGCACCGTCATAGATTCTTTCATAGTGACCGAATACAATCTTTTGTCACTGTCAAATGATCTTCGATGACGGTCCATACTATGTCATCTAAGATGGGTATCCTTCACGGACGTGTCTGTCATCGTAAATACGAAAATCTTTCATTATCAAATATATTAGATGACAACATATGCCGTCACCGTCAAGTATTAGGTCTGTCATGGCTGCTGACATGTGGGTCCCATGATGCTGAGGTGGCATCTTACATTGTGAACTCAAACCATTTCTGAAGACACCTCATAGATTGGACATAACAATATTTTCAACAATTAGGTGCAATAGTGGTGGATTGTAAGCTTCCTTTTTTTTTAATGGAAAGATTGTAAGGGAGACCCCTACAATTGGTGCGATAGAAGAATTAATGTAGCCTTGACAAGAGAAAAACACAAGCTTTGTTGGCCACTTAGGCACAAACATGTTTAAGTTGCCCTCATTGACATGTTATAGAAACCGTCATTTGGTACTTTGATGTTTAAGAGCTTAACATAAGATGGGTCAGATGGAAAAAAGGTGCACAAGTAGCACTTCCAATATGCAAATATAGGTGGTAGGGTAGGAACTCGACAATATGTCATCAAGGTAATTCAAACCAATTGGCATTAGGTTGGGCATCCAAAGCAAATACATGGACATCATATAATTTATACAATAGCCACAAACTAAACAAATGAAACTAACTAATTTAATACTTAAATAACATATACGATATAGTTTTGCTCCAACCACTTGCACCGCAAACTAATTTTCAGTCCCCATTGACCTACAGATGATGCATTGGTTGATGAGCAAACTTGATATTGCTAAATATATAGATCCTTGACAAACAAATAAATCAACAATGATCCAACAATAAACTCATTGGCTTAACATACCAAGTGAGATCATTTTATCAATTATGTATGCTGCATGTCAAAATAAATCAAGCTATAAATCAATATTGTTCATCATAATTTATTATAATATATACCTACATCTAGTTAATTTATCACCATACACTAAAAATTAATGAGGATAGAGCAATAAACTAGTATACACATCATTAACCTGCAATCACCTCCATCAAGACAAAAAAAAATGCTCCAACAAGTACTTAAGATAGTTTAAGCCACATCTTAAAGTCAAATCATCACAGAGCCATATTATATGCCCATATATACAATTAATTTCTACATGAGATAAAAAACATTATGGTACAAACATTAAACAATAATGCACAGAAAGCAAACAAAATCATCGAAACAAAGCAAAAAAAAGACACTTTTCCTTAATTGTTGAGGGATTTACCTTATCGAGGCCATGCATGATGGTCACTTGTCGAACTCAGTAATTAGCGCCTTAGCAAGCCTGGCAGGGAAAGCGGTATCTTGACCGACCATGAAGTTTGGGTGCTCGCTCAAAAGGGTACTTTGAATACTGGGCCACGAACGATCAACAAGCCCAGAGATTGGACTATCAATCTCATGTATATGTCGCCGAAGTGCAAGTTGACCTCATCGCTTTTGGTCAATATGTGAAATCATGGCACAAGGGAATTCTGAATACTAAAAGTACGGATGATTAAGCATATATACTGATTGGTAATAAATCATTCTCCCATCACCAACAAACTTACTTTTGGCTAATCTAAATTAATTTTCAATTGGCATATAAAAACAAACATGATTACTTAGGCACATCAGCAAAATTTAAATCGTTCAATTAAAGTGGCAAAAACATATATTTATGTTTGTTTCACTATTAAAGCAGCCTGCAATAATCTAATTTTGTTACATGTTCCATTCTATGTAGGCATCATGAGAATCAACCATATACACAATTTACTAGTAAACATTCAACGACAGCATACAAAAGACTAGGTGTTCTAGTTCCAACGCTAGAGAAACTAGGTGCCTAGCTTTGAAAATATGGCTACATGTTCCATACAAGTAACATGAATTTACAAGCTGCTATATGCTTATTTATTCCATTACAAAATTCCACAAGTACCATGAAGGACGAGTTCAATACATTATATAGCCTCATTCAATAATATGTATACAAAAGAAATAAGAGTAAAATTCCCAACATTAAAAAAAACCTACTTGTGAGATCACTTGGTGATCTAGCTTTGGAATCACGAGCTGCTATCTGCACAATTAATTACTAATTATTTGCCATAACTTGGAATGAAGCTTCACAAAACTTTGCAAGATTATCAATAATGATGAGAGCACAAGTACAGCTTAGGTTCAATAGGCTCAACAATCTCCAGCTCTTCTCATTTCAGCAGAACAAAGACCGGAAAACATAAAGTTTAACACCTATTAAAGCTGAAACAGGACACGAGAATAGATTTAAACGGGCCTACTAAAACTGGCCTAACTGCAAACACTTTGTGGCCAACAGTGCTGAAATGGGCAAATGAAATCACGTCAGTCAAATAACAGAATTATGCCTCGCAAAGAACTTTGCGGAGCTGCACAAAAACAGTATGAGAATAAACTCCTGCAGCCTTTCAGATGTGTTTGCTACATAGCTTTGGTCTAATAGCTTCCTGCAAAATAATCAAAGCAAGCTGGCAGCTATTTCTTCTTTAGTTTAAACAGGACGATAATGAACAAAATAATACACAACAAAACAAGAATCTAACTTCGTAAGGATATGACAATAATGATAGCGCAGATGCTGGCAATTATATCTTCTTCAGTCTGAACAGGACTAGAATGAACAAAATGAAACACGGCTAGAATTAACATGAACCTAACTTTTAAGTATGTAACAATAGTGACAGCACAGATGCACATAGAAGGTTCTAATTAGGCAGTAGACATGCTAGCATGGAAAAAAGATGCAGCTTAATACTAAAAGGATGTGTGTGTAACTCTGAAATGCAACTCTGAGTTTGAGTAACTGATATGGAAACTTTGCAAAGGTCACAAAAGTGTTTCTTTCATTCTGCAATGGAGAAAAAAATGGAAGGAGGTAAACAAGTACTAATGTATTAGACTTGACCATTATGGGAAATAAACTTAACTCTTATTTCCTTTTATGGGTTGCAATGGAAAAGTATGCAAATGCAAACAGAAAATTAAAATAGTTGGCTATTTCCCCATCTAATTTGCAATGGGAAACATGATTAACTCTTATTTTAATCTGCAAGTTCCTACACAACAATCTGAGGTAAAATAATAGTCAACCTTTAGAACTAAAGCACCTAACTTTTATATTTTCAATCAATTCAATATTTCATAAATATACAATAGGAGGGAGGGGTGAACACGCAGCAAAACCAATAGAGATGGTAGAAATCACCAGCATCTTGTGGCTCATCTGTACTCAGAATCATTAATGCAAACACAGGACTGTGCACACAAGTATCATTATAATCTAGCTAGTAACACAATCTAGTTCTAAAGTCATTGGTGACAAAATTTCTTTGAAGGATAGCCAGTCAGCCAGATACTGTCAGATCAGAGACGATGCCTAAAATCCAAGAACCATGGATAAATAAAGTCCAACAACCGCCGGACCAAAAACACCATCGAAGACAACAGAAGGCGAACAAACACCACGAGAAGCCCAAATCACAGTCCCTGAACCAGAATCGCCGCCTCAAACTGAATGGCCGGGATCTTGCGCCATGGCTATGAGGGGCCGGCGGTGGGTTCTTGCATGAGCAGCGCGAGGGAGCCGGCATCATGGCATGGTGGGCCTCGCGAAGGAGAAGTTCTTGCGCCATGGCTAGGAGGCGAGCCCCGCCGCGGCAGGGAGGAGCGTCTGTTCTGTGTTCTACTGTTCTTAATTGATGATTATCCCAATACTGGTGGCCAGAGGGCTGGATGCGAGGAAGGCGGAGAGGAGGGGTAGGGGGTGACGACGACGAAGAGGGGGGTCAGATGGGCGAAGTCGTGCAGCGGCAGGAGGTGCGGCCACCGGGGGTCAGATGGGCGAAGTCGTGTAGCGGCAGGAGGTGCGGCCACCGGGAGAGCATGTCGTCGGCTATGGCTCATGGCTGGGCAGCGGAGCACGGGAGGCGAGATAGGGGGGGCCTGGGGGTGTGATCTGCGGACGGCAGGGGTTGCCAGATGAAAAGCACCGATCCGTGCGCTCTAGTTTGGTTGGTGTGCGCATACACTCGTCCTGTGAACGTACACACGCTTCCTTTATGAACACCTACGAAATCGCCGCTGGCGCATCACTGTTGACGGGTACATCACCTACCATTCAAAGAATAGCGCCGGTTAAATTCTGAAATAATACAGGAAAATATGGCACCCATGTCAAGTGTATGACTTGAACCTGGGTGGGCCAGACCATCTGAGTTAGGCTCAGTTCACACAATCCGTGTGTTTCTATTCCATTGGCTGCTAGTTTTGTTTTTTGATTTCTGTTGCAACACATTTTTGTTTTATGGGTCTTAAGCCTCATTCGTCTTCCACTACCTATCTCCGTTATATAAGAACATCTTCAGCAGGGCACTTAAGCAAAGCTCTTATCCCGTTTGTAGGAGCTAAGGCAAAAAAAAAGACCCTTGCTTGGGCCTCTAAAATAGGAACGCCCCTAAAATCATCCGTCAAGCCCTCATTCATGTGGGCTTCTCTACGAGGCCCTTATCCCTTTTTCTCCCTCTCTCTTTTCTCCTCCCGCGTGGCCATCTCTCCGTCCCGCCATTTCCACCGCCAACCCTACCTCGCGGGCCGCCTCCTCGAGCCGCCACCGCCCGCACCTCCGCAGGTCGTCGCCTGCCGCATTCGTCCGCCACCTCCCCGCAGCGTCCGGCGTGTCCGTCTGCCGCATCCACGCTCCATCCGCCGCCTCCCCACGCCGTCCGTCCGTCCGCCGCCTCCCCTCCGCGTCCCGCCTCTTGCCCGACTCCGTCCACATCCCTTCTCTAGCCAGACTCCGGCCACCCCCTCCCCAGCCGAGCATCCGCCTACCTCGACCACCACCAGCGCCGCCCCCTGAATACAGTGATGGACGGCTCCGCTACGCCTCGATACGCCGTTTCCAATGGGCGGCCGCGTGGTGCGGGCTCTGCTACTGCCAAGCATCGCGCCAAAAAGAGAAGCAATGAGCCCACGTCCAGCTTCATTGTGCCACCATCTCGTGGAGGAGCTGAAACACAATCATAATCATAAACACGTAATTTAAGGAACGGAGAGTATAAGGAAAACCCCTACAACATAGTTGTGAGCTACAAGATTTGAAAATTGTTGGTCCACAACTCCACTATCACACACTACTACAAAACACCCCTTCCGTGGACCCCCTCCAGTGGTGGCTGAACATGGGCCCAAAAAATCACCGCCACTGGACACTGTTCGGGGCATCCACGATCAAAACCAGTGGTATTCTCGTTCATTACGCACGGCCACGGGTGACCTCTTAGAACAGCCAATGGTGACCCCCCACCTACCGGTGGTTGTTCTAATCTCAAACCCGCCACTAGTGAACCCCCCCCCCCTCCCAGAAACTAATGAAACTTGCAAAAATCATAACTAATTCAAAAAAATCCAAACAATGTGATTCTTTTTACTGAAGTCTTCATTTCTATTTATTAACACGTTGGAACAATAATATCACATGGTCTTTCTCATAAAATATGATTTTCCATTCTTTTCAATGCAAAAAATGAAGTATTTCATGAAGCAAGTACAATTGTTATGGTTCAAAATGGCACCTATACAATGTTCATATAAACTAGAACATATTTAATTGGTTGTGTCCAAAGGTTTTGAATTTTTTAGCTTTATTTATACTTTTCCCAATTTATATGAATTTTCTAGCGATTACCCAAAAGTAATTCAAATTTGAACTACAAGTGTGTGATAGTTTGTTCCTAAAAAATTCAAAAAATCATTTTAAGGTACCCAAATAAGAATTATGTAAGATTCATATAGGTTGTTGGAATATTCAACACCTTTCTATGGAAAAATGTGCCGACAATTTTCACCCCATCTTGCGAAAATTCTAATAATATGAAGGTGTTAAAAATGTCAATTCTTTGGCATAGAGTCCTTTTATGTGTATTAGTTGCCATGAAAAATGATAAATTTGAATTTTGAAATATTAAATTTTTTCACAAAATGAACTATTAATTATAAATGTTTATGAGTTTCAAGACAAATGACCAAAGTCACGGCGATTTCTATGACATGGTCATGATAATGAATCCAATTTTTGCACAGAGGTGCATCTTTCCATGCCAAACAATATTGCTACGGAGTTTTATAGCTTTTGCACTAAAGAAAATGTTTTTTCATTTTCTAAACGTATAACAAATACATATTAATCTTCTAGTGGCGGTTTCACAACATGACCCGCCATTGGAGAAAGAAAAGGCACAATCCGTGTGCTCTTCTCCCATTGGCTGAGACATGCATGCCAAGGATTGGTGAGGTGGCGCACCATTTTTCCCTTCCCCTGCGAAATCCGACCGTCCGTGACTGAGGTGGCACCGGGCAGATTGCTTTTGCCTCTGTGACTTCTCTTCCTGGCAACCACATCTTTCTCGGCCCATCGGCCACATGCATCTCCTCCCTTCCCTCTGACCCTCCCTCCTCCCTTCTCTTCTCCAGCCGTCCTCCCTCCTCCTCCTCATAGAAGGCAACAGCGGCCGGACCGGAGAGGCAACAATGACAGCAAGCTTCCCGCGGATCCGGCCTCCACGCCGCCAGATCCGGGGCTCCAGTAGCAGGCAACAGCAGCGGAGATGCAGCCGCGGGCCCCTTCTCCAGCAGGACGACGGCGATTGCCCTGCGTGGGGTGCTCCTTCGGTCGGCAGAGAGGAGGAGGCCCTGCCTTCCCCTGTGGATCCGCCCCGATCGCCGGCGTGGAACTGTGGAAGGTCTTCGCGGATGTGGTACGTTTTTTCTTCTCTCGCTCACTATCGGTTTTCTCTCTTCATCCTCTCTCTCTCTCTCTCACTCACTCTCTTTCTCTCTCTGTCCTGGTGGTCGCCGGTGTGGAGGGGAGGAAGATGGTTACGGCTTCGTGTAATAATGTGCATGCTTGATCTATAATCGATTTTGTTTTCTTTTTGATGTGTTGTAATGATGTATGCTCGATCTGTAAATTGATTTTGTTCCTCTGTTAAAGTAGTGGTTTTGGTTTCTCGACCTGGAATCAATTTTGTTTCTGTATGTTGCTTGTGTGCTTCGATCCATCGATTAAATCAAGTGTGAAAAAGCAGGCTCATGGCCTGCTTTTTTTAACGGAATTGCTACCGCTCAGTCGCCTGAGAAATGTCACATCTCAGTCGATGGAGAAGATCGGAACTAAATGAGATATAACTGAAACAATATGTGGACAACATCAGCCAGCTGGTTTGGTGGTTGCTGGTTTGCAATGTTTCCTCTTTGCATGCAGGTCGTAGGTTCGAATCCTCTAGGTCGATTTTTCTTTTTTTTTCTTTTTTTTTCTTAACCTAAAATAGGAGTACATTTATTCTATTTTTCTCGTGTTCCGATTTTTTTTGACGAGTTGCATATTCCGAATTTCAGTGCAATTAAAAAAATTCCACCTGCAAATTTTTTAATCGCGCAGAATTTTCACCTGCAATTTTTAGAATCGCGCATAACTTTTTGCCTGCAATTTTTAGAAGCGCACATAACTTTCACCCGCAATTTTTAGAACCGGACATAAAATTTCACCTGCAATTTTTAAAACCACGCATAAAGTTTCACCTGTAATTTTTAGAAACACGCATAAATTTTCACCTATAATTTTAAAATCATGCATAAAGTTTCACCTGCATGTTCAAAATTGTGCATAAAGTTTTACCTGCAATTTGATTGTTATTTTTTTTGTTGCCTTTTGCTTTCTCCGTGGCGTTGGCTGCGCTATGCAACTGTGCTTTCGTTAGGATCGTCATTTTTCAATTTTCAAGTTTCTAGCACCGTTTAATTTTTTTTGTAGCAATACACATGAGATCAGCATATAAGTGAGGACTAGATTTATGTTAATATAAAGACAAATGTTTTTTTTATCGTGATCTCAAAGCCAGAGAAACACACACACACACAGAGGCATGCATGCACCATCATCTATCACACACACATGCATGTACCTGGCCGGTACACACAGCCATGCATCGACTGATGCACACAAGTTTCTCAGTCCCTTTTTTTTAAATACCAAAAATGGTTACAAGTGGCGGTTATATTATCGCGGCCAGCAAAGAGGTAGCAACAATTCCGCCATTGTTGGTGTAGAGCACCACTGGCGCAAGGTTAATGGCGGGTGAACAACCCGCCACTAACCTCTCTTTTTTTTACCGCCACTAGTAAGGTTTTGTGTAGTAGTGACACCAATAGGTGTTTCTCGTTGACGTTGTTGTTGAATTGAGATCGGCAATTAACTGAACTCTTGTGTTTGTTTGGCAACAACGAAATGATGGTAACGGCTAGTGCTCTCATGGGTCGCACCGTTGGTGGTTGTTCATACTGAGGAATGTAATGTGGATGGCGAGATGGAACTTTGTTCTTTTAGTGGTGCCTTCCGCGAGTTAGTGTCACGGACATGTCGATGAGGGTGCTCTGGCCTCTGGACGTAGGTTCCGCGAGTTAGTGCCACGGACATGTTCGTAAACTCTTTTCCATATGCTCATCTTTTAATTAACTCAGAATTTAAAAATTCTTTGCGAATGTCACGGAACCATTTTGTGTCCTTGTGGCTTGGTGACCGGGCCTAGAGGTCACTGGAGACAAGCGGCCATGTAGTTCCCCCTTTTTCGATAAAGGTGTAGCTCCTCCTGGTTATGGAACAAAATTTACCCTATGCTTCGTTGCTTTCGTTTGAAGAAAAAAACTCCTAGGTAGGAAGACACATTCTTCTTCTCCCCGCCTCGATCAGTATATATACTATTATTAACTTGAAGATAAATTAATGACGCAGGTGACCTGGCCTGGATATGTAACCTGGCGGCCACTTAATATGGTTGTTGTATATTTAACGAGATGTGCTCTTTTAGATGAGAGTGAATGCGTGCACTACTGCCAAGTTTTATATGTGCTCTAGCTAGTTGCAACAAATCCTCCCAGGTAGAAATCGAAAGCTTGGATAGTTGTGCTAAGAGTGAGGCAATTTTGCCACCAGAATTACATGTACGTAAATTGTAATATACTCCGTATAGGTCTGGGATGCATCTGGAATTTGTGCAATTCAAGCTTGTACTATCTTGCCCGCTTCTGTCTCAGTCAAGGAGGCGGCCGACGGTTTATCCACTTTGGTCTAATCGCTCCCCTCCGCCGCTGCTAGCGTTCTAGCTCGATCGTGTGGATGTCTCCATGGTACGTGGTCTAAGGCTTAGCACGGAGGGATCTTCGGAGTGAAGATTGTGCTAATGTGGACGTACGGGCCTCACAGCGGTGCAATGTTGACGGCTCGGTGTACAGCATGACTAGATCCGCTGGCACGTTGATGGTTGTCTCAACGGCCCAAAGCAGCACGCCAGACGCAGGCCCAGGCCCACCACCAACATCGAGGAACACGCGAGTGGGCCAAGTCCGACGGCCACCAGCTTGGCTTCGGCGCTTCGCGACGACAGCTGGATTCGGAGCACACAAGGCGAGTTAAAATCGGAAGAAGCTTCCCTCAAAAAAATAAAAAAATCGGAAGAAGCTTCGACTGAGGCTTACGACGAAGTAGGCAGCTTAGCCATAAGCTAGAGCAATTGGACACCCGGAACCTGGATTCGACCTGTAATTCCTGACGATTTTCATGTAATCGATGAACCTGAGAACTAGTAGTTGTGGGTAACAGGTTGTGCCACCGTGCCGGAAGCCGGCCGGCTAGCCCGAGAAGCGTCGAACTGTAATGGATAACGGTAGACAAACATAAAACGAGGATGAGCATCCATCGCTGATGCAGTTTCATCTGAATCTAGCTCTTTAGAGAAGTCTTGGTCCCTCTTCTCGAGAGTTAGCCGCAGGGATTATGGTTTCCTGAAGAAAGTTCCGTTGTTATGTGTCGAGGACTAATAGAATTGTAGCTTCAGAAAGAGGAATATAGAGGACGTAATTTGTTTCTGTAGTCCGTTATAGCTTGTTCTTACAAAGTTATAACTTTATCCCGTCAAGGTAGAGAAGTCAGTAATTAACGTTTTATTTCTCCGATCAGCCAACTCGCAAATAGACCGTGTCAAGTTAACAAATTTGCAACTCCAAAGTCACCGACATCACCAGCAACTCACCACTGCACTATGCTCCAAGAGTCTAATCCACCGTGTACCGTATGTCCATATCTAAAACATGTCATTTAAGCAAAAAAAAATCACCCGACGTGGTACCTTAGTTAATGAAGAAATAAAGAAACTCTGTATCTTATTTTTATACTGCTAGTTCTTGTCACCGAACCGAAGAAAATTCATAATTTATCCCTCAGTAAACACATTAAATGAGAGCTTATTTAGAAGAGTTGTATCTAAACATATATTTAATGTATGATCACGATGGGATTTAAGTTAGCACAGCAAATTTTATTACTCAGTCCGTCCAACAAAGCAACAAAGGATGTCTCAGTTTTGATTAAATTTGAATGCACCTATACACTAAGTCATGTCTACATACATTCAAATTTTAACAAACTTAAAACATTTTTTGTTAGACGGAAGGAGTACAAGGTACATACTCTCTTTGTTCCTTGAACTTGAACTAGCACAAAACGTAGTACTGTGGTACCTGAATACGGACACACCAGAACAAAATTAGTTCAACTTATGGCTAGATTCCTCAAAACGATCTTCAAAACTCGTGTGTACGGTCGTACATTAATTGGAAAAATCATAATAACTGGACACGTAGGCACGTAGCTCTCTTATTTACTCACCTAATATATATATCCCATTCGAGTTGTCCCATGGTACATACGTTCGGCCAGAGTTGTATTGTGTAAAATAGTTACAAAGGATTTTCCTAGATAGAAATGGAAATTTGGAGATGATCGAGTATCAACCGCGAGGAAATATCCACTACACTGGATTAAATCGGAATTCATAGGCATGAGGTGCATCAGGAATCTGTTTCGATCAGCAATTGCTATACACGGCACACCATCTGACAGCGCACGAAATGCAGTATGCTCCTAACCTTGCTTGCTCTCCTGCATGGTGCCGCTGATAGGCACGGTGGTGTCACCATTGCCAGCCTGCCGCCGTTGTATTGATTGGGGCAGCAGGTTCAGCGGCTTCAACCACCTATGCAGCCAAAGCATAGTTCGTCTGGAAACTCCGCACCACCCTCAGAGTGCTTGTGCATCCCTAATGCAGAGTGAAACCTCCCCGGAAGATGATTTTTGTTGGCTTTCTTTTTTAAGGCTCGGTGCGAATTCGATCAGAGATGTAAAAGAAAATTGGAGGTGTTTTTTGTTAAGGAAAAACGATAAAAAATATTTGGGGGAGGCCGTTGGGCGATGGGGGCGGACACCGGGCGGACACATGTCCATTTGCCCCTCAACCGGACAAAAAACGGTTGGGGGCCAAATTTGAAAATCCCATTAAAGATGCTAACTGCACATCGCCCAAACTTTGTTGACGGCAGGCAGCGGGGCATGCCAGCCCACGTGTGTTCCAGGCTTAGCCTTCTCATGATGTGCGTAGTGTGAAAGAATCACAATAGTTCAGACCGGTTTTGTACTAAAATCACCACAAGAATTTAGAATCGGAGGAAGTAGCTTGTAAATGGAGGTGATAACTTAAGATTGTGCAAACTACCCAAAAGAGTAGTGGTACTTCTTTCCTTGAGAGCAATTAACATCATGAGTCTTTTAAACATATGTTGAATTTTAGTTCATGCTTTTCTGTTCCACGATGCAATTTTTTTCCACATGTACACATGTCTTGTTTAAATGACTAAGTCAGCATAAAAAATTATTACATTAATTAACGGGAAGCAGGGAGCATGGCGTGATTCATGAGATTTGTTGCTGACTTAGAGTTCGACTTTTTTTTCTTCGAAAAAGAGGTTGACACCCCGGCCTATTTAGAGTTAGACGTACATATGGACCAATCCCAAACTATTGAACATAGACATGTTCGATGAGGGAGAACATTCATAGAGATACATCGGCTTAGTACATAATAATAATTGTCGAAATATCACATGTATCTAGACACTTTTTAAATATAAATACATTCATATTTGGGCAAATTTGAAACAATTAATATGGATATGAGGGAGTACATACAATATCAGTTTTGAATATATTTTAGTCGTCAAGAATCCTTAGTGCAGATAGAAGTACAAACCCAGGATATCATTCAGGCCGTGTATGGCTGTATGATGATGTACTGATCAGCAAGTGCTAGCTAGGATCATGACTTCATGAGCGGGCATGTTCAGATTATCGATCCTGGCGGATATTAGGATATATGAATTAATGTATACAATTTCTTTTTTAGAAAAAAGATGGTCGATTCCGTTATTCCATTAGAGAATTGAACTCATTCCTTATGCCTCCTAATCTTACGTTCTAATTTTAGGTGGAAATTTCTGGTGGATAAATTGAATTATCTCGATCATGGTTAACCCGATTTTTTCAATTGTTTCTTTAACTAGAGCACATAAAAAATGCTAGTACGACGTGCATACTCCCTACAACAACCACGTTAAGTGGCGCCAGTGAGGTTCTCTTTACTCACTACAGCTAAGAATCTTTGGGAAATTGACTATTTTCTCTTTCTTGGATGTAGCATATTAATTAGGATCCATCTCACATGCATCCTCCGACATAGAGGCTGGGAGATTTTTCGTTCTGATTAATTATCGAAAAATCTACGTCCATGATCTACATCCATGGACGTAGAATGTAATCGTAGCACTACTACAAAACGGTCTATATGTCACGACACATCAGTAATGGGTCCGGCGCGACCGTTACTAATGAACAGAGCGGGATCTGCCCGTCCCCGCCCAGCCATACATTAGTGGCGGTTGCGCGAGACGACTGCCATCAATGTATCATCATTCCTCGCGAGAGACATCAGTGGCGGTCGGTTAAGAGACGACCGTTACTGATGAACCACGTATCAGTAATGGTCGCCCTAACGCGACCGCCACTGATGTGTGGTACATTAGTAACGGGCCGTGTTAAAGAGACCGTTACTGATGTACCCCTTATTATCAGTAACGGTCGCCCAAGTCCCGACCGCCACTGATGAGGGTCGCTGTTTAAATACGCAGAACAGAGCCGCAGCTGGTCGCGTTGCGCGTCGTAACGGACCAGCTGCGGCCCTTCTTCCCCGGCGACGACGAAGCCATGCCCAAATCGGCCACCATGGCTGGCGGCGAGCCCCGCAGGTAGCCCCTCCTACCTCTCCCTTCCTCCTCTCTCCCCCCCGCGCGCGCCGGCGGCCCCCATCTCCATGGCCGGCGAGCTCCATTTTTTGAGCTCCGGCGGCCGGCGAGCTCCGATCTTCGAGCCCGAAGCTTCCCTCTCCCTTGCGAGCTCTCTCTCCCTCCTGATCCATCTCGCCAGCCTCCAATTTCTTTCCAAAGTTCCTCAATTTCAAATTTTTGAGCTCTGGCCGCCGGCCAAAATGCGGCCTCCTCGTTGTCGCCCGGAGCTTCCCTCTCCCTTGCGAGCTCTCTCTCCCTCCCGATATTTCTCGCCGGCCTCCAATTTCTCTCCAAATGTCTCTAATTTCAAATTTTTAGTTAGCCCCGGTTAATTAACACCTTAATCCCCTTGTCAATGATTAGGCTAACTATTTTACTTTGTGTCTTCTTGTGTATTGTGTTGTACATCGAAGGACCGTTCTTGGATGTACGCCACGGAAAGAATCAATGCTCGATGGATAACCGAATGGACGGTCTTTTTTGGAGTCGCGAAAGGTGATATGGAACGAAAAGGACTTGTGATGATGTGTTGTCCATGTCGCAAATGTGAAAACACATGCATGATGAAGCCTGAAGATGTTCAGATGCACGTGCTGGCATCGAGTTTTGTGGAAGGTTATTCATGCTGGACTTGTCACGGGGAGGATGGGGTTGATGTCGGTAGCGATAGCGAAGATGATGATGTCCTGCGGTATGATCTGGCGAATGATTCCAAGGAAGAAATAAGGGTCGATGAGGAGGCTAATGTGAAAGGTGAAGGAGCTCCACGTGGCAGGATTGCCAAAATGCTAGATGACCCGTACCTACGGGACCATCTGGAGGACCCCGAAGATGAGGCAGAGTCTGCTCAGTTAAAAAAATTGTTGGAGGACGTAAACACACCCTTGTATGATGGAGCTGGCGAAGAAAACAACGTGCTCAAAGTAACGCTCGAACTTTTGAAGCTGAAGGCAGTATCATGCTGGTCAGACAAGGGTTTCACGGACTTGTTGAGTTACCTTGCTTCGGTTTTTCCACAGCCAAACAAGTTGCCCAAGAGCACATACGAGACGAAGAAGATTACATGCCCGCTTGGATTAGATTGCGTGAAACATCATTTATGTCCAAACGACTGCATGGTATACATTGGAGAGTACGAGAACCGTGAGAGCTGCCACATATGCGGTGCATTGAGATACAAGAAGAAAAACGCCAGAGCTGGCGAAGACATTGGGGAAGAAGTGATGAAGGGCATGCCGGCAAAGACTATCTGATATCTTACGGCAGTTGGCCGAGTTGAGCGTTGGATGCAGAACGTTAAGGATGCGAGGTATCTCGTCTATCATGATCCGGCACAGGTTGCATTCGATCCTGACGGGCACTACCGTGTGGAGGAAGCTGGGGTCCTAAGACACCCTGCCGATGGGACTCAGTGGAGGAACTTCGACACGGCATTTCCAGATTTCGGGGCAGAGCCCAGAAACCTGAGGCTCGGTCTCAGCACTGACGGGATAAATCTTTTCGGAAACATGAACAACAAGCACAGGACATGGCCAGTGATCTTGTTTGTCTACAACCTTCCTCCATGGTTAATCATGAAGAGAAAGTACATCAACATGTGCATGCTCATACTGGGTCCAAAGCAGCCGGGAGCTGACCTAAATGTGTATCTGCAACTAGTGAAGGATGAGCTGAAGCAGCTTTGGAACCCTGGTAGAGTGGTTTGGGACGCAAACAGGAGGGAGTACTTCACGATGAGAGCAGCGCTTCTGACCTGCGTGCATGACTACCCCGCGAATGAAAATACTTCATGCCAGGTGACACATGGCTACAAGGCCTGTACAAAGTGCGGGGGAAACACGACATTGGAGAAGTTGCCCGCTTCATCCAAAATTGTTTACATGGGCTACCGAAAGTGGTTGGATGCTAAAGACCCTTGGAGGGATGATAAGGAAAGGTTCAATGGGAAGACGGAGAACGGGACAATGCCGAAGGAGAAGTCTGCTATGCAAATCCTCGAAATTGTGAACGATCTTGAAGTTGTCCCCGGAAAGATTGCTGCGAAGAAATATAAGGAACCTGAAGGCGTCGTGTGGAAAAAGAGGTCCGTATTCTGGGACCTGGAGTACTGTGCACATTTAGAATGCCGCCACAGCATAGATGTCATGCACGTGGAGAAAACTGTATGCGACATCGTGCTGGGGTTGCTAATGAACATTCCAGAGAAGACGAAAGATGAACCCAATGCACGGAAGGACCTGGAACTCATGTCTATCAGAAAAGAGTTGTGGGGCAAAGATCAAGTGTCGGCAGCCGACAAGAATGGTTTCGTGACGGTGACCATGCGGTGTTGTCTTGCATGTTACCACCTGTATAAAGACGAGTTGCATAGGATGTGCCAGTGCCTACAGGGCATTAAAGTCCCATCGAACTACTCGTCGAGCATCAAGCATCTAGTTGACATGAAGAGTCACAAGTTATCTGGCATGAAGTCTCACGACAACCATGTCATACTCACTCAGTTACTTCCAGTCGCAATTGAAAGATCGGTATGGTCGGCTAGAGGAGGGATGAATAGGCGACTAACAAATTTTAATCTTTTTCTTTTTCTTTTCTAGAAAGATATAAACACTTAACCTAGGGTTTACTAAATTCTCTAAAGGTAATGCAACCCTAGGAAGCAAAAGACGAAGCAACTAGATAACAAGAATGTAAAGGGTAAGAATGGATACCACACGAGAGACGAAGATTTCACCGGAGTTCCACCGATTGGGGTAGGTGTATGTCTCCGTTTGGAGGAGTGCTCTACCACAAAGGTAGAAACGCCACAAAGGCTCACTCTATTCTCCTCTCACGGCACCACAAAGGTGAGCGAGCTCCACTAATGGCTTCCTTGAAGGCGAAGACCGAGCCTTTACAAACTTGACCAGGACTAGCTCCACAACTCAATTGGAGGCTCCCAATCAAATCCTCAAGCTCCACAATCCCCAAGGGAAGAGCTCAAGGAAACCACTTCCGTCTAGGGCTCCCAAATTCCCAAGAGAAATGAAATCCACAAGAGAAACAAGGGGAATCAACTTTGTGACTTGGTGAAACCCTAGATCTAAGTCTTCTCCTCCAATCCTCAAAGAATCAACAAGGGGGAAGCTTTATGGAGGGAGATCTAGTAGAATGAAGCTTAGGGAGTTCTTGGGAGAGAGGGGGCTGTTCATTGCTTCGTACTCGGGCAGGAAACCCGTTGGGGACGAAGGGGTATCTATTTGGACTCCCCAAAATCTAACCGTTATGCACTGCGAGTTCCAGGGGCGGAACTTCCGCTAGTCACCGGAAGTTCCGGGTGACCGGAAGTTCCAACCCTGTTCCGGTTCAACTTTCGGAGATCCACAATGGATTCCAGTAGTGTTGCGGACCTGGTCCGAAGGTTGGGCGGAAGTTCCGGTGTACCGGAACCCCACCGGAACTTCCGGACCTGGGCAGGCAAATGCACACCAGTTAGGCTCTAGAGTTGGTTCTCTCTCACTTTTTGGTAGGCTTTATGTGGGTGCAAGATGTTTGTTTGTGTACGTGAAAAGCGATTCACCCATTACCTTCCCATGTGGACTCCTTCTTAATAGTACGGAGTTCCTACGACTCAATAACCGAAAAAGCCGCTAAAACTCCACTACTCTTCTTTTTCCAACATGAGGGCATCGAATCGTTTTGCGCCATTTGATATCAAATCTAAAATACTTAATGCACGATTAGTCCACAACACACATTGTCATCACCACCAAAATTAACTAGGAGAGAAATGACTTTTCAGCAATCAGAGGTATCATGGAGCCGCACGTAAGGGAGACAATCATGAAGCTTTCTGACTTCTTTGACAGCATCTCGCAGAAGTCAATCACCGTTAGACGATGCCAGATACTGCAGGATAGTATGATACAGATTCTGTGCGAACGCGAGATGTTCTTCCCTCCATCATTCTTCGATATCATGGTCCATCTAATGATCCACATATGCGATGAGATCTTGCCCCTAGGGCCCTCGTTCTTGCATAACATGTATGGCCCTAAATGATACAACGGGGTTCTAAAGCGCTACGTTCGTAACAAATCGCGTCCGGAAGGTAGCATCGTGGAAGGCTTTAGGGCAGAAGAGTGCATCGAGTTCTGCACGGATTGGTTGGCCGATCAGAAATCAATAGGTGTTCCCGAATCACGGCACAAGGGCAAGCTCGACGACGAAGGTGGCCTTGGACATACATTCCTTAATGTTTATGGAAGAGGAAGGGAAGCTGACTTTGAAAGAGCACATTTGGTTGTGTTGCAAACTATCGATTGCTGCCGGCCTTATCAGGAAATGCACATGGAACAACTGCGAAATGAAAACCCTAAAAGAGGAGAAGTCTGGATCCACTGGGAGCACAATAAAACATTCGCAGCGTGGCTGAAGAATTATTGGTACGGCAGGGAGATGACTAATGAATCTGAAGAGACGGTTGCATGTTTGTCACGGGAACCTGCTTACCACGTCTCTACTTGGCAATCATATGCGATCAACGGCTATAACTTCTACACTGTGTCTCAGGACCGTAAAAGCACGTATCAAAATAGTGGTGTAGTCATGACTTCTGAGACCGCGACCGAAGACAACAGCAAAACCAAAGCGTTCTTCGGCATTATCGAGGAGATCTGGGAATTGGAGTACTCGATCACAAAGATCCCAATGTTCCGTGTAAGATGGACCAAAGGTGACAAAGAAGAAAGCCACAGGTTCACGACAATGGTGCTACCTCCTGAGATCCCTCGTGAACAACTTGACGTGAGAAAAATCCCGGCAAGAGAGGAACCATGGGTCTTTGCTAAACAATGCAAGCAGGTATTCTACATAGACGACCCGACAAATAAAGGCCATGTTGTAGTAAGAAGAGGGAAAAGAAGCATTGTTGGAGTGGACGGAGTTACTTCACAAGAAGACTACGAAGGTTTCCATGATCCGACGACCGCCGCAGATGACGAAGAAGCGGAACGCACGATATTAACGAGGAAAAGGAGGAGAGGGAGAAGAATAAGTGATGGGAGCGAGAGCGAGAAAATACCACAAAAACACTACCTCAGAAGCACTACTACGAGGAGTCAAGTTATGACTTACCGAAGGAAGGAGAAGCACTAGTAGTTACATTGTAATGTACTCGTACTGAATTTGAATGCAAACTTTGTACTAAGTGAAATTATGTGTGATCGATGTACTTTTGTGTATGCATGTGATGAATTTTTTGAATATAATTTAGCACAAATACTAGACAAATGCATGAATTTATTCATCAAACTTGAAATATATGAATTCCATGATGTGGTGTACAAATACTAGACAAGATATGATGTGGTGTACAAATACTAGACAAATGCATGAATTTATTCATCAAACTTGATAGGTGTTATCGGCCCGTTATCCGCCCGTTACTGATGATTGCCTATACGCATCAGTAACGATCAGGCTGCTGTGCGACTGTTACTGATGAGTGTTGGGCATTGCTCATAGGAGCACATCAGTGGCGGTCGCATTCTAGCGCGCCCGTTACTGATGATTGAAGGCACATCAGTAACGGTCGGGTCCCTTACCCGCCCATTACTGATGTATATAGGGTATATAAGAGAACACTTAGCGAAATCTAGGGTTATTCCACCCGCGCGTCCTCAACACACAGAGCGACCAGCAGTGGGCGATTAACCCTAGGAGAGGCGAAGCCCTGCCGGATTTTAGCGCCGCTGCCGCCGTCCACCCCGCGCTGCCCCAAGCCCGCCGCCGACCTCCACGTCCTCGCCACTGTGCCTGCAGCCCGCCGCCTCGTCGTCCTCGCCACCGCGCCTGGAGCCCGCCGCCACCCCACGTCCTCATCCCCAAGCCCGACGTCGCCGTCTCCCTCCTCCCCGAGCCCGATGCCGACGTCCTGCGACCCCGCGTCGACCTCGTCCCCAAGCCTGCCACCGCCGTCTCCCTCCTCCCCGAGCCCGCCGCCGCCGTCCTGCGACCCCGTGCCGCCGTCTCCCTCCTCCCCGACGCCCGAGCCCACGCCCTCCTCCTCCAACACAGGTTAGGGTTAGGGTTAGGATTTGATTCCCCATCAAATTAGGGTTAGGATTTGAGTGTGTCAAATTAGTTGCTGTCATATACATGATAGGAGAATAATGCTATCATATATGTTGTCATATATATGCTCATAGGAGAAGAATGCTCATATTAAGTGTGTCAAATTAGTTGTTGTCATATATATGATAGGAGAATAATGCTGTTTGTATGATAGGAGATCGCATAATGATGTCATATATATGCTCATAGGAGAATAATGCTATCATATATGCTGTCATATATATGCTCATAGGAGAATAATGCTGTTTATATGATATATATACATGCTATATATGATTTTAGGTTTTTTATATGCTATACACATGCTGTTTTATATGCTATTTTAGGTGTTTTAAATGCTATACATACGGTTTTATATGCTATTTTGGAGAATTGAGTAATGAATTGTGGGCCCGACCATCATGTCGGGTCATTGGAGAAGGGGCCGGCCATCGTGCCGAGGGGTACATATGCGGGTGGGTTTTTTATGCAGGTTTCGAGCTCCTAGTAGACAAAATTTGCTAGTTTTATAGCATAGGTCATGCCGAAATTTTTGGCCGATATATATTTGATGATTTTGATGGCAGTGGTACGAAATGGGAAAGAGTAGCCAGAAATCAGTTCTTGAGGACGTAGCTCCTGAGGAGGTAGATCGTGTCAATGAAGAGTCTTCATCGGGAGAGCAAATTGCCAGCTCTGCGGCGATCCTAGCTCTGGCAAAGGTAGCTCTCGTTCAGAAGAGCAAGACAACGAGCGACAGGTGGAAGAGAGTAACCCGCAGCCAACTGCTTCTACGACTAAGAAGCCAAGGAAAAAGACGCCAAGGGGGAGCCACAACTTGAAGGAGTTTTGCTACGTGGTCACCCGGCACTCTGACAGAGACCGCCCGGAGTCACCTAAGAGGACACAGAAGGCCTTCACAACCACCTGTCGAGCCGTTGCACGTAAATATTGCAAGATCATCGACGAGTGGAGTGACATCTCCGAAGTCGTTAGTGTCGGAGGGATGAACCCGGGTAGGGTCATGACGACACGCGCTAGCCGAGATGACGAGGGCATAGCAGGCACGGTCGAGTATGCCGGTGTTGTAAAGCCAAACTAACGTTAAGCCGGCATACCGGGTGTATGCCCACGAGATTATCTTATCTTTTGAGCTTGCAGGATAAGGACGGGCACCCTGATCTCGGCCAGCACCGAGATCTCTCAACGGTCTTATACTGACCACGCGGTGCCAAGTAAAGCAGTTCTATCATTACCACGGGAAAAGCAGTCGCCGCTTACGTAGCGGTGCCAGGCGACTGCACAAAAGAAGCATCGAAAGAGAATCTCTGACGGGAGCCGGCAGAGGTCAACAGTACTTGTTGCAGGGTGCCAGGTAAAGTAAAGTTGTCTTGTCCCCTGCGGTGCCACCCGGAAGGAACCAAGCCGCGTGCCCGGTGGCGGGGCCCAAGGAAGGTGACGTTAGAACTCGGCCCGCATGTCAGTGTGACATAGGCGGCCTATAAATAGAGCACTACCCCTCCCTGGAGAAAAGGAGAGCATAGAGGCATCTAGGGTTTTCCCCTTCTTCTTCTTCTTCCTCAAGAATACAGCTCAAAAAGCGCCATTGTAAGAGCTTGTCTATCTCGGGCTAATACAACAAAGCAGGAGTAGAAGTCTTACCTCGGGAAGAGGGCTCCGAACCTGAAGCGACCACCCCCGTACAGGGTTCGATCTCTGTGCTTACTGTGCTAGTCCCTGGATCGACTCGCTAGCACACACAGTTTCAAGATGTAATATCAAGATACAAAGGTCAAAAGTATAATACATCGTATTGATCCAGAATTACATAGTACCTTACATATTGCATAACCTCATGGGTTAGCTCAAGAGAAAATAAAATCTTGCAGCGGAAAACAGAAGGTGTAGGAGTCCCATAACAACTGCACAGTCGAAACATGTTGGAATGTAAACTCGCAACCCTAACAATTCGTACCTCGCTCTTCACCTGGTTCACCTGCAACATTTAAACGTTGCAGCCACTAGGGGTCAATACATTGAATGTATTGGCAAGTTCACCAAAGGGTTATAACAGACGTAACAAGTATATGCATTATTTGGCAAGGTAGGGGTTTGGCTATTTGCATAAAAGAATCAATGTTTCGTCCTATCATTTTTAAACAAATAGTTTTATCACTATTGGACACGGGGTAGAAACACCCATGCTCCTATTAACCTAGAGCACATTAGGTAGATACAACAATTGCTCCTACCCTGTTCAAACCATTCATTTTATTTAAGAAATTGGAATGAGTGAGACTTTCCTTACAGCCCCCAAATCTAGTCGCTCATAATTGTCCGTAACCGGGGACACGGATAAGTACTTAGTTTGACACTCTCGAGAGGTGGTACACCTTACCCACAAGAAATCGACATGTTAATCCCTTGCTGTCCTTAGGGTAGAGTAGCAACGGCATCGATTACAGGAATTTCAAACCAAAATCACCCAGACCAACTGAGGGACCTACGTTCCCACCTATATGGCTACATTTGCACAATCCCTCGGATCCAGGATCATATGTCTTACATCCATCCTGGCAGAGCCCATATTACCATGTGGTTGTACTGGAAGCTACTAAACAGGAAAACTAGTCCAGTCTTTGATACCCCAGGTGGCATTCCACATTTGTGACGCAAGCGCTCCCCGAATCCACGGGGAGACGTCCATGGACGATCCGTCTCCGAATCCACGGAGACTCGACTCAGAGGGACCCATAGAAATGGACCTGACGTCGCATAACATCTCAAATCCTCAAAGCCGTCCACCCAGGATGATTCATTGGGGTTGTTTTGCCAGGTTTCTAAAATGCTCCAGATTATCTGTCTCATGGTAATAGAGATTCCCTCCCACGTATACTAACATAGCATAGCAATTCAACTACTTGCGATGGCAATTGGTGGAAATGTAATGGCAGGGGTAATCTATACTACTAGGAGTTCATAGCTAGCATAAATACAATAATAGTTCTATCCATGCAACTAATAAAACATCTAGTGCATATTAAAATAATAGGTGAATGATCAAAGTGAACTTGCCTTTGTCACAGTAGTTTGAATTCAAACACTCGTCACAGTCACAAGGTCCGCTCTCCGAGAAAACTATACAAAACAAACAACATACACATACATAAACACACAATTCACATCACGACAAAATAAGATATGCTATGATGCGATGCAACATGTGACATGAATTGGTTTATTTTATTCGGGTGATCAACTGGTCCTAAGCATTGGTAATTAAATCAAATGCATTAGGGTTTTAAACAAAAAGGCAAAAACAATTGATTAAAACCCTAAATTATAGTTTCATTGGCATCATTCAAATAATTTAATTCAAAATATTTATTTCTCTGTACCAATGGATAGAGGATAATAAAAGAAATTTTTGGGCACTGGTTTCAATTAAAAAGGATTTCTAAATAATTAGTTATGAATTAAATTGCATTAAACCCTATTCTGTAAATTGATTGAGGTTAACTTATTAAAATTTAAATTTAAATAGTGCCAAAAGATTCTACAGGTCAAGAGCTTTCCAGAAAGGTAAAATTTGTCAAATTTGGCCAAAGTGTTTAAAAGTTATAAGCATTTGAAGTTCTAGGGACTTTTCTGCAAAACTGCCATTTAATTTAAACCGGGATTAAGTTTTCATTTTATTAGTGGACACGTGGCATGATCCTATTGGACGGTACTGGTTCGGGATGGGATTAAATCGGAGCCGTCAGATTTAAAGATGGATGGACGGCCGAGATGAGCCCGTACCCCTTCGTTTAAGTGATTTAATCTGAGCCCTAGGATGAAGATCGGACGGTTGGGACTCACCCTCTTCAAATCTGGCCGGCTAGGCTTCCGGCGAGGTCGTCGACGGCGTCGGGGAGCGGCGGCGGCGGCGCTCCGGTGAGGCTGGAGGCTCGGGGAAAGGCGCGGGCGACGCGGCTTCGCGAGGCGGGCACCGTGGCGTCGTCGGTTTCCTCCGGGGACGTCTGAGGCGGCGCCTAGGATGAGGAGACGCGGCCGGCGGCGGTGTGGGCTTCGGGCGGAGGTTCTCCGGCGTCTGCAGTGCGAAAGAAAGAGAAACGTGTGCGTCACGGTGTGCGCGAGGAAGCAAGAAAGAGAAGGCAGGGGTCAATTTTGGGCTAGGGTCCACGACTAACCGGTGGTGACAAAAAACGGCAGCGGCGTCTGCGGAACTCTGGCGAGCAAATTGGGCGGCTTGGCTGCGGGTTTTCGAGCGGGCGAGAGGTGGAAACGGATGCGGGGCTCAGGTGCTTTATAGCGACGTGGGCGGCAAGTCGCGGGGGGCACGGGGACGTTGGATTCCGGAGATGGCAGCGGCGGGGAGTCCGGCGCGGACATGGCCGGGGTTTCCTCTTCGGGGAAGAAGCAATTGACAGGTGGGCCCGACCTGTCAGCGGCTGCGGGCGGGCTGGGCTGCGACGCGTGGCAGGTAAGGGGGCCGGCCCAGTTGGGTCGGTCCGTTTCCCTTTTTTTTCCTTTTCCTTTTTCCTTTTTCTTTTTCTGTTTTTCCTTTGTATCTTTTGATTTTGAAATCCAAATTGATCCAAATAAATTCCAGAAAATTTGGAAAATCATGTTTTATCATGATTCAACTTTTGGGACTATTTCCCCTTCCAAATAAAATATATACAAATACATTTGCCCTAGAAATGCCTTTAGGGCTATATAACTATTTAAATAAAATAGTTTTTCAACTCCAAGAAATATCCAAAAAAATATGGGATAGCTTATTTATGCAATAAACCCTTTTTATAGTCAAGCCCTATTGGTTTAAAGATCTAAAGCTCAAATGGATGAAAACCCTAAGGTTTAAAATGAAATAAAACCTTTTTAAAGCCTTTTGAGATTCAAATTTGAATTCAAATATGCAAATGTGGCATGATGCTCATGGATGCAATGCATATGAATGGTTTTGGAAATTTGGGATGTTACAGAACCTAGGTAAATCGTTGTGTGCTTGCGTGTGTTGTGCATGTTTCCGTTCACGTCCTCCCTCCTCTGGTTCCTCCTTTGTCCATCGGCCCCAAGTTAAGCCATCCTATGGCAAATGCCGTGACACCACCACGACAGTTGGCGCCCACCGTGGGGCCAGCAGCGGCGTTGGCTGGAGTTTTCATCTGGACGGGAAGCTTTCTCGCCACCGGAGAGCGCGTGGTCTCCGGTTTGGTCCAGAGATTCGGCTCTCTGGGTTTCATCGACAACAACGCGGGCTACTTCAACGATGCACCGCTTCCCTGCGCAGGCCGCTTCATCAACTTCAGGATGCATGAGGTTTATGTTGCTACTGACAGCCCTTGTAGGTACCCAGAGCAGGTGGTGGTGGCCGAAGACCCCCCCCCCCCGCCGTCTGCATGGTTCCCGACCGGCATGTCGACTGCCCCGCTGACCGTGTGGAGGTCATGGTGACGGCTCATGGTGCCGATGCTGGAAGGGACGCTGCGGGAAGTGGCGCTGTCCAAACCAATTCCGGCAGAACGGTGAAACTCCCCTTGGAGAAGCTGGAAAACATCACTGCTCAAGCCGGCACGTCGGCCCTACCGCCGAAGCCGACTCAGCTCCAGGCCTCCATCGAACGGCTGACCGCGCCGGTGGCGTCAAACGCTAACCCAGCCCAGGTGTAGGCGGAGTTGGAGGTGGAGCGACAAAAACTTCTGAAGGAAGCTGTCAACGTCGCTCACGCTCGGCAACAACTGGATATTTCGCTCCGTGAGTATAACAAAGGCCATGGTCTTAGTTCTACTGCGTTTACTAACCCTAGCCGAGTTGGGGAGGTGCGTAACTGTGGCAAGAACTTAAATGTCAAGATGACTACAGATGGCAGGGGTGTGCCAGCAATGTCGGCAAGTTTTGCCTCAGCGCTGAAGCCGAAATACAATACCCCTATCAAGAATCTAAGAGCTGCTGAGGCTGCGTTCGAGGAGTTGCCGAATCTTACAAGAGAGGCACTCCGGCAGCAGCTACGCGTGAAAGAACTACTCCGCATAGCTAATGAGCAGAATGAGGCATACATGAGAATGCACGGCAAGCCCGGTGCATCTCGGGTTATTTACTTGGCAGCAGATGGTGGTGGCCGAGTTGACAAGCAAGCATCTTCGCCTGGTGGCAAGCGGGACAAAAGTGTTAATTCTGGCCGGCATAAGCAGCTGGAGCGTTATGACCCGGCTCTGGCCGAGAAACAAATGGTCAGAAGGGTTGATGACAGCCAGAGTGGCCTGCGTCCCGGCGACAATCGCCGAGACCAGCAGGAACGTTACTCGTTTGATCATGGACACCGACCTCAGGGTCCGGCACCCGATACTACCCGAGGTGAAGATCGCCGGTATGACCGTTACGATGATGGATACTCGGCCATGGGTGACGAGGGTTATATCAGGCGAGAGCATGATAATCTCGGCCCGCTCGGAGCCTGAGTTGGGAACAGGCAAGTGTCGCTCCTGGATGCCTGACGTCGGCTTGACAGAATTTATCTGTCTGAGCTTCTAGGGGAGCAAGGCCCTTTGGGACCGCGTTGTTTTGCGCATCGGATCATGAGGGAGAGACCAGCCCTGAGTTTCTAGCTGCCTAGGGGTACTAGAACGTATGACATTATGTCACTGCAGTAAGCATTGCAGGCGGCAACCGCAGATGGGCGGTACATTATGTACCCCAAATGCTGGTGGGACCGGTGAGGATCTGGCTGAACAATTTGCCGGAAGGCAGCATTAATTGCTGGATAAACTTTGAGGAAGCTTTTGTCAGGAATTTCATTAGCACTTACAAAGAGACTGGCCGGGATTACCTAACAAGATGGAACAATCTCCGTAATTCCTGTGAGGGGATAGTGGAATCGCAAGCCATAGCGTGGTTTGCCCATGGATGTCGGCACGGCAACATGTTGTGGCAAAAGCTGCAAAGAGAGATGCCGGCTACTTTATCTGACATGATTAGGATCGGCGACATGTATGCGCTTGGTGATCCGACTCAGCCATCGATGATGCCGGCAGAACCACAAAGGGAGCAGCCGACATACAATCCTGTCGGAGCATTCCGGAGGAATGATCATCAAGATAACCGCAACAAGAGAAGGGATGACAGGTCGGATTACCGATATGGGCCAGCCCATGTCGCCGCTATTCAGGATCAACCTGATGCCGGATCTAGCCAACGTCAGAAAACAGGAAATCAGCAGTGGGTCAAGAAGGGAGAACAAAAGAAGCCCTAGCAAGATAAGCCGAAGTATATGTTCGAGGTGATGCTGGATCAACCTTGTCGTTTTCACACCACTTACCCCAACAGGCCGGCGAATCACACAACGCGGCAGTGCAGCTGGATGCAGCAGGCCGAGAAGGGTGAGGCAAGTCGTTTACCCCCTCCTCCACCGCTCACAAGTGCTAAAGCATCGATTCAGGGCCCCCTCAGGCAAACAATGCCGTCAACCAAGTGGAAGACCAAGATATCCCGGGATATGCCGGAAGAAATGAGTACAAGGAGCATCACCAAAGCTACATGATCTTCATCACTGAGCCGACTGACAAGCAAAGTCAGCGCAGGCGAGAGATGGAGGTCAACGTTGTAATGCCGGCTGTTCCAAAACTCATGTACTGGTTGGAGCAGGAGGTCAACTGGAACCGGGCGGACCATCCTAAGGTTATGCCCAACTTTGGTGGATATGCTCTGGTGGTTGACCCGACACTCATCGAACCCGACATTAACGTCAAATTCACTCGGGTTCTCATTGATAATGGGAGCAGTATAAATATCATGTACCGGGACACGATGCTTAAGCTCGGCATTACTGATAACACGCTTGGGCCTAGCCAGACTACCTTTCACGATATTGTGCCGGGAGTGTCTTGTGCCCCGGTAGGCAAGATCCGAGTCGACGTCTTATTCGGCACCAGGGAGAACTGTCGAACCGAGAACCTAGTGTTCGAGGTGATGGACCTTAGCAGTCCATACCACGCGCTGCTTGGCAGACCGGCACTCGCCAAGTTCATGGCGACTACTCACATTGGCTATCTGAAGATGAAGATGCCTGGACCAAATGGTACCATCACCATCACTGGTAACTACAAACGTTCGATAGAGTGTGCGGCGGTAGGATCTGCTTTGGCCGAGTCACTAGTCATTGCTGGCGAGAAGAAGAAGTTACAGGAGGCTGTCGCGATGGCTCAGGCGGCACAGATTGGTCTGCCGGCTATGACAAATCCCCATGGAAGTGTGGCTTTCCAAGCAGCCAAGGAGACGAAGAAGATACAGGTTGACAGCGAGTTCCCGGACCGCACCGTCATTATTGGTGCCGGCCTGGGTGATAAATAGGAAGGCGAGCTCACCAGCTTCCTTCGTGAGCATCAGGACATCTTTGCATGGTCGAATCAGGACCTACCGGGTGTGCCGAGGGAGCTGGCTGAGCACTCATTAAATGTTAGACCAGACACAAGACCAGTGAAGCAGCCCCTTTGACGCTTCCCGACAACAGAAGGAAAATCATATCGAAAGAGATATCCCGGTTTCTAGCTGCCGGCTTCATCATGGAAGTGTTGCATCCCGACTGGCTGGCAAACCCGGTCATGGTTGAGAAGAAGAAAGACAACCCAACTGCTGCCAAGGTATGGCGCATGTGTATCGACTACACCAAGACATGTCCCAAAGATCCTTTTCCGCTACCTCGGATTGATCAAGTGATCGATTCCACAGCCGGGTGTGAGTTGTTGTCTTTTGTAGACGCGTAGTCTGGTTTTCACCAGATACCGCTGAACCCTAATGATCAAATAAAGACATCATTTATCACCCCATTTGGGGCTTATTGCTATCGCACTATGCCGTTTGGTTTGAAGAATGCAGGGGCTACTTATCAAAGATGCATGCAGAAATGCTTGCACGATCAACTCGAGAAAAATGTGCAGGTATATGTCGACGATGTCCGGGAAACATTTGCAAATCTGAGAAGATTCCGAATGAAGTTGAACCCGGCCAAATGTACATTTGGTGTGCCGGTAGGGAAACTGCTTGGGTTTCTGGTATCAAGCCGAGGTATCGAAACGAATCACGTGAAAATTGCCGCCATTGAAAGAATGAAATTGCCGAAATGCCTCAAAGATGTGCAAAAATTCACTGGATGCCTAGCATCACTAAGTCGTTTCGTTAGTCGGCTGGGTGAAAAGGCAATGCCCTTATACCAATTGATGAAGAAAACCGATAAGTTTGTGTGGACACCACACACAGACCTGGCTTTTCAAGAGCTGAAGAAGATGATTGCTACGGCACCGATATTAGCCTCGCCAATGGAGAAGGAGCCGATGTTGTTATACATAGCAGCAACCAACTGAGTTGTTAGTGCCGTCATCGTGGTGGAAAGAGATGAAGACGGCAAATCGGTGCAAAGGCCGGTGTATTACCTGAGCGAGGTGTTATCGTCTAAGCAGAATTATCCCCACTACCAGAAAATGGCATACAGCGTTTATATGGCGGCAAAAAAGCTGAAGCATTACTTTGATGCACATCAGATCCAAGTTATATGTGAGGCACCCGTCTCGAAAATCATGAATAACAAAGACGCGAGCGGCCGAGTAGCAAAGTGGGCTCTGTCAAGTTAGCACCCTATGCACTGCAGTATGACAGACGGGATGCTGTGAAATCTCAAGGTCTGGCGGATTTCTTGGTGGATTGGGCAGAGATGGAATATGAACCACCGCCCCCGGAAACTAACTACTGGAAGATGCATTTTGATGGCTCTAAGATGAAAAGTGGGCTGAGTGCCGGCATAGTTCTGACCTCGCCAAAATGCGACCAGCTTAAGTACGTGTTGCAAATTCACTTCGTAGCATCCAACAATGTTGCCGAGTATGAGGCGCTTGTGCACGGACTGAAAATGGCGAAAGAAATTGGAGTTCGCAGAATTCAATGCTTTGGTGATTCCGAGCTGGTAGTCCAGCAAGCTTCCGGCAATAGGGATGAATTGGATGACAATATGGAACTATACCGGTTCCATGTTCAAAAGATCAGTGGCCACTTCGAAGGGTGCGAATTTCACCATATACCGCGGGCGGAGAACGAAGCAGCCGACACATTGTCGAAACTCGGCTCAACACGACAGGCCATTCCCGCTGATGTGGCATTGTAGCATTTACGCAAACCATTCATCAAACCATCACCAGAATCGGAGTCGATCTTTATCCGGCGAGCTCAGAAGCTAACGTCACCCCCATGGACATTGATAGTGGCAGCCGTTCCGGTAACCCGGGGACTGAGCGCCTTAAGTCAGCAGAAGCAATGGCGGTTGAGCCAATGGAGATAGACGTACCAGATGAGCCGATTTTTACCACTCGTCCCGTGCCGGCTTGGGCACAACCGATAATGTCCTACCTCAAAGACGGGAGTCTCCCGGAAGAGGAAGTGTCAGCAAGGAAAATCCAGAGAAGGGCAAAGCCATACACCATCATCAATGGTGAGCTATACAAGAGGAGTGTCACTACTGTCCTCCAGCGATGCGTCGAGCCGGAAGAAGGGCAAGAGATACTCCGGGATATTCATTAGGGAGAGTGTGGCCATCATGCATCTTCAAGAACGCTAGTGGGCAAGGCATTCCGGCATGGTTTCTACTGGCTGAGTGCACTACAGGAAGCAGAAGACATAGTTAGGACGTGCAACGGCTGCCAGAGATATGCCAGCAAAATTCATATGCCGGCATCCGAGCTCAAGACTATTCCAATCACTTAGCCATTTGTTGTTTGGTGTTTGGATATGGTCGGACCTTTCAAGCAGGTGCGAGGAGACATGACACATATCTTGGTCATGGTCGACAAGTTCACCAAATGGATTGAGGTAAAGTCGGTACGAAAGTGTGACGGCAAAACCACGGTATCATTCCTGAAGGACATCATCTTGAGATACGGGTACCCGCACAGTGTCATCACGGATAATGGAACGAACTTCGCGGAGGGACCTTTCACGCGATTTTGTGCGGAAAAGAAGATCCGGCTGGATATCGCTTCTGTAGCACACTCTCAGTCCAACGGACAAGTTGAAAGGGCAAATGGTATGGTTCTGGCCGGCATAAAACCTCGGTTGATTGAACCATTGGAACGTACTCCGGGATGCTGGCTGGACGAAGTCCCGGCTGTGCTATGGAGTCTCCCAATCGCTCTACAGGCTATACGCCATTCTTCCTCGTATACGGGGCGGAAGCTGTCTTACCAGCCGACATTGAACATGACTCCCCGTGAGTGACCATGTATACCAAAGCTGAGGTAAAAGAGGCCCGAGAAAATGATGTCGACCTGCTAGAAGAAGCATGGGAGTTAGCTCTATCTTGGTCGGCCATCTACCAACATCACCTAAGGCGTTATCACAGCCGAAAGGTCAACCCGCGAATATTCCGGGAAGGAGACCTCGTTCTCCGACTTGTGCAACGCACAGCCCGCATGCACAAACTGTCACCCCCATGGGAAAGACCATTCATTGTGAGCAAAGCGCTTCACAACGATTCCTACTATTTTATAGATGCGCAAGATCCCAAGGCGAATAGGATGGACCGGTCGGGCGAGGAGACCAAGAGGCCATGGAACGTAGCTTTGCTTCGTCCATTCTATACTTGAGAGATGAGTATTTGTATTGTTTTCTCGTTATGTTGAATGTTTTGAGACAATGAAATTCTTCGCCGGGTTCTCAAAAGGAACTCAGTGACTGTCATGTTATTTAAATGATGTGTTGCAATTATCTTTTGTATGTCGGCATGGCTTAGTTGTGTAATCTTAGGTCAGGTTAGTAGTGTGTCGGTATTGAAAATCCCCTCTATGACTTCGCTGCTGTCCGCAACCCGGCTTCATGGCAAGCTAGAGACGAGTATGAGATAACCGAACACATGAAAAGCGATTGCAGAAACAAACAAAGAAGCGAGCCGAGATGCGTATTGTCTTAACCCGGCATTTATTTCTTAACTCGGGTATTGCCAAGCGAATTAATCGACTTTATTTTTTCAAAAAGGTGGTTCTATGACTTCGCGATTCATACGTCGAACGCCGATAAGGCAGACAAAAGAACCGAGGTCATAAAATTTCACTAAAAGGAAAAATGGATTTTGGGACTCGGTCTGGAATTCGATAAGCAAAAGACTTAGATAAATTAAAAACATGATGTCTTACAAACAAAAGGATGTTATCCCGGTTACATGTGCACCCGGCATCCCGGGGATCTGATGATTCTAAAGTTCCTTTTTTCTGACATGACTAAGAAGAAGCAGAGGGGTTGTTGGCGCCAGAACTCGTAGCATCCGTGGCGGTGGACGCCGACTCGACGACAATTTCCTCGTCAACTGCTTCTTCCTCGTCTTCGTCGGCCATCTCGGCCTCTGCCTCGGATGCCGGGCCCTTCACAAACTTATGCACAGCGGTATATTGTATGAAGGAGTAAGCCCACTCTTGGCGCTTGGCGATCAGCTCCGGGTCCGACGGGTAGGGGAACCGGCACGCATCGACTGCAGCACGTCGAGGTTGATGCCGTCGTACCAAGACAGTACGAACGGCAAGGCCGTGTCGGCGCCGACACGCGCGGCCGATTCCTGCCACTCGTTGAGGCGATCCTCCACCTCCAGCAGGCGCGTTGCCAGTTTTGGGATGCCGGTCGGAGCCTCTTCTCCAGGCTATAGAGCTCGGAAGGCCCGGATGCCGGCATTCAGCATTTTAACCCCGAACGACTGTAGAGGCTTTACCCGGCTAGCAATGCTAACCAGATAATCCACTAAGTCGTATTCGAAGGGGGTTGTTCCGGCTGGATCCCTCTTCTTGCGCGCCTTGAGCACGGCAGCTTGGGCGGTCTCGATCGATTGTGGAAAAAATTCTGACAAAAGCACAGAAGATAGTAATGAGTCTCGCCATCCTGTTACTATTACTCGGACAAGGGATAAAATGAAGAAATTTGTGTTAGGGGAACTTATTGGTCAGCATGGTGTCGATCTTGACGAGGTCATGCCGGACAACCTTAAACAGCCGGGTCTTCTCGGCATCCTCTTTCTCGGCGGCAATGGCGCGGGTCTCAATCTCGGCGACCAGACCCTTGCATTTCTGCACCTCGCTCTCCAGACGGATCTTCTCATCAGCCTGGGTAGAGAGGGCCGAGGTGAGTTCACCCACCTCGGTCTTATGCGCCTCCGCTTGCGCTGTGATTTGCGCCTGCAGCCGAGCCACGTCCTCCCGGTGCTGTTCTGCTAGCCGAGTCTTCTCATCTATTTGACAAACATACATTATAGAGGCTGGAGTGTAAGTTGGACGAAACCCGAAACAGGAAGGAAATGATATCTTGGACTTCGGCGACGCGCTTCAGGAGCTCCGCCACTTGAGTGTTTACCCTGGCTGTGAACAAGAGCACGTATTAGCTTTCGCAGCGCATTGATACTCGGACAAAGCTTTTATGACAGTAAAATATACTTACTCTGGCTCTCGCGATCGGCTTTCAAAGCCTCATGCTCCGCCTCCAACTTCTTGTACTTTGCTACCAAAGTCTTGAAGGTGGCGGTGCGCTTATTCATGCAGGACTGCAAAACGATGATTCACCGATAAGTTTATTGCAGTAAGAAGTCAACAATTATAAGCTTCAGGCCGACTATTCTAAACCCGGCCTGAATCTCAGGAAATAAGTGTTTGAAGTTTCAAAGCTTCAGGCCGACTATTCTAAACCCGGCCAGAATCTCGGGGAATAAGTGTTTGAAGTTTCAAAGCTTCAGGCTGACTATTCTAAACCCGGCTTGAATCTCGGGGAATAAGTGTTTGAAGTTTCAAAGCTTCAGGCTGACTATTCTAAACCCGGCTTGAATCTCGGGGAATAAGTGTTTGAAGTTTCTAAAGCTTTAGGCCGACTATTCTAAACCCAGCCTGAATCTCAGGAAATAAGTGTTTGAAGTTTCTAAAGCTTCAGTCTGACTATTCTAAACCCGGCCTGAATCTCTGGGAATAAATGTTTGTAGTTTCAAAGCTTCAGGCCGACTATTCTAAACCCGACCTGAATCTCGGGGAATAAGTGTTTGAAGTTTTTAAAGCTTCAGGCTGACTATTCTAAACCCGGCCTGAATCTCGAGGAATAGGTGTTTGAAGTTTTTAAATGTTGCAGAGTGTTCGAAGTTTTATGAGATAAGCTTCAGGCCGACTAATTCTTACTCGCCCTAAACCTCGGGGACTAGGACTATGCATACTATATTGAAGTTAAAAGTAAAGTTTTTCTTTAGAGGAGTTCTTCATACCTCTGCAGCTCGGTTGGTCTCAAACAAGGCCACCCTTGCTTGGTACATTCGGGCCGACACCGACTCTGGAGTCGCCGCAGGCGGAGGTCCCACCAGGGGGCTTTGCCGCGCCGACTGGAGGGTGCTGGAGGTCACCTCATACTTGTCGGTGCTGTTCCAGTCCATTACAAACTGGCCCAGCGACCCCCAGCTGTGCCCACTGGCCGTCCTGAGGGGAACTCCCTGGTGCCTTCGAGAAGAATGCGAGCCAGAAGAATCCGGAGGCGCTGATTCTGCCGGGTTAGCAGAGCTCTTAGCCTTCTTGGCTTTTGCAGAAGCGAGCTGAGTGGCTTGCGGCTGCGGTGATGATGACGGAGCTATCGGAGTTGACTGCGGTCCTTGGGGTTCTTGGGGCCCCGTTGCCAGCTGCTGCGGAGTCTCCATGGCCTGCGGCTCCGTCAATGTCTCGGCTGCCGCCGAGGAAGGAGCAGTCCCGGCAGCTGAGGTCCCGGCTGCGGACATCCCGGCTGAGGCGGCGACGCTCGAAGCATCGACGCTCGAGCCGACATCCCGGACGGATGATGTCGAGTCCACGACAGTCTCGGTCTCACCCGTGGCTTGGGTCGCAGCCTCGGCACGGGGAGATGGAGCCGCCGGGATCTCAGACGCAATACACGTCTGAGATTGCGTGGCCGTCAGAGCCGCCCTGCAGAAATAAAAGTTAGTCGTAGTCATGACAATAAAGAAGAAAACCGACGTCAAGGATTGAAATGGTGTTAGCCTTACCCTGCGACCAAGGGCTTCGGCTTGGGTCCACGGCAGGCAGTCTTCTTCCGCTTAATAGTCCGCGGAAGATCCTTCTCGGCGGCGCGCTTCGGGACGGCGCGTCTCTCTCATCCCGATGCTTCAGCAGTGGCCGAATCTGTCGTCTCGACAGCAGCAGGCTCGTCCGATTCGACTGTTTCCGGGGTAGAGCAGGTGTAAGTATCTTGATAATGAATGTTCTAAGGACTACGAGAAGATGTCAGAAGTCCTTACATTCGACACAATGAGGGCTGGCATGGGCTATCGGCATGTGATCCTCGGAGTCCGGATCTTCATTGTCGATGATGGTCCTGCGCGGGGCCGCGAAGCGTTTGTCTGGGGAATTCCCGTCCTCGTTGCATTGAAGAGCGAACCTCTGCACAAAGAAGTCAGGTGGTGCCGAGATAAGCGTTCGTCAGATAGATGGCGGCATAACCATGTGTCGGATATGAACAGGAGATAGATGAAAAACAAAAACTTACAGGAGGAGCACGGCGTTCCCGGCTGTATGCCGGCATGCCCCAGGTCCAGTGCTTTGTCATGCTCGTCTTTGCGATCGCCTTGACCCGGCGCCGGACTTTCACCTGATTGAGCTTGAATGTCGACACTCTGTCCGGGTCGAACTGGCCGCCATAGAAGCACATCTTGTGTACCCGGCGCTGGAGCGGGCACAGCAGCCAGTATACAAAAGTGGCCAACAAATCGTCAGCCGTCATCCCGTTCTCCTTGAGTTCGAGGATGCCAGCGTGGATTTTGTTGATTTCCGAGATGGTTCCCTTCGGATCATATGTCCAGTTCCTCTTCTCCTCCGAGGGACCGACTTCGAATCCCGGCAAGTTGATTCTGTCGGTGTCGGAGGTGTTCTTGACGTAAAAGAAGGTCTTGAGCCATTTCTTGCAGGACTCAAGACCTTGAATCCGAGGAAAGATGGAACCCTGGCGGGGTATGACGGTGGCGGCGCCGCACTAGGTCATTGGCGTAGCGGCGCCGGAATTTTCTTTGTCGGGGAGAACTTGGGGCCGGAACATGAAGTACCTGGCCCACAAGTCAATGGAAGGCCAGAGGCCGAGATAACCCTCGCAGCGGGTGACGAATGCCGAGAGTGTGAGGTTGCCATTCGCTAGAAGGTGGTGCGGCTGAAGGCCGAAGAAATCTAAGAAAATTCCTAAGGAAGTCGCTGGCCGGGAGAGCAAAGCCGCGTTTGAAATGGGCGAGGAAGACAACATGCTCACCAGGCTCCGGTGTCGGCACAACCTCGTTGCCGGGAATCCGGCACTCCACGTCCTCTAGAATCCGCCGGGAGCGGCGGAGCCACGCGATGTCCGCCGGAGACACATCGGAGTCCTCCCAGCTGCCACGCTCCGAACCAGTCCTCTCTTCGACCTGCTGAGCAGCAGGGTCGACGCCGGGTTGCGGGAAGAAGAAGCCATGGTTTGGGAGCAGATCTAGGGTTTGCGTTTTTCAGTGAGAAGGTGCTCGCGCGGGGCTCGGGCGAGCAAGGAAGTGCGGCGGAGACCCAAGCGAGCGCGAGAAAGCTTGCAGCGACGAGCTCGGTGGCGGAGAGCAAAGGACCGCGGCGGCGGAAAAGCTTCGAGCTGGCTGCAATGGTGGATTGCACAGAGAGCAAAGGGATAGAGGAAGGCGAGGAGAGCGAGGAGTGCGAAGGGTTTTTTACCCTCGCCCTCCCCCTTTACTTATACCCGTGGCGCAGTAATGGGGCGCGGATCCCCCGCGCCCATTATCCATGTGGCCAACAGGAAGAATGCGCACGATTTTGGGGGCCCGTTAACTCCATTAAGGCGCATGCGCTCGGTTACTGCACTGCGTGGCGCCGAGGATCCCGCAAGATCCGGGAAGATAAGTGTCTGCGTGGGAACCGAAATTCCCCTCTTAATGACTCTATCGGCTTTACTGTCTGATGGGACAATGCGCTCGCCTCAAAAAGCGCACCGGCAGTAACTTGAGTCTTATCCTCCCGTTATTTTAGAGAAGCACATAGTACAGGCAACAGGTGGCCTCAATGTCGGCAGAAGTAAGTTTTCTGCTATTGGCCACGGAGGAGAAAGGAATCTCGGTCAAGGGCTAGACAAGCGCGCTGACCCGATATGTCGAACTAACTTGGTCTCGGCTGAGAGAACTTGGGGTCATCTCGACATCTTTTCTGGCTTGGCTCTTGTAAGCTTCGATGGTTTGTCTATGGGAAATTGTCGTGGCCCGACATTCTTCCCTGCCGGACCGCAACGGCTTCAGAGACTAGTGTCGGGGGGATGACCCTGGGTAGGGTCATGACGATATGCTCTAGCCGAGATGAGAAGGGCATAGCCGGCACGGTCGAGTATGCCGGTGTCATAAAGCCAAACTAACGTTAAGCCGGCAAACCAGGTGTATGTCGGCGCGATTATCTTATCTTATGAGCTTGCAGGATAAGCACCGAGATCTCTCACGATCTTATCCTAACCACGCGGTGCCAAGTAAAGCAGCGCTATCATTACCACGGGAAAAGCAGTCGCCGCTTACGTAGCGGTGCCAGGCGACTGCACAAAAGAAGCACCGAAAGAGAATCTCTGACGGGAGCTGGCAGAGGTCAACAGTACTTGTTGCAGGGTGCCAGGTAAAGTAACGAGGTTCCAAGTCACTGACGAGTGGCGCGAGCGATTCCTAGCGTCCATTAACATAGCAGTGCGGAAGGCAGAGGAGCAAAAGGCATGGGGCAATAAGAGGAGGCATAAAAAGAGGGGGCGTGGTGGCAAGACCATCAAAGACTCCTCCAATGTCAATCAAGATGAGATGCACTATGTGCCTGACATAACTGGAGTCTGGAAAGACAATAGGCCTGACATTCTCATGAAGAACCCTGTCAAGTCCAGAGATTCAAAGACGGATCCTATTTCATGGCTAGGGAGTTTGACCGGGTGCTTATTTACTATCCTGGAAGACCGATGATCTCCGAAGATTCCCTGCGTGCCGTGTCCAGAGAGATGCAAGAGCTTCATCAGTTCTACATCCAAGCATCAGCTGGTTCTCAACAGCATGCCCAACAAATCAATGTTCGAATCCCACGAGACTATGGTTTCTTTGACCAAGAAACTGGGAACATTCAGGAACGTGCTATCACCTTTGGTGTGGAGTTCAACGAACTGTTACACCTCTTCAACCGCGAAAAGCTTGATATCAACCTCTCAAGGCTGTGGTCTGCCTACCAAATAAGGGAAATGCGACGAATGGAGGTCAAAAAAGTAACCATTCTAGACCCCACGGTGGTCAACTACGGTGACATCGGTCTTGAGCCAGAAAAGGATCCCTCAAGAACCCTGGCGTCTAAATACTTGGTGGCATGTCTGGAGAAATACGCGGACCACGACTTTATCCTCTTCTTCCTTAATTTGGAGTAAGTTGAATTTTATATATGGAACCGTTTGTTTTTTCTAATTCAGTCTTTCTTATACACCCTTAGATACTAAAGTTTGTTTCTTTTGAAAACAGAGACCATTGGGTGACACTACTCATTTGTTTGCTTTGGTCCGCGGTGTACTACTTCGATTCACTACTTCCGAAGAAGGGTGTTCGAGGTCGGTACTGGAAACCCATCAAATGACTAATTAACACAGCCTGAAAAGTTACGACCAAGGGAAAACTAGTGGGGTCATCAAGCCTAGTGGGTACTTCTACGAACGCGTGGAACAAGTGGTGACACTTTGTAATCGATGTCGTGAAGTGAGATACATTTGTATTCTTTATATGCTTTAAATGATGCGGCTTTATATACATTTGTTTGCTTTAAATGATGTGGCTGTGTATTTTTCTGTGCTGTGCTGTGCTGTGTATTCAGATATATATTTTCCTATGTATTTTCTGTGGTTTTAATTATTTTTTTAATTAATGAAAATGTATCAGTGTCGGTCGCTCGTCCGACACTGATGTGGCAAAGCGACCGTTACTGATGTACATATCATCAGTGACGGGTGCGGAAACGTGACCGTCACTGATGATGGTCTTCATCAGTAACGATCGGGTCGAGCCGCCCGCCACTGATGATGGTACATCAGTAACGGTCGCAGCGACCGTTACTGATGATAGGTATATCAGTAACGGTTGGAACGACCGTTATTGATGATACCCATCATCAGTAACAGAAAGTTAGTAACGCCGGCCCCGACCGTTACTGATGTTGTTTTTCGACCGTTACTGATAAGCCTTTCTGTAGTAGTGTAGCAAAATAAGTTTTTAATCGATCTTCTTCCTCCTGCACTGGAGGTGGAGATGGGCAGGATATATCCCTGCATCACTTCCACCAAGGCGGCAAGGAGGCCGGCCGCCTGCTGCCTCAGTACTCTCCCAAGTCCCAAGAGTTGTTTGATTAGCAAAAACGTGCTATGATGATGTACTCTCGGTACTTTAACCAGCATGCATGTATGACAAGAAACAAACCACAGAAACATGCAAAGGTGGTTAGTGAGGTTTTAGCCTTTCTTTGGTGCAAGGAGAGCCCCTGTGTAAACATATATACTTTAGGCTTTTTTATTTATGTGCCCCTCATCCCTTAGCTGTACTCAGGAATACCCGAGGATAGAAACAGTGCTCGCTGCTACACTTGTTCGTTACGCGATTCCTCGCAAATGCCCTCACGGAGCACATGCTAACGGTCAAGCCCCTTTGACCGTTTGGTTCTGATGGGTGGGCCGCGGGGAGTGCTGTTAGGTGGGGCCGGGCCGCGTTTTTGGCGTGTGGGGCTGCGAGAAGGTCTTAACGGATCTGGTTACCTTACATGCGGGCCACGTCCTGACAGGTGGGGGCGGTCGACTTAACTTACATGTGGGGAGATGCAACGAATGACAGGTGGGTCCGTCACCTATCTCTCTCATTCCTTTCCCCGAGCCTACCCCAAATAGGACGATTTAGGGTTGTTTGTCACATACGCCGCCGCCCCTGCCAAATATGCCTCCGTACTCGCCGACGATACTGAACGAATGGAATCACTGGCAACACCGCCGCCAGATACACCTCAGTGGGCTTGCCGGCAAGACTTACGAAGGGAAGCGGCGTCTATATAGCCTAATCGAAGAAAGTAAAACACACCTCACATGCTAAATTATGGAAGCGATCACATCACAGGCAGTTCAATATAGCGGTTATTACAATCACACCATAACAATTCATCATCATAGAACATCCAGTGCAAATTCTAACAATTAACGACATCAATATAAAACTTTACAATCACAACGACGTGACCGATCACTCCTAGCCGCCAGCTTCCTCCTCCGATGCCACGCCAGGCTCGGCAGGCCCCTCCACAGGCACCACCTCCGGCACGACGTACGGGAGGACGTGCATCTGGCCGGCGTGGGGGAACGTGTTCGCCGTGTTGGTGTACACGTTGTACAGCATGAATGCAATAAAATCACATCCACACCAGTACATGCGGCCAAGGAGGTACTCGGCATCGTGGTTGTTAGTGAGGTGCACGAGGATGGCCGTGTCGACGCCATCCTCTTGGAGCTTCTCCACGCGGTACATTGGAGGGCCTACGGCCTCCCGGTGTAAGAAACCCGTGTGGAGGAAGTCCCTGACCAGCTCCATCGGGCTCCTGCTGCGCGACATCGCCCACACCTGGAGCGTACGCTCCACAAGCACGCCCGGTGAGAACAACTGCTCCTCCGTGAGGGTTGGCGGGATGAAGGTGCGGCCTTGGAACAACATTGCCCGTCGGTTAACCACACAGAAGAAGTGGAGAGAGGTGAAGATGTGTACAAGGAGAAGAATAGAAAGAAGTAGTGCCATGCTGCCGGGTTAAATAGCGATAATAAGGGGAAGGGGAGTGGTTTCTGGTGATGAGTGTTGGGTGGTGGGCTTTGAAAGCAGTTTGCATGAATGCTCCTAGACTCTTCACCGGTGCGGTTTGACTTGCGGAGGCGTGCGCGACAGCCTTGCATGGGAAACCGGCGTGCGTGGGCAGTTGAAGGGCCTTGCATGGGAAACTGATGTGTTCCCGCGCGCCCTCCGGCCGTCAATATTCCTTAATTAATAGGGAGATTGATTCGCGGAGGCGTGCAGAAGTCTCTCGAAAGAGCTCTATGCCTATATATATTCCGTGCCATCATTCCGGCCTTTCCATCTAGCCTTCTTCCCTGCTAACAAAGATCCATCGATATGACGCGGTGGTCTGGGGACTCCTTCCGGTGCTCCTCCATTGAAGCGGAGAATAGGGAGCTCGACGGAGAAAGTCCGTACTGACGGACGGCATTCTTGACTTCATCGGATGAAGATGAAGTCCGTAGTAGGCGGCGCTACACTAGTCGCCGTGGTCGTGGATGCCGCCGGTCTCCACCACGACGTCAAACTCCGACGTCGCCTCCGCCTCCGCCAACGTCTGGCATCAAGCGAGGCGGCCGTAAAAGGAAGGTCTTATCTCCAGCGCCGGCCCAGCCTCCTACTCTGCCGGTGGTACGTCAACCGGCCCCGCCACCTACACCACCGCCACCGCATCCTCCGCCGCCGGCGCCTCGTCTATCTCCATCTCCAGCAGCTCCTACGGCCCTGCCGGCGCGCCGTGCGTCGCCGCCACCGCCGTCGCCAACGCCGCCGACGGTACAAGTCTCCGTGGAAGTGCTCCGATCGTTGATCGATACATTGGAGAAATGTACCAAGGCCTTGAAGAAGATCACCAGGAGCGTGGAATAATTTTTCATATGTATCTTTCCTTTTTTATATATTTCCATATGTATTTCAAGATCCATTCGAGTTTTCTTTAGTTACATTAATTTTCGTACAGAAATGATCCATAAGAATCGTTGCTCGGTACACTGAAAATGCAAAAGCACTGAAAATAATAATGCAAAAGCACTAAAAATAATAATGCAAGAAACACTGAAAATAATAATGCAGGAAACACTAAAAATAATAATGCAAGAAACACTGAAAAAAACTGAGTTTGATTACAAGTCACTGTGGGTCCCGCTTTAGATAAAGGAAGGAAAAAAAACCGAAAAAAATGAGCAGTAGTTTGTCAGATAGCCTAGAACCTGCCATAACTATCATTGTCACGTGCCTCGAGGCCGACAGTGATATCAAACATTTTAAAATCAAAATTTCAACGATGTAAATTTGTTGAGTTCTTGTTTCAAGAGTTGTTTCTTGGCGGCCTCTTTCTTATAGAGTTGATGTGAGGGGCTATTCGGTTGTTGATTGATGGGAAGGAAGGTAAGATATAATTTTCATGTATTTGTGGCCAAAACATGATGACTAGCATCAGTGGTGGGTTTGCTTCACCCGCCAATGATAGAGTTTCATCCAATTTTCAAGTGTTGGGTCCAAAACGTTAGTAAATAAAGGTTTAGAACATATAAGAAATTTTGTTTGCTAACCTTACATGTTACTTGTTCTTCTCAAAGAATTTCAGAATTTCTGGAGCAGCTTTACTATATTTCGTACATATTTTGGATTTGCGTACATATTTTGGATTTTGGATTGTAACCTAGTAGAACGCAATCACATAGGTTTCAATGAAAATTAAATGTTTTATACCTTGATTACTTTGATTTACACTTAACTAAATAGTATAATAATGTTAGTAATATGAAATAGTTGTCAGAAAATTATGATTTTCTGCAAGTGTCAATTTTTAGTGATCCATTCATCACATAAAAAAAATCAGAGCATTTTCTAAATTTCACAATGTACTTCATGTATATTGCACCACATCTCCCTCAGGTGTTTCTAAAACACCTCAGGGAGATGTTGGAGAAATGAACTCATTTTGACATTTGGATTTAAAACGTTGTCCAAATCTTGTAAACTTTGGCACACTAAGCACATTTGGTATGTATTGCATGTATGCAAAAGCATTTTCAATTTGGACGTGTTTTCATTTTTTTTGAATTTAAAATTCAATTAAATTTGTTGTGTTGGGGCCAAAATGATACGACATACATGATTTGAAATTGTGGAACATCTATTGGAAGTATGCAAACATTGTTAGTACTTGACTCCTCCAAGAAAAGTTAAAAAAACTCTTTACTTTTGCAGATTTGAATGGATTTGAGTGGATTTAAATCCTGATCAAAGCGAAGTCAACTTTCTCAAATCGTTTGAAATTTCACCAGTGTTCTTAACTTTTGATGTACTTTCGATTGGTGCAATCAGAAATTAACTTGGAGAAGATCGAATTTTGGGGTTCTTCCAATTGCAGCCATTTTGGTGTGCTGGGACAGCCAGTTGTGGCTATTTTTTCCCTGGTCAACAAAAGTCAACCTTCACAAAACAAGTTGAAATTTGGTCATCTTGCATAAATTCCATTCGGATTCCATTTGTGCAGTCTGAAATCAATTTGGAGCAAGTTCACTTTCTAAACTTCCTCCAAAATTGTCCATATGGGTGGGCTGGACAGCCAAATGTCGCTTTACATTCCCTGATCAACAAAAGTCAACATTCTCAAAACATATTGAAATTTGGTAATCTTGCATAACTTACCATTCGCTTTTCATTTGTGCAGTCAGAAATCAATTTGGAGGAAGTTTAATTGCGAAAGACATTCATAGGAAATGATAAGTGCCTAGGTTCAGATAAAGAGCAACAACCTGCTCTTGATCAGTACAAATAGGTAGTCTTCGGACAACAAACCGTAATACATAGACAGCATACATCAAAATCAACATGGATTAAATACAACACAACATCAACATGCATTGACCCCTACTTTTGGAGGACCTGAGCCATCTATAGCGCCAGCAAAACAGGGAAACTCATGGAGGCGAGTGAGATCTCCTCGCGGTATTCGAAAACCACCACAGTCCAGATAAAATTCATCATCTGAAGAGCAATCATAGTAGTCCCTGTTGTTGTGGTCCGAACCATCAGTCTGAAGATGAAACCTATCGACCACTTCATGGACGTGGACGATGGCCCCGAACGACAGAGCACGTCTGGTTTCTGGTTATGCCCCCGCTGCAATTGAATCATCAATGAGCTCAGCGTATTGAGGAGTTGGTTGTGTGGCCGAAGTAGGCACTCTCATCAGCAACCGCTTCGGGATGGCACAAGAATCACACATCCATGCCCTGAGCTTCACGCAGCGCGGATCAGTGCTAGGCAGAATTGCCATGAACTCGCCTCCTAGCTGATTAATCAAATTTTGACTCCTCTCCACGGAAGATCCAAGCTAAAAGATGGAGGTCCATCAGTCCATCCAAGCTAAGAACGTAGCTAAAAGGCAGTTTTGACTCCTCTCCACGGAAGATGGAGGTCCAGCGGCGAAACAAGATGTCGCCGGCAGGGCACCTGATGCGCATCGATTGCATCACCGCTGCCGTGCAATCCTCACTCAAATCAAAGCGAATCAGAAAGTTGGCGAGCTCAGGACATACCGTGATGCACACTCCCCTTTTGAAGTTGCAGCGTTGCTTGAGAGCTTCCATGACCTCTTCAGCCGAAGTGGCCGACGGATTGAGCGCTGATCCTGTATGGATGATAGCAATGATGGCTTGACCTCGCAGCCTCGCCGCCTTCTCTTCCATTCCGGAGGTGCGTGAAATCACTATCTCGGCCACATCGGGCCAGATATCAGGCTCCCCGCGGCAAAATATCTCCTCTGAATCGGCGGCAGCTACCGACGTTGTGGTACGGAGGTGGGTTAGTGCTCGCCATCACCGCCTCCTGTCCGTTTCTACACACCTACTAGCCGCAGCGCCTCCTCCGTCCTCCACTGATTTAGGGTTCTGGTCCGGATTTGGGTGAGCTGGGGGTGAGAGTAAAGGAGAGCAAGTATGCTCCACATGTAAGTAAAGACGACGCTGGCCCCGCCTGTCATCTGAAGCCTCGTCCCACCTGTCATCCTTTGGCTCGGCCCACCTATCATCCTCTGGCTCGGCCCCAGCGGTCAGCCTTTCCTCGGCCCACCGGTCATTAACGATGACGGCCCCACCTGTCAGGACGCGTGTGCGTTGGCCCGCATGTAAGCTCGGTCGATCCGTTAAGCACTGCCCGCTTGCACTTTCTCCTCGCAGCCCCACACGTCAGAAACGCGGCTCCAGCCCCACCTGTCAGCACTCCCCGCGGCCCACCCATCGGAAGCAAACGGTCAAAGGGGCTTGACCGTTAGCAGGTGCTCCATGAGGGCATTTGCAAGGAAGCAGAAAGCGAACAAGTCTAGAAGCGAACACAGTTATGAGGCCTGGGTATTCCTGAGTACAACTAATGAAGGAGGGGCACATAAATAAAAAACCCTATACTTTACTCTTTGAGACGCATACACAAAAAGGACTTGTATGTTACATAGATCATGGGGTATGTTTGGCCTGATAATAAGGAAAGGAATGTTTTTTGATATTTTGTACTCAAACTAGATCGCACACTTTTTATGAAGGGAGTGTCCATTTCTTAGTCGATTTAGGAATATATTTCTCAGTCACAATCGTACCTATCCGAGATTTTATCAACTTTTGTACTTGCACAAATTTTCCACGAATCTCAGTGATTGTATTAGACGTGAGAATCGACTTACAAATAGTTATTTCTAAGTAGCCTTAGAAATGGCAAAACTGTTTAATTAATGGAAACAGGGTATACTGATGTTAAGCGAACTTAACACACTTTCAATATGCAACAAAGGCATCCTAACCAGCGATCCAGCATTAGCAAATAGCAAGTTAGCAACAAAAAAAGAACATATCATCGGTTATCCCTTCGCAGGAGACTCAAGATATGCTACTCTTACCTCAAAATTAAGAGGCAAGTTGATGCAAGTGAGAGTTGGGCAATTAAAGACAAACGTATAGCCTTTTAATACGGTTTCTGCCGACTTACTACCATACCATATATGCCTCGAAGTATGTAGAGAACGGGACACATATACGGAGTATATATGCTCCAGTACATGAGCTAGCAGAGTATAGGTATGCACATTGCCAAATTTCTATGTTGTTATGAAAGAGCCAAGGAATTCTCCTGTACGCAAACTGATTGGAACATAGAGAGTTGAGTTTGACTGTGAGGAATATTGCCACGAAATTTTCCTCTGCTTAAAGTGAGAATTTATAGGCTTGGTATGCATCAAGAATTCATTCAATTCCATGTCAGTGACTCACCGTTGTAAGTTATTTTTTCTTGATATGTTATACTCTCTTGCAGTTACTCCACAGATTTAGATCGATCATCTTCCGCCTAACGAAACACGACAGTTTCCTAATAGCCACTTCATCTCCACCAACAGGTAGCGCAGCGAGTGAACCGAAACGATTCCCGACACAAGGTACCTGTGAGCTTATGTCACCGGGCATGCCGACGCAATAATTTTCGCAGCCAGAGACCCAGAGTACTCTCAATTCGCCACTGTTGCCGCTCTACACGCACACGGGGTTCATTGTCACGCGTGAGCCTATTCATCCTCTCGTCAACGGTACTGTTGATCGTGGAGCTTTGGTTAATCGTGACCTTCTCATGTCAATTGGTACAGCCATGGAAGTAGCTAAATCACTGCCACAGAAAACCCGCATCCGTGATCCCCTCTAGTGGCGGTTAAAACGGACCAAAAAACACACCGTCACTGGAGGCCTCCCGAGACATACACGAGCGCCACCAGTGATCACCGCCACTGCTGCGCCACCACAAGTGGCGGTGAATATTGTCCCGAAACAAGTCACCGCCATTGGTGATCCATCACCAGTGGCGGTGTTTCTCACCGCCACTGGTTATGGCCATGGAAACCTAACAACCACCAGTGGCGGCCGTAAATAATACCCGCCACTGGTAGACCACCTGATACATGATGGTATTACTCAGTATCAATGACCTTCCCTGAACCCCTTAAGCACCGCCCGATCACTCGTTTAGAACTCAACCGGAACGAGGAACGCATTGAGCACTGAGTAGTAACCACCGGTAAGTGGGACGGCGGAATCTTATTTATGCTGGTCGAAACTCCTCCAAACTAGCGAGGTGGGACTAAAGTTGGGGAACTGGTGGGAGATCACCAGTGGCGGGTCTAATCTTTCCCGCCACTGGTGATCTTCCAGCGGCGGTTTATTTCTCCGCCCGCCACTGGAGGTCGTTAGTGGCGGTTATTCTATTTGCCCGCCACTGGAGACCTCCCTATATATAACCCCTGTGCGAGCCCGAAGTTGTTCGAGCTCGCGCGTCTGTCTTAGACCAGCTGCGGCTCTGCTTCTCACCGGCGGCGAAGCCCTGCCAAAATTTGATGGCGGCGGCAGGAAGGTAGCCCTCCCCCCTTCTCCTCCCTCTTCCTCTCCCTTCTTACTCCTCCTATTCTTCTCCAATTTTGTAAAATGGCCATTAATGGTGCCTTGGCCGCCGGCGGGAAATCCGGCCCCGATCTCTCTCCGGCGGCTCTCCCGGGCTGCCCCCGCTGTCTCTGGAGCTCCCACTCACCCTAGTGATGATCCTCCCTCTCTCTCTCGCTTTCATTTTGCTTGGATGAGCTCCCTCTCTCTCTCTAGCTCTCTCTCTCCGCAGCTCTCTTTCTAGCTCTCTCTCTCTCTCTGCGGCTCTCTCTCTATATAGCTGCTTATGGGGGAGCTTAGCTCCTGGGGGTTAGCCCTAGGGTTAAGCTTAACCTCGGGACTGGTGTACGTGCATGTTCAAACATATTAAATGTGTGTTGACACCGGCCTTCGTGCCATGTATTTCTTATGTGATGCGATATCGGCCGTCGTGCCGATGTAGGTGGGGGTAAATTTTTTTTTGATGCAGGCATCGAATTTCGTAGTGCAAAATGCTATTTTTTCAGCAAAGGTCATGCCGAAATTTTCCATTTTTGTCGAGCAAGCTGATTTGTTAATTTTTTTTAAAAATAGTGTTGTACCTCGATGGGCCGTGCTTGGATGTACGAGGACAGGTTACGTGTTGAGTGGATAGAACGGCCGAAGACTTTTGTCGATGCCGGCGTGGAAGATATGCATAGGAAAGGGGGTGATAAGATGTGTTGTCCTCGTGTGAGATGTCGGAACAGCAAGCTGTACGAGGCAGAGGATATGGAGATGCACTTGCTCATGCGGGGATTTGTGTCAGGTTATTCAAGGTGGACTTCTCACGGGGAGGATGGCATTGAAGCCAATGGCGGCATTGAGATGGAAAACATGGAGTCTGACAACCAGCCTGGTGAAGAAGCATACCGTGGCCTGGATCCAGTACAGGATGTTCCAACCGGTAGGATGGTTGAAATGCTGGACGATCAGCATCTGCAGAATCAGTTGGATGACCCCGAGGATGAGAGAGTGTCCCGTAAGTTCGAGAAGCTGAGGGAGGATGCCGAGACACCGTTATATGAAAATGCCGGCGTGGATAAGAGTGTGCTAGAAGTAACGCTCGAGCTTTTGCGTATAAAGGCAAAATACAACATCGTGGACTCAGGATTCACGGAGATTCTAAGTTACCTACGTACGGTACTTCCACCGGGCAACAAGTTGGCTAAGAGCACGTACGAGGCGAAGAAAGTTACATGCCCACTCGGGTTAGAGGTCATCAGATACCATGCTTGTCCGCTAGACTGCATCATATATAAGGGCGACTACAAAGACATGCACAGCTGTCCAGTATGCAAAACATCCCAATACAAGAAGAAAGACCCCAATCCTGACGGCGGCGAGGAAGAATTGAAGCGTGGTGCGGCGGCAAAGACGGTCTGGTATCTCCCGTGTGGCACTAGGCTGGAGCGTTGGTTCCAGAACGAGAAGGAGGCCAGGTGGTTCATCTACCACGACGTGACTCAGGCGGATACTGATCCTGAGGGCGTGTATCGCAACGATGATGGAGTCCTCAGACACCCCGCAGATGCGGCTCAATGGAGGACTCTGGACGATGAATTCCCCGAGTTCGGCGCAGAGCCTAGGAACATCAGGTTCAGGATGAGTACGGACGGGATCAATCCGTTCGGAAACTTGAGCAGCAAACACAGCACATGGCTGGTGATCCTGTTCATATACAACCTCCCCCCGTGGCTTGTCATGAAGAAGAAGTACATCCACCTATCAATGCTCATACAGGGCCCTAAGCAGCCTGGAGCTGATCTGCACGTGTATCTGGAACTACTGAAGGATGAGCTCAAGGAGCTTTGGGAGAAGGGTCGAAAGGTTTGGGATGCTCATAAGAAGGAGGAGTTCACCCTTCGAGCAGCTCTCCTGACATGTGTGCATGACAACCCGGCGAACGGGAACTCATCGTGCCAGTCAACACATGGGTACAAAGCGTGCACAAAGTACGGGGACGAGACAGACGGGTTGTTCCTGCCAGAATCAAAAAAGATTGTGTACATGGGACACTGTAAGTGGCTGGAGATGAAGGACCCGTGGAGGGATGATAAGAAAAACTTCAACGGAAGGGCAGAGAGGCGGCACAAACCGAGGGAGCTGACTGGACACGAAGTATACGAAATTTTCAGGGACCTCGAAGTTGTGGCCGGGAAAGCACAGCCGGCTGCAGGTCCAGATGGCGGCGGCCCTACGTACAAGAGGAGGTCCGTGTTCTGGGACCTGCCTTACTGGAGGTTCTTACAGAGCCGTCACACCATAGACGTCATGCATGTCGAGAAGAACGTGTGCGATAGCCTGTTGGGCTTGATGATGCACCACACGGACAAGTCAAAAGATGGACCAAAGGCACGGAAGGACCTGCAGTGGATGGGGATAAGGGAGAAGCTGTGGCCGATAGAGGAAGAGGCGCCGCAAGAAAATAAGGATGGTGAACGCACGATATATACGCGATGCAAACCTGCGTGTTACAGTCGGAGCAAAGCCGAGCTGCATAGAATGTGCGAGTGTCTCCATGGCATCAAAGTTCCATCGAACTACTCATCCAGCATCAAGAAACTCGTTGACATGAAGAGCCATAAGCTGGTTGGCATGAAGTCTCATGACTGCCACGTGATTCTCACGCAGCTACTTCCGGTTGCAATAAGAGGCTGCATGGAGCCATGGGTGAGAGAGACGGTCATGAAGCTTCGTGACTTCTTCGACACGATCGGCCAGAAGTCCATCACGGTGGACCATTGCCTGCAATTGAGGGACGCAATGATACAGATATTGTGCGAATGTGAGATGTTCTTTCCCCCAACGTTCTTCGACATTATGGTCCATCTGATGGTCCACATCGCTGATGAGATCTTGTTGTTAGGGCCATCATTCCTGCACAACATGTTTGGGCCGGAACGATACAACGGGGTGCTGAAGCGATATGTTCGTAACAGAGGGCGTTCCGAAGGAAGCATCATGGAAGGCTATCATGCAGAAGAGTGCGTTGAGTTCTGCACTGATTGGTTGGCGGACCGCAAACCCATAGGGGTCCCCGAATCACGACATAAGGGGAAGCTAGAAGGTGAAGGTGGTCTTGGCTGGAAGGAGCTTGATGTGCATGCCCGCCAAAGAATGGACGACTTTATAAGAGCACACACAATGGTGCTGCAACTCACACCAGAGGTCGAGCCGTTCATCGACATGCACATCGAAGAACTTCGAAACCTCAACCCTAACAGGAATGATGATTGGATCCAGCGAAAACACAATTCTACATTCGCCATGTGGCTCAAGGATCTTTGGTATCCGAGGGCTGCGGCGAATGAAGATGAGAAGATTGTCCAGAAGTTGTCACGGCTTTCCGACCGCAACGTCGTGACACACCAGTCGTACGCAATGAATGGGTATATGTACTACACCAAGGCTCAAGACCGTAATAGTACGTACCAAAACAACGGTATAGTGCTCGTAGCTGAGACGAGGACCGACAGCGAAGGCCAGACTGAAGTATACTACAGCGTGGTCGAAGAGATCTGGGAGCTTGACTACACCTTCACGGGCCCACGTGACTCTTATCCGGGCCCACAGGACTCTTATCTAAGCCCACAAAGAACAGTACAAGCACCGGGCCCACGGGCCAGGCGAGGAGCATAGGAGACAGGCGAGAGGATTAATCGGAAACTGATGAGAAAAGGGAGGAAAGCCTTATATGCTGGTCAAACCACTCGTAAACTAGCGAGGTGGGAGTAAACTCCCACCTCGCCTCGCGCAGAGCCCGCAGAAGGACACAAGTGGCGGTTATTACAAGGAAAACCCGCCATCGGAAGCAACCACCAGTGGCGGTGATTTCACTGAAACCCGCCACTGGTGAGTGCTACACGACTTGGGATTTCTCAAATCTTTTCCAAATCACCAGTGGCGGTTATTTTCATGAAACCCGCCACTGGTAATGATTTCAGAATGCACTATTATAATCCTATTATATTCTCTGCGTTCCCAAAAAATATAGCAGTTGTACTTTTAAGTGTATAGTAATATTCTTTGTTCCCAATACAAGTTTTAGACATTAATTCATAGTATTTCATACAAATTTCCGTGATTATGTGTGGCTTTGGTGCTAATTTAATTCCATAAAATTCAATTTTCATCAAAATGAGTTGAAACTTGGCATGGGAACACCTCTCGGTCCAATGAAGCCACATGGAAAAAATCATGCCCAAAGTTGTTATAATGTTACCATTTGGATGTTGGCTTAGAAGGTATCAGAGATATCTACCTAGATGATCTCAATATGTTATTCTTATGGGCTTCATTTGAAATTTTGACACCAAACTTCATATACAGGCATATTGTTGTGTGAGCAGCCTCCATGCCAAATATCAGAGCATTCTGAGCAATTTTGTAATTTATAACAATTTTTAACCATAGTAAACACTACAAAAGCATAAACATTTGAATTTCAGCAATGTATTTAGCATTGAAATATTTAGTGAGACAAGAAATAATTATTATACACTTGAAAGTACAGGTGGCATAATTTTCAGAGAGACATAGAATATAATAAGAATATAATACTACAGGCCAAAATAATAACCAATGACGGGTATATGAAATACAACCGCCACTGGTGCTTCGAACAAAGATGTGGTTACCCTCACTCTTGTTCCAATTACCAGAGGCGGGGTTTTCACATACCCGCCACTGGTTGGTCTCCAATGGCGGGTATCCGGAAATACCCGCCACCGGCGGTCTCTTGCACCTGTAACCCTAGGAAGGTCTCCAATGGCGGGTATCCGCGAAATACCCGCCACTGGAGACCCTCCCCATATATATTACAGGGCGAGACTTGACGAAATTTTTCGTATCCGAAGCACGCGTCTTCTCGACCAGCAGCGCTTCCTCGAGCACCCTGACGGCGAAGCGCTGCCCAAATCTCGCGCCGTCGCCGCCCTTCTCCCTCGCCTCCCCTCCCCTACCCCGCGCCTCCCTCGCCGCGGCCCTTCTCCTCACTTCCCTCGCGCCTCCCTCGCCGAAACCCTAGCCGCCGCCATGAGTAGCTCCGCTGGCGGCTCCGGACGCTCGACGCGGAGCGGGAAACCGCTGGACTCCACGGCCGCCGGATCGGGATCCGGCGGCGCTGCCTTACCGCCGAGCGGCCCCTATCGCAAGGGGCGTGGTCGGACCCGCTCGGCGGCAACTCCGCCGCCAACCGCACGGCTGAACCCCCCGTGCCCGCCGCGGCGGCCTCCACCGACCCCCCCCCCTCCACCCCCGCGCCTGCCCGGCCGCCTCCGGCCCAGTCCTGGCCGGCGCCGCGCCGTTCGCCCCGGCCGCCTACGCCCTGGCCGTCGCGACCCCGGTACGCTTAGGGTTTTAAATTAGGGTTTATGTTTTTTTTAAATTAGGGTTGTTGTTTATGTTTAGTTAGGGTTTAAATATTGTTGTTTATGTTTAGTTCTAGCTATTTAGGGTTTATATTGCTGTTTATGTTTAAGTATTGATGTTATTGCTGTTTATGGTTTAATGATACATGGATGTGATCCCGACGATCGTGTTGGTTGATATGAGGAATGTGGGCCTGGCCATCGTGCCGAGTCGTTGAGAAGGGACCGGCCATCGTGCCGAGGGGGTATATGTGGGTGGGAGTTTTTTTTATGCAGGTATAACATTCGGGTAGACTCATTTGTTGTTTTACAGCAATGGTCATGCCAAAATTTTCTTGTTTTACAGCATAGGTCATGCCGAATTTTTCCGTTTTTTTAAATTACTTTTATAAGTGTTGGATAGGAACCTCAGGCTCGCATTGAAGAGGTGCCTGAGTAGCCACCGGTTGTGGAGGGACCCATCGAATAAGAAGCGGGGGCATCATCCTCGGCCTCGGAAATTGCCACGAGCGAGGAGCAACTGTTCCTTGAAGGAGCCGAGGAGCAGCTGCTCCTTGAAGGAGCAGCTAACGAGGAAGAAGCCCAGGGCAAACAAGGTGCGACGTCGACTACTCAGTCGAAGTCCAAGCGGGGGGCGAACAAGGTGCCGACGGAGTCGTGGGTCGTCACCAAGCTGAGCAAAGAAAACTACCCGGAGGAACCGGTGGAGGCCGCAGAAAGATTCTCCAACACATGCAACGCCATCGTACGGGTACGCGCTCGGATCTATCAAAGATGGAGCGACGTCCCGGAAGCTGTGAAGCAGGACTATTACTATGCGGCATGGAAGCGGTTCGTGCCTGCCAATGATGAGATCAAGAGACGGTTGGAGTGGCGGATGCACCAAGTCATGAGGAAGGGTCAGAGCACGTGGCAATATAACTGGAAGACAGAGGTGAACAAGCACTAGAAGGGGATCTCGGAGAAGGACTGGGAGAGGTTCAAGGAGTGGATCAGGTCAGAATTCAAGGCCAGCCAAAAATGGTACAAGGAGCTTCGTGAGAAAAGGTCCTTCGACCACCGCCTCGGCAGTCGTGGACGCCCCGAAAAGGAGAAGGTGTGGGCGAAGGAGGACGCCACATTGGACCAAGCCGGTATACAGCCGACGGTCCCAACTTTGCTTCACGGTGAGCGCTCTAGCAAATGGATGCGGTCGTTCATGTGGGAGGGCCTGGAGCCCATGTCAGAGAAGCAAGAGGCTGCACTCGTAAGGCCTCGTCCTGACATCTTCTTTTATCGGTTGGGCTTCTTATACTCACATATAACATTAACACCGAGCATGTTGTTTTTTGTATACAGGGTGCAATGGCAGAGTGGGAGTCGGATGGCTCCCACTCGTCTATCAACCAACAGTGAGATGATGCCATCAGCTACGCTCTGCAACGAAATGAGCACGGGCGCCATGTGCGAGGTGTCGGTTCCGGGCCCTTTAGCAGGCAGATGATGAAAGAGCAAGGTTCCCGCAAACGCAGAAGGGCGTCCAGCAAAGAACAGAGCTCAGAGGAACTAGATGAGAAGATCCGGGTGTTGGCGAGGAAGGAGCTCAGGAAGTTCATGCGGCTTGCAAGGGACCAGCGTGACATCGATCACGGTGATTTCCCGAAGGCACCAATCCAACCAACCCCACCCGCATCGGATCCGTCCCCGCTGCAGAATAAGAGCACCTCATGCTCCGGCACCGAGTGCCAGCTTGACCCACTTGGGCCACCTGACGAGAACCTCACGGTAAGCGTCTTCGCGCGCTCAGAAAAATTGTGAAATACCACTATCATGCTCCAATCCATTAATGATGTTGCCATGTTTGTCATGCGCAGAAGGGCGTCAAATGCCGGCTACACATGCCGATGGTGGGGAACACTCTAGGCGCGCGCGGGTTGCTGATTTCGCATACGGCCGTGCTGCACCACGTGACCCTGCGAGACGACATGATCAGGGTGCAGGTGGACTCCGTGCTCAGGGGCTTCGAGGACGAACCGGTCCGTTATCCTCCGCACGAAGAGGCGACGACCCCAAGGGATTGCGTCAACTCCTACCTCATCTGGCCTAGGAGGTTGGTGGTCCTCGCTACGGAGCCGTCTCCATCTCCGTCCCCCGCCTCGGTCCGTCTCCACCCGCCCGGCGCATGACGTCTCCGTCGCCGCTTGGCGCCTCACCCGGTCCTTTCGACTACGAGCCCGCGGAACGAGACTTCTCACCTGCGGCGGAGTGCAGCGACGACAATGCAGGCAAAAATCCTCCGTCGCCGCCCAAACCCGAAGCCATCCGCACCAAGACCCGTCCCTCGGAGAGCCGCAGCACAATCGGCCCCGTTGGAGAGCTGTCCAAGTGCCCCTGCTGGGATACAGGTCCCCCAGAAACCGGACAGTTCTGATTTCCTGAGACGCAGGAAAAACAAAAGGGGGACAGGCGGCAAGGCAAGCAAGGGCTCCTCCAAGGAGGAGAAAGAGTCGTCTTCTACGGGAAGACAACCAAAGACCGCGCCGCAGATAGAAGGGATTTGGGAAGAGCGGCCAGACATTCTGAAGATGCCCACCCACCCCCCTGTTGGAGATAAATTGCTTGATGGGTCTTATTTCGTGGACAGACGATTCTCCCAATTTTTTGTTGTTCCACCTCGGACAACCGATGGTGACCCAGGATGACCTGTATCGCCTGCCACGGGAGATGCAAGAGCTCCATGATAAATACATGAACGTGGCATCATCAGTGACGCAGAGTTGGTGGCGGGTGTGATCAGCGCCACCAACCCCATTTTTTTACCGCCACTGGAGGGGTTTTCTGGAGTAGTGGATGATACCAATTGTCAAAAAAAAAAAGGTTGAACAAGCTAACTAGCCCATGATAACTTGATTCAAATTAATGTGCCAAGAAAGCTATCCCGACGCTATGACAACAATTATTTTGACAGAAGATGACATGTCATAATCTCCACCACCTACATACCAACGTAACATTCATTGGTTCATGTACCCATAAAAAAAAAGTGGTGTTCATGTAATTCTGCATGAACTTGAAAACATTTTAGTCATTTTATGGTCAAATACTTGAATCCGATCCCATCATACTTTTCAGCATGTAATCATCATATATTACCACAGTGATGAAATTTCAACTTTTTGTAAGAAAAGAATGCATAACATGTTGTATTTACTGATTAGAGGCTGCTGAGCTTACACATTAATTAATTAGTCCAGTTAGCTCAGGAAGAAAACCTAAAGCCTCCTATGTTAGCCGAGATTGGATAGAGACTTTTAGATAGACAATTCCGTGCGGGTTCGTCTAGTTTATGAAGGAAGTGCAACCTCAGATACTTGGATTGTATTTTCCCCTTAACTCCATCTTTATGTACACATTTTATGACATCATCCAAGATTTCAAGTTCTCTAGACCATCCGTCGTGTGATTTGAGGCATCGCCCCCTCCTGCGGGCCTCGTGGCGTCTACGGGGTAGCTTTTCACCAAAACTTGTGTTTTCAAGTCAATTTATTCTACGTTTGTGTTGTACTAGCACATGGGGACATGAAAAACCAAAAAGCTACCCAAGTCATCAAAGGATTCTGTTATGTCCGTCCAAATTGTGACTTTTCCCCCCTAAGTCCGGAACGTTCGTGCAGGTTAGTCTAGTTTGTGAAGGAAATGCAACCTCAGATGCTTGGATTGTGTTTTCCTCTTAACACCATCTCTATGTACCCATTTGATGACATCATCCAAGATTTCAAGTTCTCTAGACCATCCATCGTGTGATTTGAGGCATCGCCCCCTCCTGCGGGCCTCGTGGCGTCTGCGGGGTAGCTTTTCACCAAAACATTGGTTTTCCTGATGTTGCCACATGGGCACATGTAAAACAACAAATCTACCCCAAGCCCTCACAGAATTCTTCTCCCTCGGTCCGAATTGCGTGTTTTCCTCACTCTAGGGCTTGGGTTTGAATGTTCCTTAGTGTTTTGCTACTAGCTTTTCACCAAAACTTGGGTTTCATGTCACTTTACTATATCATAGTGTTGTATTACGACATGTCAACATGAAAAAGCAAACATCTACCCCATGGACCAACTAAATTATGTCCCGTCGGTCTGAATTGAGACTTTTCCCCTCAAGTGTGGAACATTCATGCCCATTCGCTAGTATTGTTTGCAAAGGAAGTGTCACATCAGGGCTATCGATTTGATTTTTCCATTAACACACCCTTCATTTACATATACATGGCACACCATGCACAAGGGGAAAGCCGGGAAACCATTTGTTTCGTCATTTCATGCGTCGATGAACCGACCGTAACCAATTAACTCACAGCCGCCGGCAAAGAGTAATTAGTTTTCTTTATTTTATAAGTGCAAATTGGATTCAATCTAAACAATAATATATATTGCTCTATGTGTTTACAATATGGTTGGTTTACATCACAAACAAACAAAAAGAGGAAAACAAAACGCTTCGCCGGCGGCTATTATATGGGCCTTCGGCAAAGGAACCTTTGCCGGCGGCTTTTTTTGGTGGCCGCCAGCAAAGATAGTTTTTTTTTTCACCCCCATCGGCCGTTTCGCCCGCCGTTAACCTCGCACACGGGCCCACGTGCTGGGTCTCTTTGCCGACGGCCGTCCTTTGCCGACGGCCTTTCGGAAGATTTGCTGGCGGCCGACCCTATGTTGTGGGCTTTTCTGACATATATACCCTTACCTCTTCACAATTTCATCACTAATTTCGGCTACATTTCGTTAGCATATTTTCATAGACTTCAAGAACATTAATTTAGACAACTGCAAACAACAATGGTGTAGTCGAAGCCAATGTCGTGGGAGAAGGACTGGAGCCGAGGTGCGGGAACATGGGAGCAGGAGCTTGCGAGGCGTCGTGGGTGGTGGCGTTGAGGAGTCCTCACTCTCTACGACCTTCTCCTTGTATATCTATATAGTCCAAACTTGTGTCCTGGGAGGTGTTGGAGATATGCCCTAGAGGCAATCATGTGATGATGTTATTTCCTATGTATTCATGAGTTATTTGTCCTTGAACATCATCACTGATATGTATCAATAAATACGTGATTTGTTTGTGAAACTATGTATTCTATGATGTTGTTCTAATGGTCCCTGGTCATTGAGGTTATGCGGACACATAACCTAGACTAGCAATGTGAATCAGTGTGATGACTATGTTTCACAAGTCATAGGGCAAGGTGTTGCCGACTGATAGCATGGACTCGACAATGAGATTGTTGAGTTGGACAGACCCGCACTGAGACACAACGAGATGATTGTCATTTGTTAGTCTCAAGTACGATGTATATGCCAGTCCTAGACCTGAGGTCATCGTATGAGCTTGGGATGTGAATCGGCCTACTTAGGGGTTGCCAAACGCTACTCCGTAACTGGGTGGTTATAAAGGTAGCTTTCGGGTTTGCTGAGAAGCATGCTGCGAGTCATGGTTGATCAAGATGGGATTTGCCCCTCCTGTTCGGAGAGATATCTCTGGGCCCTCTCGAGTGATCAGATTCGGAAAGCATGGCCATGCGACTTGGGTTAAGTGTTAACCCGTTCGGGAATCTGTATCACAGGAACGAGAAGAGACTCGAGCTATCCACAAGGATGACACGCACTCGCCTTGAGCTCGACACACATATCGCGAGGCAAAAGGAATGTTGCATATGACACATTGTATGGTTCGTCAATATACCTTGTGGTTACTCGGGAGTTGGCACGTGCTGCTAGGCGCCGCTACCAACTATCGACTTGAGTCGGTGCCAGTGGACGAGCAAGGTGTTACTCGGGCCCGCAGTCCGAGCTCGTAGTCGTGGCCGACTGACCGCGAACCTGAAGGGTCACACGCTTAAGGGGTGGGAACCGAGTTGGATCGGATCCAACTCGTATCAGGCTTGGACTCCTAATGGGCCTCAAGTGTTGAGCCCACTAGGGACGTCTATATAAGTGGAGGAGACCAACCCGTCTAGGGTTAACCCCAGTTCAGACGCGAGTTAGACTCGGCCGTCGCACCTCCACGCCCAAAGCCTTGCGATCGGATCTAGCAGTCCGCCGCACGGAGTTCCTCCCTGTACGTGTGGATACCTCGGAGGCGCTGCACCTGCGGCGCTTGGACGAACTGTTCGTGGGATCGGCGAGGAGGAGCAGGCTATTCGACTACTCGGCATCGACGCGCTACATCGACTCTACTTCCGCTACGGGTCTGCGCGTCTAGTGGTAATCTCGTGATCCATTATCTACAGCATTGATCCGGGCGGAAGCGGTAGAAAATTTTATTTTGTGCTAGCGTAGCATACCGTGTTCCCCAACAGGAGGACCCATGAGCACAGGAGAGCCGATCGAGGACGTCAGAGCAGAGGAGAGCAGTGCTTGCTGCTGGTGGCGGTCGTCGAGAGGGAGAGGGGGGGTGTTGAGGCGGTGCACTGCTGTGTAGTCGTGGGGGATCCGCCGGCTGCTGGCATAGTGGCTAAGCCCGTCGGCATGCTCTGCGGTGGCGAGTGTTGCGGGAAGGGGGGAGCCGAGGGCTGGTGGGGGTCAGAGCGGGTGAGGGCCAACCGGTGATGGCACACCTGAGGGAAGGAGCCCACGTTCGTGCCGCGCGGTGGGTGGGGACGCTGCCGCATGGCTAGGAAGAGGAGACATGAGGGAGCAGTCGTAGGTTAGGGTCGAGGAGATAATTTCCCGTTCTTTCTTTTCAAACGACAGGGAATAATTCCAAAATACCAAAATAACTGACAACTACTTGACGAATAAGTTTGACATCCGCCGGTAGTTGTATTTTGCCCTGCTAGAACCCAATTGTGGTCGTATTTTGGCAAAACTTGTTACCTGAGTGGTAACAAGGAAAAGGCATCTAAATTTTTTAAAGCTAAAAGAATAATATTCCTCCGAACCAAAATTAATTCTCGCAACTTTTTTTTCAAAATGAGCAAACCAACACATCGGAACGCGTCTACATGCCTATGTATCTAGACCAAATCTGACTAAAATTATGATAATTAATTTGGATAGGAGAGGATAGCAAGTTTGAAAAGAATAAAAACACTTGGCAAGATAGCCCGATCATTGTGTGTGTGTGTTGTTTTTTTTTTTTTTTAGAATTAGCCCGATCATTGTGTGTACTCTGTAGTATCGCTCCTGGGCTTTCTCATAAAAGGGCCTCGTGTATGTCCATATATCTTCATTCTGGGCTTTATCACAACAGGCCCACCACCGGCGTCCTCTTGCCAGCCGGCCAGCCCCCTTCCCTCCCTCCATTTCTCTTTGTCTTGCCTGTTCCCATCGCTTCTCCAGTTCTCCCCTAAACCTCGCCGTCCTGCCCTAGTACTCCGTAACCTCCAAATCCCTAAGGAGCGTCGGCTTCGGCTTCCAATGTCGGACGACGACCACGCGCCGCGCGGAAGCGCATCGCCGGAGGATGTTCCGCTTCCTCACCCTTCTCCGCCCGGCAATCCCTGCCCCCACCGCCTCGCCGAAGGCTCGGCCGACGATCGTGCGCCGCGCGAACGCCGGAGCGCGCTGGGGTACGTGCCGCCTCCCCTGCTCGTTAACTCCCTGCCCGAGCGCGTCACCAACCCCACGGAGGTCGACCCGCCAGTCGACGTGACGAGCCCTAGAAGACGCCCGGGGCTGCGGCCGCGCTCAGACGAAGCCGCGCGAAGGTCGATGTCTCCCTCGCCGGCGTCGCCGTCCAAGCGGGCGCACTGGGACGAAGGGGACACCCACCGCAGCCCGCGACGGAGGCCGTCTTCATTGGCGCGGCCGCATCAGGTCGACTCGACCGGGAGGTGAGGATTCGGAATTTTTCTGCCTTGTCGTGTGGTTCGTAAGCATCTGAAACTCAAGCATCGTGACTTGGTCTATTCTCAAAAATTATACTCCGACGGACTATGAAGCATGTATCAATGCCCGCAAAGAACTGAAAAAAATAAATAATATGTTATCAAACGTGTCAAAACATGACTCTTCTCCTCATATTTCTGTTTGGTGCAGTGATCCAAATGCCCCAGGAACAGTGCCGGTCATGCAGCAGTCTGAACTGGTATGACTCAATATGCCTTCTACTAATGTTCCCTCTTGATTGATATGCTTCTCAAGATTTTCTTGTTTGTAGTGTAGGGTCGCCTATCTGAAGTCTAAACACATTTCCAGTCTATTGTTTTGCTGGGTGAATTTGGACAATGGATGGGCAATCGCTTGTCACCTTTGTTTCTTTTCCGTCTTATATACTCCCTCCGTCCGGAAATAAGTGACTAGTATTTGTTATAAGAATCTATACAAATCCACGTCACTTAATTCGGGATGGAGGAAGTAGTTCTTTTATATACACTGTCTATATATAATGGAAAAAAGCAGCAGCCTCTTTCTCCTTTTCATTTGTTTTATCTTTGTTGTCTAGTCGCTTTTTTGGGGCTGGTGAAATCTTATACAGTACATTGTCCACACTGACTGATCGACCAATTGAACATTTGAAGCTCAATCTGCCGTTTGTTGGTCAAGTTTTTGTCGCAGAAATATTTAACTGTTTGCTTTAGAGTGCATGCTGACTGTTGTTCTCTCCTTTTTGTGTCGTTAATATTTGTGTTTGCATGACAGATTTGTTGTCCTAAATTTCCTTCAACTACAGACTGAGATTGATATATGCACTTAACATATGTTTTTGTGTATTGAATTTGGTACAATAGATTCTAACGGAGCTCGAACCTGATGGCGACGCAAGCTTGGAGAGTCCGCAGGGAGATGAAGAGGGCAACCGAAGCGAAGGGACGGCCATGATGCAGCCACTGATGACCTCATCTCGAAGCTTCAGGATGATATGAAGCTGCAAATCCTCACTTTCCTTCCGCTCAAGGCGGCTATCCGCATGGCCGGACTCTCGTGAGGGTGTCAGGACCTCTGGGTCAGCCGTTGGCAGGATGGTCAACATCCCACCTCTGTTCGGTACCACCTCCGCACTGGTGCCCCTATTTCACCGGGGAAACTGCATAAGTTGCTGCAAGGCCGACAAGGGCATCCCCTCCACCATTTCTCCCTAATAGTCGAGACAAGTAGGATGACTGACAAGCTCTTCACCGACTGCCTTCAATACATCGCCAAATGCAATGTGAGGGACCTCAACATTGAGGTGCGCCGACCTGCATTGATCACAAAACTCAATTTCAACTTCGTAGAGGCAAGCAACCTTCTGGTGCGCGTCTCACTCTGTGGTATAATTGTCTCCGACTTCAACCACGTGGGAGCCCAGCCCTTCAACAACCTCAAGGTCATGAACCTTCATTCTGTTCGCGTCAACGACACAATTTTGGTGAAAGTTGTTGCCCTGTGTCCCTGTCTCCATGCTTTGGACCTGTGTAACTGCAATAACCTCGCCCATATCACTGTCACTGCCGAATAGCCCAATGTGAGAAGCCTTACTATCATGGATTGTAGCAGAGTTCTCAAAGTGGATGCAATGGCGATTTCTAGCATCCGCTCCTTCCACTTCAAAGGCGGCAATGCATCATTCTATCTTCAGGGTGATGCCTTTACTGACCTTTATATGTACCTCGACTACAGAACCACGATCTGTTGCCTAATTTCCACTGAATGGTTTGATAACACCATAGGGAAAACTTCCAAACTCACTGCCCTAACCATATGCAGCAACACACTTCAGGTCAGCATATTTGTATTAGATTGTTTTATCTTGTTTGTACATCAGTTATCTTACAAGCTGTTTTTGAACCCTGCTCCTTAGGCTATATCTTTGCTGCTCAATGATGGAAGACTTCCTCAATTGGCCAAGGTTAACTTTCAGATGTTGACCGAACTACAGTTGGTAATTGATGATAAGCAACCCGTCGACCTTGATAGCATTTTTACCTTTCTCAGAAATTGTCAGTGTCCTAATCTAAAGAAGATCTTTGTACAGGTTAATATTTAACACTAGCTATATGTTTTTTTCTGTACAACGTTCGTTAATTGTTATCATGTCGTTGTAATGGGTAAACACAATTTGTGAGTGCAGCTTTCAACCATCAGCGATGTGCAGGGGGTGGATGATTCTCCTAACTTGGTCAAGAATCGGCCAGCGGTTGGATTAGAAAACCTTGAAATAGTAAAGATCACAAACTTGACTTGGAACAACTTGGAGATGCAGCTAGTGAACTTTTTGTTCAGCCAAGCCATCAACCTCCATAAGATGTTTCTGGTTTCTCCGAATCCTTTTCCATTGAATATGCCGGGTCTTCTCAAAGAAGCTGTGGACAAGGGCCAGATAGTCCTAACTAAGTCTGATGATGCCATGTGCTGGTCATTCCACTCGGAGGCCTTTGCCAACTTGTAGTTGGGACGGAGTTGTAAGGTATGCTGACTTTTTTCTGCCTTTGAATATACATGACCTCAGGGTTTATACCTGTTGGTAGATCTTCGGAAGAAAGAAACTACCTGAAGTAGCTTGATGAAAATTAGTAAGATATATGATATCCCTAAAGCAAATTAGAAAGGCAGCACAACAACAATATTGGTTGTCAAATTAACCTTCTAGGAATTACTGATCTGATCTTGTGTTACTTAATTTCTGAAGGTCATAAATTGTCAAATTAAGCAATTTCCATCCTCGTAGTTGAATATCATGCTGAATATCAACTGACCTTAATATTTTCGTTGCTGCCGCCTGTTTACAAGATCGTGTGGCCCTTTACTCACAAGCTCATCAAGCGCTTTCGTGGCCCTATCCACTTGATATTCTGTCTCACTACTGGGAGTATATACCTGTCCTATAAAATTTATTTGACATCAAGAGTTTATGTAACTTAGCGTGGTAGCTTGGTTCAGTTGTTTGCCTGGGCCTGGAGTTTTTCTGCTTGGCTTGTAGGTTCTTTGTAAGAAACATGTTATTTTATCTTCTGCGTTTTGCTACGTTCATAATATGACTCTTTCCATAGAAAATTAACTTGAGTACTTTTGGTTAGACATTCTGTTATGCACTGGACTCCGATCGATCTAGTTATTGGTCATGTCTTCTTGAATGTTAGGAATTACTTAGTTATGCAAATGTTGTTAGTAAAAACATTACTCCATAGTTTCTATTTTGTCATTTTGATTTCACCAATGCTGTAATTTGGTCGGTATGGAACCGTTAGGAAACGACTGGTTGGTCATATTGTTGCAGGTGCAGCGATGGCCAATTGGGCTCAGGTGGTGACACGCACGGCGCTGCTGTGAACTTCAGCCATGTCTTAGTAAAAGCAAGTGCTGATAGCATGTTAGAAGTTGAGATGTAAACGAAACTGAGAAGAAAGGGGTGCACCAAAAGGTGTATTGAAAAGACTCACACCAAAGGATGGCAATTACATACTAGAGAAAGAGGGAAGGGATGTGTTGCTTAAGCATGGATTCCTGGATAATTATACTTCAAACGGTCATGTTGTTGATGTTCCGGACAAGCACAACAAGGCTGCTCCGTATGCACCGAGAACGTTACTAACTCCATGCTGCACCCAATCTAAACAAGCCTTCTTGGTTCTCGGATCATAAATCCGCAGCCGGTAGTCGTGCTCTTGACTGTACCGATTCCCACGGTAGGAAAAGACCATTCTGCCATCGTCCAATACCCTCAAGAGCTTGCTCCCATCCAAGTGCTTGGCCTTTTGATCGAACCAAGACCTGCTATCAGGATACGGCATCAGCCATTCCACCTGTATGCTATGTTTCTTGACCCAAACGCCCTCCTCCTCCAGGTCTTCCATGAACCACAAGTCCAGTACGGTGCGGTGTGTACGATCTTGATGGAAAACAATCAGGCTGCTGTTTAGCTCTGCTAATTTGAAGAGTAGGCATGTGTCACGGTCGGTGTCGATCGGGCGCGGCCCCGGGATCGTCGCCGGCATCCAGTCCTCCGTCTCCAGGTCGAACGAAGCCACGCGGTTGGCGTCGAAGTCGGGAGGAGGATCCGGATCGAAGTCAAAGGTCGGGTGGTACTCGTCCGGCAGGAAGTAGACGACCCCTCGGACGACGACGCTGTGGATGGCGACACTCTGGGCCTGGCCAAGGTAGGTCGTGACGCAGAACGGCGGCGCCGGGCTCGGCCTCCAGCGCCCCGCCGAGTCACTGAGGGTGAGCACGTGGCACAGCTGCTCGCAGCGTTCCTCGCTGTTGCGTGTACGTCAAGACGCGGAGCACCTTGCGCTGGCTGGCCCGGCCGAGCGTGTAGGACGCCGTGTCCTCGTCTCCTGCCCAGGCCTGCGTCGTCGGCCCGTCGAGCTCGTCCACGGGCAAGGCGGACATGGCGCCGGCGTCCGGGCTGACCACGTGGACGCGGTTGTTGGCCGACTCAAAGAGGTAGAGCGGGCCGGGATGCAACGACAAGCCGGCGGCGGCGCCCTCGGGGCTCTGGCACTGATGGACGATGTTGATGCGGTCGCCGTCCGCGGAGGAGACGGCGAGGACGAAACCCGGACGTTGGAAAGCGTACTCCCTGATGAAGGCTGGGTCGGAGAGGAGGGAGCGCCAGGACCGGCAAGTGGCCCGGAAGCGGCACAAGGACTTGACCGGCAAACGGAGCAGGATCTCCCACGTGACGTCGTCCGGCGGCAGCACGGGCACCGCGGCTTTTGAGCGCTTGCTCGCTGGATGATCCATGTCGGTCAGCTATATCCTATCTATTAAATTAAATTGGAGTTGGTGGTGATGGTACGGTTGTTGCGGTCGTCGTAGGTTAACTTCGTTGAAATTAAAACCAATATGCCACTACTTGTTATTTTAAAATTACAACCAATATGTCACTGCTCGTTATTTTTTTTCCTCTAGTTTTTTTTACGATTTTTTCTATTTCATCTTACAACCGATGCCATCACACCCGCATACCGATCTCGACAGCGCCATGAGTTGCCTATACAGAAAATGAAAATAAACAGTTTGTGATTTTATTGACCCGTAACAACGCGCGGGCACAGTAATTACTATCCCTTGGGATCTCGTCGGCGCCCGCCGCCGCTCTTGGTCGCCTCCACCAGCTCGTGCGTGTCGACGTCGTCCATGTGAGGAAGGCGGCTGCAGACCCGCGGATCCGTCGCGGGCCCCGACCGCCGCCTTCACCGGCTCGTGCGCGCCGGTGGCTCCACACGGGACTTGGACGACGATGGGATGAGCCTGAGGCAATTAATTTGATGTTCTGATATAATTTTCTGTTGTTTCGTAGCAACGCACGGATCTATCACTAATATATATATATGCCTCGGCCGGCCTGCTCACGTGCTGGAACGTAAAGCGTTAATTGTTGGTGGTTTGCTTATATATGTGCACGGGAGGTCTGCTCATCTTTGTTTGTGACCAACACGGTCACGTATCGGATTCCCGATCGAGACGCCGCAATCGCTTGCGTGCACGCGACAACACCTCGCTCCCATCTTGAATACACCGCGGTGTCCTCCACTCCTGTCGTACACATCGTACGTAATGTGGGAAATTTTATACAGTACATGTAAAATGCAACATCTTTGCAATGCTGTCAAATACTCACTCCACACGTATCCAGACGTCTTTTATGTATAGATAAATTCATATTGAACAAATTTTAGTCATGTGACGTGGGACAGAGGGAGTAATAATATACTGTGTACAAGGTTAAAGAAGATTTTATACATGAAGATAGATTTATTCTAAACTATGAAGCACAGACGTCGGGCACGTACATGCTGAAGACGATATTAGAGGCTGTATTAATTTGTTGCACCTATGCAGATGTTCTATGACCCCAAATCACAAGCGCGCTGTCATTTCCTTTTTCGAAACGTGGTCTACGTTAACAGATTCATATGCTTCCGTCGGTAGCACCAAATAACATAATTTACATAGTTTGAGCCAGTCCATATTAAGTTTGAGACTGACAGAGGAGAAAGAACTGAGTAAACTTTTTTTTTAAACTAGAACTGAGTAAAGAGTTACTAAAACAGAGTAACTTATCAGAAGAAATATTATCCCACCACTGCGGCAACTCGCCTCCTTCATTCTTCTTCACTTCGCAACTGCAGGGCATAAACGTGATCAGATTGACTTCTGTGAAGTCAATGGAAACTAATGCATATCCAACAGTGGCGGACTTAGTGGAATCATTAGTACTTCTATTTGGCCCATCTGAATTTACTCCGTATTTTCATTTAACAAAGGACCAACATATTATGTTCCATTCTGTTTGTTTATTTTTATTTTTTTGCAGGGAGTTTATTTATTGACCTACATATTATGTTTATTTATTGACATAGAGGGGACATCAGACTGACATGCTTCTGCTGATCATATAAAAATGTGATTACCCTGCAATGCAATGCATGCACACTATTCACTAGAGAATTTACGGTCCAACCAAGCATTCCTCGTTGCATTCTTGCACTCACCGTGAGTGGATGAGTCCTACACGAAGGACGATGCACAGTTCGTCGCCATGACCGACTGCGAGCTCATGGCTCAGCTCGCGTAGGATGTGTTTCCAAAGAGATGGGCTCCCGACTCTGGCAAATAGGGCCTTCATCCGTAGAAGGTGCAGAATGTTTCCCGGTGCTTTTCAAGTCCAGCTCAGGACATTTATTTCTAACCAGTTCACCGGTGTTTAATTTGCTCCATTTTGTGGACTGCCTCCCTCGTGTAATCGGAGAAACAACTAGCGGTATATATAGTGCTGATATGCTGGCCCTCGAACCATCCTAATTAAATTTGTTTATTAGAACACTACTATTAAACGCTGCGTATCTGAATCTGCCGTCATAATTTTATCATAGTCCCCACCGCCACATAGACATAGATTAATGGATAAAAAACCCTAAATTTTGAAATACTTTCAATATAAGTTCAATAATTTAATAATTTAGTGTCAATTGGCCCTTCTGCTCTGCAAACGTCTGAAATTTGGTAGCTAGGGTATCCGACAGCTGCTCATACATATGAGGTAAAAAAAGTCTTCTTTTTTTCGAAAAGGAGGATAACCCTCACCCTTTTCCGAAGATGATTCTACCTCCATTTGTGATATTTTATCCAGATGCCTTTATCTGATTAATGATGATAATTGAGTTCAACATTTTCTCCTGTCTTGTTAAACTTTTTGTCCAAAGTCCAAACTAGGATAATGTTGCTCCATATATAATATATTTCTCATTCTTCCAGAATCAAGTTCTTGAAAAAAGAACTTAATTCTACCGGCATACCAATGTCTGCAAGGAGCATTTCCAGATCTCTAGAACAAGTAAAGTACTTGTGTTTGCGATACAAATTAACATGCGCAAATGCAGATATGCTATGACTTGAAATCACAAGGTATAACCTCAAAAAAAAATCACAAGGTATCTTTTTTTCAATCCAAACAGAGATTATGGTTACCATGATACAAATCATTCAAATGATTCCATAAATGATAGCATAATTATATAGTTCGAGGCCGATATAAGGTTTGAGAGCGGCAAGAACAAGATGAGTCGACATTTCGAACAGTGTACTAACTTCAAAAGAGATCATAGTTACACTCAGATTCATAGCTACTAACTGACTAGGACCCCTAATCCGATTAATGTCATGTCCACTGCAGCATTATTTTCGCACCTCTACGAGTCAGCATAAGAAGAAGGATCATGTTTAAGTTGTTTCCAGATTTTCCTCTGTTACCTAAATCCTGTGGAATGTGTTACAAGGCATTCCTTGGTGCCTCCCATGTCTAGCTCCAACTTTGCTTGGTTAGCAATGGCTGCCAGCTGTGCAGTTTCACCATCATTTGCTCGATTTGAGGATGATCGATATGTCCTGCATTGTGCAGTTGGAGGAAAAAACAGTGCTATGTATGGTGAATTGGTGATGGTCTGGAGCAGCACTTCTGTTGCATTTTTCCTCCAACTGCACATGCAGGACATATCGATCGTCCTCAACTTCGCATGGCTTGTCCTCCACGGCAAGATCCTCACCGCCGACAACTTGGCCTTCAGAGGCTGGCCGCATCAGCCGATTTGCCGTCTTTACTTTCTGCAGCCGGAGACGGTCGTCCATCTTTGTCGGGACTGCCCATTTACGAAATCGATCTAGGGTTTGCTGTGCGCCTGGTTGAACATCACGATCCCCATGGCAACCACCACGGTCGACTCCGTTAATGCTTTTTGGATGCTATCATCCTTGGCCGTTCAAAGTCAGAGAAGAAGCGGATTAGTGACATTCTTGTCTACTCCATGTGGGGCATGTGAAAAGAGCGCAATAGGCGCACCTTCAGGAAGGTGGGCCTGCCGGCTTTGCAGGTTGTCCGTTTGATTTTTGAGGAGATCCTCCTTAGGGGTCTTGCGAGCTCCATCGACCCCGAAGATGGGAGAGCGGGTGACCCGCGGGGTCAACACTTGTTGCCTCCGTGAGCCTTTTTCTGTTTTTAGTTGTCTTGTAAATATGAACTCTTCCTTCTAATAATCAAATGACAATCGATTGTCTTTTCTTTATAAATAAATAAATTTGGTGATGGTCTGAAGCAGCACTTCTGTTGCATTTTATCTTTATTTATGACCCTACCTGGTTGAACTTAATTATTAGTGTGCAAATCTTGACCCTAGTACTGTACACTTCATCGATTTCTGCATCAAACACATGTGCGGAGCTCTCGGTAGGGCGACAGGTCTGCTGTTTGGGTGAATTAAGGAAAGAAAAGGTAACTCGGGTTGAAGCCGCAATCTTCGCCCATTGGCTATTGGGCTGTCTAGTGGATTCTTGGGCCTAGGAATGCTGCGTGGGGCCTGGCTTCTGCGTTCGGGATTGATTCGTCGCCTCGTCCAGTCGTCCAACTCCAATTCTCAAAAAAAAAAAGTCGTCCAACTCCAACCCCTGAAAAAAAAAGTTCGCCCAACTCCAACCGTCCAGGACGCGACGCCTCTGCTTCTCTGGAGCTTGGCGGCACTAGGGATTATGGTTAAGGAAGTAGCGAGCGCCGGCCAACGGAGCAGGGAGTCAGAGTAACCGACGGAGAAGACCGGAGCTTGGAGGCGGGGCGGAGAGAGACGGTGGGACGCCACGGCTCAGGCCTCAGGCCACGATCGGCGAGTCCTCGGGACAGCGGTCAGCAGTTGAACCCTACTTCAATTTTGATTGTACTAACTGATTAGGTTTAGTATCATATACAATATTAATATGTATGGACTACTTCCAATTTTTGCATCAAATTTTTTGTATGACCTTGAATTTGTTCGGTCCTCCGTCCGTGATCAAAAAATACATCTCTTGGGTTAGTTTTTCTTAGGTGGGACTTCTGTTTAGATGTACATTTAAACATCGAAATAAAAGTATGGGCACCGGCTACAACAGATAGATCTACCGGTAAATTGGAGGTCCGCCGATTCTCGTTCAGTGAAGTTTTTGGACATTTTTCGATGAAGGAAAATATTGGCATCGTCCATACTCCATACGGGATGATACATTCCGACCACTCTGCAACCAATAGGCTCACAATGACACGGGGAACCATTATAGTATTGATGGAATGCAATAAAATGGTTGTAGCATATGCGGCGCCGAAACTTCCTCGTGCTTCCCGGACACATGAGTTGGCACTCATCAAGAATTCAACTATTTTATATAGTCATTTGTACATATTGCTATGATCGGATCACAAACTGTATTTCTTTCCAAACTGGGTTTCCTCAGCATTTCAGTGCTCATATTGCTATGATTGGATCACAAACTGTCTTTCTTTCCAAACTGGGTTTTATCAGCATTTTAGTGCTCCCATGTCATAATTTACATAGTCTGAGTTCCATATTAAGTTAGAGACCAGCAGAGAAGAAAACCAAGCCGCATCAGAGTTAATAAAACATTGTCGTTTTAACAAAAGAGACTACAAAACTGTTTTTTTTTCCGAAGCTCATGTCACGGGAGATTCGGAATGACCACAATGAGCGTGTCACCTCTGTCATGCATATTCAGTCCTCGTGACCAGATTCAAAGGAGTTTCGACACATTCCATGATGCCTCCCATGTCTAGCTCCAACTTTATTTGGCTAGCCATAATCACCAACACACCTACATTTCACCATCGTTTGCTCGATTTTTAGGATCATCGGTTCCACCAGAATCTAAAAGAATCAGCTTACAGGAGAACTATTTCCGTAACCTATCCAGTGTGGAGTTGCAGATTATGGAACCGGGAAATTCTACAAAAAAGAAAAACTCCGCACAGGATGAAGAGCTTCACTGACAAGCTACGATGTACTCCGTATATTGAACGCGGAAAATTTGGACCTTGTCTGAGCATCGACGCGAGACTACTAAAAACTGAAAGTGAACACGGTGATATAAGTGTCCATGTGTGTCTCCAAACATATGATCCATATGACTGAAAAAGGCATAAGATTCCCATGAATGCACGATGTCGCGTCATTTTCTCTGTTTTGCGCCATTAATGTACAACGTGAGGACTACAGCATCAAGTTCTCTTCGTCTACCCATAAATCTTGTGCCACTCCGTATGTGAAAGTAGCTCGTCTCTTCTCCACGCAAAAAAGCATGGCAATAATCTTGATTATCTCATGATTATTGCCAAGTTCACAAATAGGACGTACCATTTTGACAGCCAATAAGCCGCCATCCTTGGTTTGGCTTGGCCACAAACCTCTTCTATGCATAGTTTTTCCTGGCATCTGTGATCTGTCTTGTAGTTGTCACGATGATTGGCCATATTCCCCGACGCTTCCTAAGCCTATGATACAACACAACTAGACAGTAGACAGTAATTCATATGACCGAATTTGTCAAACATCTTACCAGCTGCGTTAGCCATATATGAGAGGACGTATGCCCTGCCTGCCACGCACGTGTTATTTATTTCGACATATGTGTTTTAAGGCAAACAAAGTTTTATCTTAGTAGACCCTACTTTAGCAATAACTACGTTACAACATTCATGTGGGTTGATGAGCAATGCACGGAGGACACACAATACTTGAATGAATACGCTCATTGCACGCGCGCAACAAGTAACAAATAGGGTAACCAGTCATCAAAGAGTGTGACCGTGGATCCTGCTACAATTATCAAGTGCGTGCCTTCAACTAGAAAGAACGTGAAGAATTTTTACGAGCGGTCACGTACGCACGCCGCCGACCGCCGCCCTCGCTTGCCAACAAATAGGGTAACCAGTCATCAAAGAGTGTGACCGTGGATCCTGCTACAATTATCAAGTGTGTCTTCAGCTAGAAAGAACGTGAAGAATTTTTACGAGCGGTCACGTACACACGCCGCCGGCCGCCGCCCTCGCTTCCCATCTTGACTGCACCGTGGTGGTGCAGGGGCGGAGCCAGGATTTCAAATACGGGTATGCAAAGGTTTTTTTTCTCTGACAAAAACTAGTCGACGAGAGAGTAAGTGTAGTAGGCGAGGACACGGTGGCAGGCGTATACATGATGGACCGACAATTTTAGTCGTATTTGGTTTCGACTCAATTCATCAGTTGCACTCATATTTAGACTCTGACACTACACGTAGGTACACCATCGAATGGATAGACACATGAATATGAAAAATCATTATCAAAATCTCACCAATAATCAAACTTAATTACTCCTATCTGTAAGGCAGTGTCCTAAAAGTAAGCCATGTTGACACGAGACAAGATGTTGATGAACCATGCGGTTGGAATTGGAAAGGGCAGCTAACATTATACTAGTACACTACTATCATACACATGTATACTAAGTAGTGATAAGAGTACCGGTAGTAATAAAGTATTAGCCAAGAAGCCTGGGTATGCATTGCATACACAGGCATTAGTCTGGCGGAGTGTTCTCCTCTCGGGAGTGTCCGCATCGTCCTCCCAATCGTGACCACGCGGCTGCCGCCGCCACTTCTTTGTGCGCGCCGCCACTGGCACTCGAGCGACATGCTGAGGATCTGCCTCGTACGTTAAGAGCCTGAATTACCTAATGCAGATAATGTATTGGAGTTGCACGTGCACAATCATGCGCAGCTCAGAGATCACGGACCTGTTTGGTTTGAGCCTAGCCTAGCCCTATCAAAAATTTGGTTGCCAAAATATTTGTAAGGTTTTGCTAGCCTGTGAATTGACCAACTTTGACAAACAAAATGAACTTTTTACACTTGGGATTTTTCCCTTTTCCATTATAGAAATAATGGAAATACAAAGTCGGAAATAGGGGAGAAAATGGGAAACGACTATGATGGGCAGGGAACCCGCTGACCAGTGCCAGCAATCGGTCACTGACTACGGGACAAAAACCTGCCCCTAACTATGTTCCTACCAATAGAGAGAGTTCAAAATGCCAACCAGGCACAACATTGCAGTCGACAACAAAAAATGCACACCATTGACATGCCAAAACATTGGCCATCATCCAAACACACACCAAATTTTTGGTCATGACAAAAAAATTGGCTCAGTAGACATTAGAAGCAATCCAAACACACCCCACATGATCTGCTCTGTAAAATAGATTGATGGGTGGATAAAGACACATCGATCTCCCAAATCTAAGAAATATGGCTCTTGAATTAACCAATGGATGGATCTTCTTTTTTACATTGAGAGTTATCAATCAAACAAGTCTCCACAGGACCAAGGTTTTCTTGAGTGGTCAGCAGTCTTCGACCCCGAAGGTCACATTCTGGTGTCTTGCTTTTCGAAATATATATATCTATATACCGTCGAATTCAATCGTGCATCTCTTACGGTTTAATGTCAGAAAATCAAACAAAGTCTCGGATACAGCCTACGGGAAATTGGATTCCCGCCGACGTCCATGCGACCGGTAGAGCCTTGGTCCGGCGATCCGGTCTCGCGATGGTCGATCGTCACTGCTTCAATACGGCCCTGCTGGTAACCAGTTCGACGGATCCCTGACTGGACCATGTCTCAGGGGTCAGGCTACCTGTCTCTCCCCCGCTTGGGCATGCCGTGATTGCATCCGCCACATGATCTCAACCATTGCATAGACCCACATATGAGGTAGACTAAATTTTGAAGTTAGATGCGGGTCAGGCTGGCAGTGTCAACCACATGCTGAAGATGATTCTAGGCTGCATTTGTTATTTATCTACACTCTTTTTTGTGATTAATAATTCTAATATGTTGTTCAATGTTTTCTCCTATCTTGTGGGATTTTTTGTCCAAACTAGTAATGACAATGTTGCTCCATAATATATTTTCTCTTCCATCCAGAAATAAGTTCTTGGAGAAAAAAAATACTTATTCTACTGTCATACCAATTTCTGCAAGCATCATTTCCAGATCTCTGGAACACGTATATTACTTGTGTTTGCGATACAAAAGTATTTTTTTTCAAAGCAGAGATCCAAATGCTTCCATAAATGATAGCACAGTTTACATAGTTCGAGGTCCACATAAGGTTTGAAAGCAACAGTGTGGAATGAGATGAGTCAAGTGAGAGAATTAATAAAAAAAAGTATTTTAACGTTCCCCGACATGTTGAACGATGCTAACTTCAAATGAGATCATAGTAATTACACTCATATTGATACAACTTATCTGACTACCCCTCCAAGTCCTACTTATCTCATCTCTGTTGTACTGTTAGAGCAAGATTAATAATTTAGCCTGCTGCTGGTTATAAGCTTTTGCCATATCATTTTTAGCTAACATATAGCTAGCATGTATAATAAGATGGCTACAAGAATGCACTATTTTGTAATGAGGTGGCTCACATTGTAGTCTCATAGAGTGTCTAGAAGCATGTGCTGCAGGGGACTATTAGATACAACGCATTCCTTGGTGCCTCCCATGTCTAGCTCCAACTTTGCTAGGTTACCTCTGATAGCTACCAGCTGCATATGGTTTCACCATCATTTGCTCGATTTGAGGATTATCGATTATGCAGCTGGAAAAAAGGACCGGTGCTATATATAGTGATGGACTGCTGTTCTGGAGCACTTTTATTTAAGAAGAAATGCAGCGAGCAATGCCTTCATTTCTTAAGGTAGGATTAAATGTACAACACATCTTTTGCATTTTATCTTATTTATGGCCCTAGCTACCAGGTTGAACATAATTACTCCGTGGTTTTCTGCACACGTTAAGTATGCACGTTATGATTAAATACTCCATTCGACCTGGTAGAATACTCATTCTCTGTACTACATTCGACAAAATGGCCATGGAAAAGCGAGCTAAACATCCCCATCTAAAGAAGCAAGTTAAAATAGCGTACGTGGCTGGTACTGAATTACTGTTTTTTTTTCTTTCTCGACACGGAGTAAAGATTTCGCCTCGATTCATCATTTATCGAGAGAAAGTAACAGTACAACATGCCGAAGCCCGAAGCAAGACAAAAACAATAAGAGGTAAATGCACACGCGGTCTACTTATTATTGAATCGGTGTCATTTTAGTTATAAAATTATGAAACTGCACGATTTGTTTGGGTGCGATCTCACTATTCAGACCACATGCATAATTTTCACACTCATTTGCCGCTGCCACGTGTTGGCGCTCCGGCGATAATTCCCCGTGCATCTCAAGCCTACGATACAACACACCTAGAGCGAAGCAGCAACTCGATCATGTCACGTGGGCGAAGAGATGAACCTTTTTGCGTAGCGCCAGATACTACTTATATAAATATCACCCATATGTCTCTCTCGAATTCTTTGATTCAAAGCACCTCTTACCTAGAGCTGTACGTGTTCGGTTTGAACCGCTGTTTTTTTTTGTCGAAAGCTTTTTTTTAACACACTATTAAGGAGGCAACCGTCCGAGTCGTAACCAAAGGACCAGCACATCGTAGTGCCGTGGATGAAATGACGTCATCCATGACATCAGTGACTCAACAAATTATTCTATTTTTATTGTCCGGCTTCAAAGCTTCCCCATCAGGGCTCCAAATTAGGAAAGTCATACTTATTCAGAGATTGTTTAGTTCTTCGTATTTTACTTGAAAATTTGCAGTAAGTCTGCACAAAAAATGATTTTTTTCCAATAACAACACAACATCAGATTTCAGAAAAACGAAGCTGAAATTCATATCTAGGCATATCACACTCTGGTTCTCTGATTACTGAATTAGTGCGTGTAGCGACGTCACTATTATAGTCTTGTAGGATTCAGAGTTTGTGTGTCCTCTCACATCATCGGAGATTTATTTTTCGTAAAACAAACAAGGGAAAGGAATGCTACTAAAATATTTGATTCCTTGCAATGCTCTGTTCCATGTTGTTTGTAAAACTTACTATTTACTCCGTCCAACAAAGGATGTCTCAAAATTTTGACTAAATTTGAATGCATCTATACACTAAGTCATGTCTAGATGCATCCAAATTTTGATAAATTTGAGACATCTCTTGTTGGACGGAGGGATTACAATTATCGAGAGAAATGGCATGTGTACACTGAATGTCTGAGCATTCGGGAAGAAGATTCATTTTTTTATTGCTCCTCTCGCATCAAAGAAATTGTCCATATGTTCTAAATCTTGATTTTTTTGATAAATAATTTGATGTAAATAGCAAAAATAATAACAAATAGAGTACTACAAAAAGAGGGTAGAAAAGATAAGTGACTAGAAGAAAGAACATGGCAACACACTCTTACTAAACTACCAGTAAATACCATGTGGAATAAATAATCGCGGAATAAATTAGCTGTTGGATTCAAACTGTTGCCCTTAAAAATCTTCGATTTCGCTCTTTCAAGATTCCATGTAATTTAAGAGGCCAGCGTAAACAAAAATATATACTGTGTGTATGATGATTTTCCAATGATATTTTCCCAATGTTTAACTTGCTTTTCAGGACTCCCACTCTGAATGTACCGTACACCCACTGCCACTGATCGTATTTTTATGTGCAACTTTGTCTTCTACTCCGTACCTTTCAACATGATTGTTTCATCACAACCATCATTAATTCAGCGAGTTCCACGTATTGCGGAAGTGTCATCGCCAGATTCCATCGTTTCTTGGTGTCCTCGTCGCTGGGTGCAGCAAAGACGGCCATGGAAGCTCCTCTCTCAAGTCTCAACCGTCTTTCTACGATGTCTAGGTCCCAGTCAGGTGTGTGGCATAGCTACTACTGTTGCGGCACAAGAGGATGATCTGGTCACGTCGCCGACACATGTGCCTGCATGCACCCGGTGTGTTCTAGACTTTCGTATAGCTAGGCCATATTTCCTGGTGCATCCCATGTCCATAATACAATGCACTTGGTTTGTCTTTTCGTCCCTTATCCTTAATAGTGGAACCCGGTCATTATGGTAGCATGGAAAAAATATGTATAAGAAATAATACTTCTGATAGCACCAGCTACTCGTCGGTAAGTAATGCATGCCGTCCAGTGGCTGGAGAATGCATTAATTTTATCATTTATTCATGCATATTTTCTCCATTATGCCACCATATGCATACATACTAAAGTAGTATACCATGGTCATTTATAAATTTGAAAGAACCTCAAATGTACTTTCATTTTTCGTACTTCAATTAATCCATGAAATGTTTTAGGCCACAAGAAGTTAATCGGAGGAAATCGCAACAACTACCATAGCTATACATTTTCTGTTGCCAGTCATTAGTAGTACCTTCTTTCAAGGTTATATTTGAGAATTTAACAGCAATTACAAGTTTAAAATCTATGTAATCTCCTTGCACTCCAATTTAGAGGCAGAACTCCATGGATTTGGATTTTTTTTAGAGTGAATTCCATTTTATACCCCCTCTTTCTATTGTTTTGACACAATCTACCCCATTTAAGAGAATTTCTACAAATGTACCCCATTTAAGAAAACTTGTGCCGGTAATTACCCCCTCTTGTATTATTCCCCAAATCACACAATTTCTGAGAGACGAAGTGAAGCAGCAGGTGATGGTTTTCTGCCATGCACTGCACGAGTCACAGGCGGACCACGTCGACGTCTTCCAACACGATGAACGGCGGCCGTGAGCGCCGCGGACTGGCGGATGTCGCCGCTCTGGCCGGCCATTCCGCGGGCATGAGAGCAGGTTCGCGATGAGTGTACGGCGGACGATGACCATTGAGTGGACCCTACAGGAGGAGAGGGATCGATGTGTGGCTGCGTGTGAGTTGTAAGCGTAAGGCTGGAACGGAAATCAAGGTGTATTCGCCGTCGATCCACATCATTGGCCGGCCAGACGAGGGTTGCCAGTTTGGTTGGCAGGTTGTTGTGTAGCTGACCAGCCTCTCTATTTGATTTTCTCCTTCCCATGCGTGCATCCTCTCACCTTGCTTCTTCCATCGCTATGTTTTTTAAATAATATGAATTATTTAATCATTATTGAAAATAAAACATATTTTAGAAATTTTAAAAATAATGCACCCTCGGCCTGGGCCAGGCCGATTAGAGGCCGACTGGAGCTAATCGTCCTGGCCCACGCTGATTAGGCCCACTCGGCCTCGCCCAGGCCGACTGGAGGCCGGCTTGCTAGCCCACAGGCCGATGGGCCCTTGTCGGCGTCGCCCAGGCTGATTAGGCCCCAGTCAGTTTCGGCCAGGCCAACTGGGTGCTCGTCTTCCTCGCACGTTCTGGAACAGAACGGAACAGAACGCCACTGCTTGCCGATTGATCTCCCTTCGATTCCCCTGGTCTCCACTCATTCTCTTCGCATTAACACATGCGAATTAATTCCCACTACTCCACGAACCGGTTCAGGCGCAATAGGTCTCCCGTCGCGGCCAGGGCTCTGGGCACGGCTTCGGCATGACGTCGGGGACGGCACGGCCAACGGCGACGGTTGTTCGTGAAACCTTGTCAAAAAAGGTGAAAGGAATCGAGGAACAGAGCTTCGGAGCAAGCTCCCCTTCAACAATGGAGGCGACGGACGTCAGAGGAAAACAGTCGTGGCACGAGATGTAGAGAGCTTGAGGGGACAACCTCTCAATGGAATAATGAGAGAGGAAGGCCAGAGGCACACGGTGACGCGCTGGGAATCACCTTTTATAGGCAGAGAAGGGAGATTGGGAGACGGATGTCGACGGGCGGCATTCGGTGCGTGTCAATGGAAGTGGCCATTAAAGAAGGAAAACGGGAGACCTAGCGCCTGAACTGGTTCATGGAATAGTGAAGATTAATTCTCATGTGTTAATGCGAAAAGAATGAGTAGAGACCAGGGGAATCAAAGGGAGATCAACAGGCGAGCAGTGGCTTCGTGTACGTGCGAGGAAGACGAGCACCTAGTCGACCTGGCCGAAGCCGACTGGGGCCTAATCGACCCTCCAGTCGGCCTAGGCAAGGCCGACTAGGCCTAATTGGCTTTGGCTTATTATTTTTGAAATTTTCTAAAACGTGTGTTATTTTCAATAATGATTAAATAATTCGTATTATTTTTAAAAAATTAGCTCTTCCATCCATGGCTACTTTCCTTCTTAGATCTGTGAGAAAAGTCTACGCGGCGTCTTATCCTGACGGCAGAGGAGAGGAGCGGCAAGGCCAAAAAGGTCGACGGGACTACGGGAGGGCGTCGTTGTACCCAGCCTGTGGGTGCCCAAAGTCCAGATCGGTCTGAAAAGTAGGCCCAGTCTCTCAGAAATTATGAGATTTGGGGGAAAAAATATAAGAGTGGGTAATCAGTGGCACAAAGTTTGCTTAAATTGGGTAGATTTGTAGAAATTCTCTTAAATTGGGTAGATTGTGTCACAAGAATGAAAAGTGAGGGTAAAAAATGGAGTTCACTCTTTTTTTATAAAAAGTCCAGTAACAGGATCTTTCCTGCCTAGATTAACAGATTTCTCCTCTTTTTGAAGACCAGCACTGTACGGCTGTACGCAGATGCATGCTTCGCTTCAGTATGTGCGACTGAACTCCTCCGGGATGGGAGCACATCCAGTGCAGAGGTGTCCAAGACCAAAAAGAAGCATACAGAGGTGTCCAAGACAAATTGCTCCCGGGTCCTGGTCTTCCGTCCGAGTCGTGTATACGGAGATAATTGATGACAAACCCCCGCTAGAGCGGCGGCACGACCGACACACGTTCCTCGCACTTGGTGTTGCTTGAGAACCACCTCGATCAGGCAATGTGTAGCTTGTGTTACACAATATATGATCGATGAGCATACGTCCAACGATACGCAGGGGTTCAGGGTAAGCCATATTTCCTCGTGCCTCCCAAGCCTACAATAGAGTGGATCTAAGCACCCAATAGTTCTTCAAGTAACGCAACATATAATTTTAGTGATATAGCCTCTCTCTTAGTTGGAACGAAACTTATCATTAGTGCAGGTGATCACATCATCTGTGTGAAAATTTGACCTACCGTGTCAGAACAGAACACATGCAAATACAAAACTATATTTATTTCGGTTTGCAGGCCGATCGGGCACCACTTTCTCCATTATGCAACTATATATAGTAGAGCAGTACCGCGGTACATAGTTAGAAACTGCTGCACCACCATGTTATGAATTTGTAGCTTTAAAAGGGATTAATTAGCCTTAGGCAGTGTAATTAAGGGTGCATTTGGTATCAACCTTATATTATCAAGATAACAATTCAGTCTCTGCTGCACTTGAGCATCCCTCGCATGCTGCAAGAGTATATGTGTTACCAAGACATTTGAAAATGAAAGCCTATATTACCTCCGGCCTCTCTCGTTAATTAACTTAACGAGTTGAACCGAGCCGAGCCAATCCGAGCTGGCTCCTCATCCAACCCTTGCCTTGACGTAGTCTGTTCTTCTTAGTGTTTTCGCGCAGTGTTGCTTTCCATTGGTATGATTTTTTTCAGATATGTTGTACAATAATGTTCACTTCATTTGCCATTGGCACGTATCCTGATCTGGCAATATTTCCCCATGCATCCCAAACGTAGCATACAACACTGGATTCGACTCTGGTCCTTCCTACTTCCTGCGCATCGGCGGGGACCTTTGGCTATTAGATGCAACCGTCTGGAGATGGTATATCGGGATATCTTCAGCCGGACTGGTTGGCGGTGTACTAGTCGTCTTCTAGATGCATAGATTCGTTATGTTAAACTTGTTCCAGTGGCTCATTTTTGTTTCCACGAAATCTAATCAGTGATTTGTAAGACTCTTATAACTTTGTAATAAAATATGACTGTGTGAATCAATTGATGCAGAGGCCGAAAAATTTTTCCCTTTTCGAAAAAAACAACACACCTAGAGCTTCGCAGCAGCTACTTGATTATGTTACGTAGACGAAGAGATGAACCTCTCTGTGTAACGCCAGGTAGCTACTAATATAAATATCACGGATATGTGGGCTCTGTTCTGTAGCTCGTGTTCTTTTAAAGCACTCTACCACTTTGGAGCTCAGAGGTGTACGTACGTCTCCAGTTTGAACCATTGATTGTTGACATCAGCGACTCAACAAAGTAGCCTCTGTGCAAGTGTAGTAATCTCCGTTAGAACTACAAACTAGGATAATTTATGAGGCCTAATTCAATACAACCTCCTCCCAAACTCAGAAGAGTAGAATGGTCTTTTTATGTTTTTTCTTATATTTCCTTTCGCTCTCCTTTTGCCTAATTTTTTTCTTTCTCCTGCCTACTTCCTCTCTCGCAAATTATCTGCAGCCTAAAGTATTATTTCGAGAATCCTATCGGTGAGATTGTGTGAAATTGTGTCTACTATTATGGTGTGAAATTTCGTCTCGATCCGACGGTGAAATATCCGGCCAACTCCAAAACACTAAGTGTTGTTCGGATTCCTCACGGCCGTGCATCATAGCACGAATGTCTGAATTGTTCACATGTTTCCCGTTGATCCAATCATTATTTCGACGATCCCTTAGGTGAGATTGTGCGGACTTTTGTCTACTACAACATTGTAAAATTTCGTCGCGATCCAACAGTGGAATCTCCAGGAAATTTCTCGCGACCCTGCGAGACGGCACAAACGTCCAAATTGTTCGCATGTTCCCCGCTGCCTCAAGAAATATTTCACCGATCCCTTCGGTGAGAATGTGCGAAATTTTGTGTGCCACTACAATGTGAAATTTCGTCGCAATCCAACAGTGCAATCTCCGAAAAATTGCAAAACATCGAGCGTTGTTTGGATTTCTCACAGCTGTGCGGGACAACACAAACGTCCGACTTGTTCGCATGTTTCCCACCGGCTCAAGAAGTATTTCGCTGATCCCTTCGGTGGGATTGTGCGGAATTGTGTCTACTGCAAGCTTGTGAAATTTCGTCACGATCCAACGGTGCAATCTCCGACAAAATAAAAAATTACAGGACCCTGCATTGGGTCTCATTTCCTTAGTACTTTTAAAATCACATGTCATAATAATATTACTGCCGAGATCCAACAGATATCCTGAACATGCTTCATGAATGCTTGGTAACCTGATACAACAACGGAAAATTCAAAGGTAAAAATGGTAAACAGGAATAGAGATTCCAGTGCACCAACCTTCTGGGCCTCAAGTTTGTACTTGTTTCTGTAAATTTATTGAAGTAGACAACAAGAAGGAGCAGCACCTACAGATGAAGGCTTGGACGTACGTGGAGGCGTGGTCGAATGTCCAGAGCCAACCAACAAAGCATTTGTTGCGCAGCCTTTGTCCTCTGCACCTGGCCATCCACTGGAGCAGGCCGAGTCGCAACTACAGGCATCAGAGGTCTGGACAAACGCCTGGAAGTCATTGGCAGCAAATTACCCTACTCAGATCTTGAGAATTGTCAGAATCGTCGCATTAATGGAAAAAAAATGTGTTCTGCAACAGTGCAATTTCCGACTTGATCTTAGAAAAACAATTGTTACGAGAAAAATAGAACCAGCATATGTTCATTCTGCAGTAGCTACATTTAGTGGATCACAAGATTAAAATAATCGGTTTATCCTTCTTGCACTTAATGACAATAATGTGCGTGTTCTATGCAAACTATGAAGATCCTAAGAAAAAGAACATTGCAGCACATCATGATGCATCTATATTGATGCAAATCTCCCATGTAAAATAACACCAAATATCAAAGCTCTGGACCACTTAGTCGACACAAATCTGCAGAGAGAAAATTAAGAAAAAAAGTTTAAGCACTTCATACAGTGGAACAAACCAATGAAAACAAATCATTTTTCCTTTCTAAATGTCCAGAAATAGCAAAGATCCAATGTAAAAATACACACTCCCTGTTGGAATTTGTCATGCTAATTAAGTGCTAACTGTGCAGGTGTAACTGTCAGAAAACGGTAGTAGGCCATGTTGTCAAACATTATTAAAGTATGTAATCAATATTGTGTTAGAACAATGTACTTAATAGAAAATGCCATTCTGATAATGAGCATGAACCAAAGTTCAGAACCGTGGCCTCTGAGTGCTAAGCTGTCAATGAATCTCCAACTCCAAACCTTAATGTTGTGAGCTTAATTCCTACTTTGAGTTCATCTTCTTTTTCAGGAGTCCTGATATTATTGGATAGGATTTATAAATGACAATATATCAGATAATATGCTTACCGTTACCAAAATACATCATGCGCATATACCAATGTCAAGCAGGGATGACTGTAGGGTCTCAGCTCTATTTGATGCGATTGACCTAGGAAGCAAAGATTACAACGGTTCTTTAGACCAGGAGCTGAAATTGATAGCAGCAAAAGTACCATGTCCAGCGTTCAGCGGTAGGGTTTCCTGCATTAGAATCAAGGACGTGATTTAAGATCAGCTGCAGATTAAGAATCCTACGAACACATGATTAAGAAGCATGGTTGTGCGCCAGTCAGGAAGGTGGGGGGAATGACTTAACTGATTCTTCACCTCTCATAAGTATGGAGGCCATGGCACAACGACGGTGTCAAACTCCCACGTGGACACGAAAGCTGTCGGTGGAGACCATGGCAATGTTGCCCTCCTAGCCCTCGCCTCTGGCATGGGATAAGACGGTGTCAAGGCGAGCGAAATACACAAAGGATCTTCTTAGGGTATGATATTTTACCTTTGATGAAGGCGAAATCGAGGGTCTCGTCACCAGCTGCGAGCGAGGGCGACAGTGGCGGCTGGGCTAAATAGTCATGAGGATTGAATCGAACCGGTTCGAGCGGTAGGGGAGAGGAGAAGAGGATCTTCCTAACCTGCCACCGCCGGAGGAGAAGGAGGGAGGGAGACGCCTAGGCTCCTCGTCGGCCGCCGGAGTGAGCCCCTACCTAGACCTAGACCTAGACCTGGGTGTGCGCGTACGGTAGATGTCAGAGAGGAGACGGAAGGGAGGGGAGGTGAAACGAACTAATCCTTGCGCGAGGGACAGAGGCAGTGCTCGATCGGGAGGTTCCGCATGCCTACTGGGTTGTAAACCGGCCCAATTAACAGGGTTGCTGCGATTTTCCTGGCGGAGCAGCAGCCCAGCTAGCGGGCGCGATGCCCAGGCACGTTTGGACGGGGCCGGAGATGGCAAAAAAAACCGATCGGACGGCTGAGAGGGGTGATGGCCTGAGAACGTTCGGAGTCCGTCCCATTTTATTGTCTCTAATGCCAATTGCACTGCAGGTCGTATTATGTGCAGTTTTGCCTTCTGCATTACATCGTCGATTGGTCACAACCATAACTAATTCAGCGGGTTCTTTGTGCTTGTGCAGGGTAGACGTACAGACGTACTGTGGAAGTGTGGTCGCCAGATTCCTGCATTTCTCGATGTAACCACATCAGTCATCACTGAAATGTAACCACATCAGTCATCACTGGACGCAGCCAGCACGGCCATGAGAACCACTCTCTCAACGGCCTTAGCATCCCGATCTAGCCGAGCCTGTGGCTTAAGCTCGTTCTACGACGTCTGTGTCCCAGTCAGGTGTGTGACATTGCTACTGTTGAGGCCCAAGCGGACGATTACGCAACGTCGCCGACACATCTGCCTGCACCCACTGTGTTGTAGACTTTCGTATCGCCAGGCCATATTTCCTGGTACATCCCATGTCCACAATACAATGCACAAAGCAACAAGAATTTTTCAATGAAGGCAACAAGAGTGGAGGGGATGAACATCTTCATAGCACCAGGTACTCGTATATATGGTCGGTAAATGCGAATATTCATATTAGGTCCCGTTAGCTAGGGGTCATCCTATCATTGTCCTATGGGACAGCTGAGATGGGCCAACCCCTAATAGTACATCGATGCGTACTCCACTGAATGGCCTGGTATTTTCGCTGAAAAGGCCTGGCAAGACCCGAAAATGCTATTTGGCTATCGAGATCCAGTGCTCCTGATATTTAGACCATTAATTTCTCAAACCAACAGCCTAAATGGGCCGGTCCATAATACTATAATAGTATATGACCCGGTATTTCAGGAGACCAATGAGTTGTTTATTTATGAAATGGTCCCTTTCCAGCCTAGGTGTTAAATGGGCTGGCTTATCAAGACAATCTGTACCACCGCAAATAAACATGGGCTAGCTCATCAAGGCTACCGGACCTGATCAAATAAATAAATATTTTTTTCTAAAAATTATTTTTTTCGCTAAAAAAAGAAAATATTTTTTTTCTCTTAGCATTCGTAATGGCCCAGGTTGGCTGGTACTTCGTGAATTTACATTTTTCTATATTAACACGTGTCGTCTCACTCGCCCGACCAACACCTCGCACCGCCCGCATCATCCCGTGTTCAGTTGGTCCATGATTCGTCCGCCCGAGTAGCTCATCGATAGGATTTGCGAACCATCTAACCATCGATAGGATGTGCCATCCTCATCACACGCAAAATGCCAAACCATCTTTATTTTTCCCTACACACAACTTGGTAACCAGTTTTAATCTAACGAAAATTGTTGTGCAATCACAAACCAGCAAACAGCAACCACATGATTTTCAATTAAACTATAGATCTTACACCAGTCATAATTAATATTTATTGAGGCCTCGTTTCTCTCGTGCAACAAAAATTTTTGCTCCCAAATCACTTAGTAATCAGCCTCCTAATTTGATGGATCAGCAGTTGTATCTGCAGTTCGCACGGTTGTGGTTCCATGATTCGAGGCTAGCCGCGCGCAAGGCCGGTGCGCAGCTCATCGTCCAGCACTGCACCATGGCAGATCGACCGCAAGAGCTACAGATACTGCAGATACATGCAGGGCGACCGCAAGAGCCGAAAGCAATTAGATCAACAAACCGTGGTCTCAAGATCGAAATCAGGAGGAAAAGAAGAAGAGGACGCGGTCCGCCGTTCCCGCGGTACTACAGCAAGTTTCAGACGGCCTCACGAGGAAGGCAAACTAGCCAGGCAGAGCTGTCTGCGGTGGAGCCGGCCGGCGTCGATTCCCGGAGGTGGTGCCGGTGGTTGCGGATCCGGCTATTCCGGGGCGGAGGCTGGCGGCGGCCAGATCGAAGCCGAAGCACTTGTCGGGCCCCCCTTGGACGAAGGGACGCGACGGTGCAGGCATGTCTCTGGAGTCGCAGCTCTAGCTGCACGACGCCGACGGGCTTGATGGCGCGACGCGGCGGTGCAGGCATGTCTCTGGAGTCGCGGGGTCGCAGCTCTAGCTGCACGACGCCGACGGGCTTGATGGCACGACGCGCGGCGAGTTGATTTCTTTGGCCGATTCCTGGAGCCCACGGGTCCAGCAAACTCGGCCGTCGCAATGGACAGAGCGAATCTTGGCCCTGGCACCACGAGTGGGCTCGCTGCCGGCGACGGGATCTTTCAGTGGGAGAGCAGAAGCAGCAGTATCTTCCATGACCGCATGGCCCGCCGGCCACCGCCCTGCCCATCTCCGCCGCACCGCGCACCAGATCCTCCGGAAGAGCACCAGATCAGCCGCCTCCGTGCACCGGACCGGTGCCCATCTCTGCCATGTCCATCTTCGCCGTGCCCGACGACCCCACTGAGGTGCATCGAACCCGCGATCGGCGCGCCCGACGACCCGGTGAGATGTCCGACGACCCGCTTAGGACTAGACGGAGTAGCGGGCTGACGCGGACATCTCGGCGACGGCGGAGGAGCGACGATAGAAGCTTGATGACGGGATGGTGCGAGGTAGGGGCAGATGGAGGAATGGATCGAGCGTGGGTTGAGGGAGAGATATTTACAGTGGTGAGTTGTGTCCACTGGTCCAGGAACATGTGCCTGTCCAGGTAGGGGCAACATGTGCCGGTCCAAAAAAAGGTAGCCCGTCCCCACGCAAGAAATTCAAACGTTCTCATGAAAGGATACCTGGGCGGTCCAGTATTCATTGCTATTTTTATACACTATACTGGAACAAAAAGCTGCAGTCCACGGTGAATATATGGCCCAAAAGATGGACACGGATTGATCCATGTTACCAGGAGCACGGATCTCATGAGCCAAAAATCCAAAAATCCATGTTCTGGCAAGCCCGCACTAACTCCCTTGCGTATGCTGCCTTTCTGGTCTAGGTCTGCTACACCTCCCCTGGGCCGGCACACGTTCACGTAGCGGATTTCAAAGACGTCCATCTCCACCACAAGGTTTGTTCCATCACCACTACCATAGAAGTCGCCAGTCTCCAATCCGTTGATTCCAGCGATTGGTTCCCGCATCTCTCTACCGGGCGGGGTGGAATGACTACGAGGTAGAAGTTTAGTCAGAAATCAGCACCAGAAAAAAACTATCACAACCATTTCGCATCCCAGCTATACCTGGCCATGGGTGGTCCGGCCCGAAACCCAACGTCCCGGGCCGGGCTCGGGCCACACTTTCCAGTCCCAAGCCCGGCCCGAAAGCTCGAAAAAAGTCCGAAAGGACTAAAAAAGGTATTTTTGGAAAAAATAGGCATAAAATCATTTATTTATTAAAAAATAATTATTTTAATGCCTAAATGGACTATTTTCAGGGTTTCGGGCCGGGCCGGGCTTGGGCTTCTGGTTCGACCGTCGGATTTTTATGAAGCCCGGCCCGAACCCGCCCGGTCTGGGGTTTGCCCCGGTATAATCCCAGACATATCAGGAAGGGAAAGAACTCACTTGAGACCGAGGGGGATCATCACCTTTTATCGCCGCAAGCCACGGATCCGCTTCCTCATGTGGAAACGGTAGAGGAGGTTCTCGACGGCGCACCTCACCACGCCCGCCCCGTCGACAAGCAATGGAGTTACGGTGGACGGATTTTTTCCCCTCCCAAACGAGTAGCTTCTCGAAGCTGCCGGGGGGATGGAAAGGTCTGTGTTCCGCAGCTGCCGCCTACCTCTTCTTTAGTTTTTTTAAACACCTCTTCTTTAGCCGGAGCAAAAGTTCGTAATGGCACATGATGCAAATCGAATGGGCCCAGATCTTTTTCAAATGTGCCGGCCCAGCTGCCTACCGCGCATATAAGTGCTGGGCAATTTGCAAATTTTCAAACGTTCCCACATATTTTCAGCTGGGCCGCCAGTATTCTCAACTGTTTTCTACACGATGCCGGGCCAAAAAGCTGCGGTAGGCTCTGCCAGAAACGCGACTCACGAGGAGGATCGATGCAAGACGATTCCATGAGCCCTGGAGTTGTTAGTGTTAGTGTTGTTGTGTGTTGTTACCATCTGCAATGCGTCTCGTTGGAGTGGTAGATCCTGGAACACATGCTGCTTGTTCACGTTGCTGTTGAATTGAGATCCGCAATTGAAGTCTTGGGTTTGTTTGTCAACAAGCATGGTAACGGCTAGTGCTCATGGGTCGCACCGTCGGTGGTCGTCCATACTGAGGTCAGTGTTGTCGACCACGGTTCGGTGATGACATGTAATGTGGGTGGCAAGATGGAGCTTTCTTCTTTTTGTGGTGCGTTCCGCAAGTTTGAGTGTCATGGATGTCAATCTGGCCATCTGGGGTAAACTCTGTTTTACATGTTTGTCTTCCTTTATGTAACTCAGCAGAATGTAAAACTTTTTGTGAATGCAATGAACCATTTTGTGTTTTGTAGCTTGGTGGGTGGGCCTAGAGGTCATTGGAGACAAACGGCCTTCCTCCTTTTTTGATAACGGTGTAGTTCCTCCAGTTAATGAACCCTGTATCCTTTCATTTGATTACTTTTGAAAATTTATTATTTCCTAGGTAGTAAGACAGTACATACTTCTTCCCCGCCTCAGTATATATATTATTCTATGTTATTACCTTGAAGAGTTACTATCACCCATGAAAAAAGATATAGTTGTCGTAGATCTATTACAAGTCCTAATCACTTTGTCGAGGAAGGTACGTATATTTAACTAGAGATGTGGTCTTGTAGATGAGAACAATGAATGTGTGCACTGGCGAGTTTTATATATGCTCTAGAGTCTAGATGAGAACAAAGAACCTCCCAGGTAGAAGCGAAGACCTTGGATAGTTGTGCTAACAGTGAGGAAATTTCAACACCTGAACTACATCTACTACTCCCTCCGTCCAACAAAGTATGTCTCAATTTTGACTAAATTTGAATACATCTATACACTAAGTCATGTATAGATACATCCAATTTTGATAAATTTGAGACATCTTTTGTTAGACGGAGGAAGTACATAAATTGGAATGTGCAGGCCTGGGATGCATTTGGAATTCGTACAATTCGAGCAAGATGGTTATGTTTTCTTCTCGGGCAGTATTGTCTTCTCTGGTGCTGCATCTGTCATGGAACCGGCTGGCCGGAGATGTAGCCACTTCGGTCGAATCTCTTCCCTCCGCGCTGCGGCCGTCGTTCTGATTAAGGCTTAGGGCGAAGGGATGTTGGGACTGAGATTGTGCTAACGTGGACCTAAGTACCCCATGGCCTCACACAGTGGCAGAGCCAGGTTTCGAGTAAGATCCGGGCCAAAAACAAGCGCTTCAGTTGTCTTAGAAAAATAGGTTACTTCCTCTGATCCATATTGATTGTCGAAATATTATATGTATCTAGACACTTTTTGGGCATAAATACATCTATATTTGGACAAATTTGAGACAATTAATAAGGATTGAAGAAAGTATTAAGGAATTTGAACCCTCCGTGTAGAGTAATAAAAAAAGATAAAAGTTGATAAAAACAACACGAACTAGTGCAAGTATCGGTTCAGTTCGATTAGGCTTTTTTTTTTCTTAAATAAATAAACGTAGTACAGAATCATTGGTCTCGTTGATCAGAGCCACCTATGACCACATCATCAGAGCCGATCCTATTAATTCTAGCTGTCCTCGTTGTGGTTTAAGTTACTCTTATGTATATACCATCAACTTGTTCCAATATCCTTATGCAATTTCAAATCCCACGGATTCCGATGGTGAACTGCAACCCCCAAGCTGTCCATATGTGTAGGCCAAATCATGCTTTAAGCTACTCGTATAGTCTTATGTATCATCGTGCAGTGAAGTTTTGAAGAACAATAACTTCGAGGTTCTGTGTGGTCAACTTCAAAATATCCTGATACAATTTCGAAAACGGAGATCCCAAGATATCCATTGTAAATTGAGTTCATTTTGAACGTAAACAAGGGGCCAGAATCCTACTGTCATTTGAAATTAACTATATTGTGGTTGAGGAGACTACAGAAAGGAAATGATGTTTTTTTTTCAGAAAGGAGGGAAACATCCATAGATCATCAAATCTACTTTAAGGATGAAGAATTCCACCATCTGTGTTTTTCTTGGAATTCATCTCAATCATGCATAAAAACAAAAGAGATTTTGTGCTTCTAACCTCAACGTGCTACCAGGCAAAAATTCAGAAGAAGCACTTGAAATGGTCAGAATTCAGTAAGCAACTAAGCATTCAGTTTGATATCTTCTTTCAAAAGAAGTTCATAACGTGGGGAGGAAGAACTACCACTTGAACACAATTGGCTGAACCAAATCATAGCTCCAAATGCCCTTTTACCCTGACTTGTGAGTCAGGCTGACCGCTGTCTCAGACTCTATTGTGTGGAAATTCAGTGGGAATGGATTGTACTCTGCTAGCTCCGCTTATGCGATGCAATTTTGTGAGAGAATCAAGCAGCCCCTCTCGATAGTGTATGAAAGATTAAAGCGATGGGAAAATTCATTTATTTATTTGGCTGTTGCTTCAGAAAAGGATTTGGACTGCTGATCGGTTGGCTGCTAGTAGGGGATGGCCTCACGACGCGCTTAGCTGCTTTTGTGACCAAGTTCTGGAAAATATTGATCATCTCTTTCTGACCTGCACCTTCTCTCGGGAGGTTTGGCTGCGTTTGAATGTTCAGAATCCGGCAATCTTCAGAGCGATCTCGAATGCTAACTCGGTTGCCGAGGTTTGGTGGCTGGTGCTCCTTCCATCGGCACACAGGCAAGTCAATCAATGCCTTGCTGCTATTGTGATCTGGGGTATCTGGAAGGAAAGAAATCGAGGGATTTTACAGTACCCCTATACTGCTAAGGGGTGGGAGCAGTAGATAAATCTGCACCGTTGATTTGATAGCCATTTAAAAGTATTAAGGGTAAAAGATTTTTCCTTTCTGTACGTGAATAGCAATTTGTAATGGGCTGAAGCCCATTTGCTCTCATCACCTAGCTCTGTACACGTACGTTCGGCCGCCCACCGCTCGACTCGCTCGGCAGCCGGACTTGGCCGTCCCAGCCGTCGTAGACCTCGTCCCAGTCACCGGACTCCGCCGTCCCCGCCGTCGTCGACCTCGCCCCGGCCGCCAGATTCCGCCGTGGCGCCGTCCTTGCCGTCGTCTACCTCACCCCGGCCGTTTACAAATTCTAGCACAAACAACAATCAGAATTCGGTAGACTAGCTATTTGTCTTGGTGGACGACGTGCTCAGTCCTCCGTCGTCCAGAATGTGGGCGATTAGCCGATGACGCTACGTCATGAAATTTTTGTCAGGTGCTTGGTCATCAGGTTGTACGCGTATTATTGAGGAGTGCGGCCTGCGAGGAAGACGATCGCCGCCGTAAGATACGAGGAAGGCAGAGGTCGGGCATGGCGGCGGCGTGCCTCTGATCGGAGAAAATGGGCCTCGGCCCAACACTCCTGGATAAATTACTTTTACGTAAACATATATTGATAATTAAATGCAAATAGCGGTAATGTCCTGGAAAATGGACGGTCAGATTAAGTATATACCGCTCACCTTTCCCGGGCAGTATAAAGGTACCGTAAAAGAGTTCAATAAATCAGAGAATTTTTTAAAACATCAAATCCTCCCCGACTGTAGTGCTTGATCAAAGTGTAGCCCACTTCAACCTCATTAGGAAGGTTTTTTTTGGAGTAACTGTGACACCTCCTGGGCCTTGCCCTTATTCCTGTTTTTCTTTTCCTTTCTTTTTGTAAATCGTTTTGGTTTCGCGGATGGTAAAGTCGTTGCCGCAGAAATCGAAGACATGTCCCCATCTTTCTCGCATTATAAGAAAGCAGCACTTGAAATATCAGAGAAAGGGGCTCACAGCCTGAAAACAGCTGAGTTGTTCTTGTCCAAACCACTCACGGCGGAATCGACTCAGTTTGAGAAAGAATGTTTCAAAATTGCTTTTGTCATATACATCGTTGGTCATATGGTAGTACCAACTTCCAAACATGACTATGTAACACTTGACTTCGTCGGAGCAGTAAATCACCCCTCCGAGATCATTCGGTACAACTGGGCACAATATTTACTGAAGCACTTGGTCCTTGCTTGCAAGAAGTACAAATCCGATGTCGCGCATGGTTATTCCACAATTCACCTTGATGGATGCCACTTATTCCTGCAGGTAAATGATTTTTTCTTTTCACTCACCTTGGTTATACCAGTGTCAACGATTCTATGTATGCTAGTTTGCCCTCGCACTTTCCTAATCCTTTCCATCTTCTAACACCGTATGACCCATTGTACCAAATTGTTCTGTTCCAGATTTTCTACCTCGACAATCTTGACCTTGGACCACTCAACAAGCCCAAGGATGTGGTCCCCAGAGTACTTGTGTTTGATTATGATACTATCAGGAAGATGACTGATTTCATTACTGCTGTTCACAACGGGGAGCCCTCGTACTTCCATCCAAGAACTCTTATCATCGTACGTCTCAACTGCGAAGACTACATATTGTTTTACCGTTAACGGTCTAATTTCTTTTATTACCTCCGTTGTGGAACTGAATTTATCGCGGATTGTTGTCTCCAAATCTATAATTGTTTTATCGTAGGTACATGTATTTTCGTATTTCATTCCGCTCATATGGCACCTTGCTCAATTTACCACACAGCAGGTCAGGGGGCAATGTATGTCATCTTCCAAGTCCGGTGCTTCTGTTCCTCCTAAAGGAATTACTGCAGTCAGACTATTCAGCGATCAAACCCCAAACCCGCCCAAAGCTACCCACATCGGCAATACATGTAAGCCTGGGCCTGCGGAATTTGCAGAACATCTCCAGGTCAACTACCCTCACCTTGTAAGCACTTAAACCCACCTCGCGGAGAACTTGTTTAACCTTGTAACAGCTTTTTTTTTATTATACAACTCCCAAATGAACTCTCACAGGCCGACACGAAGATACCGATTTTGCTAAAAGAGCACAACGCATGGCTGTTGTCCTTCGCAACTGAATTCAGAGAAAAATGTCAGAACGAGATGTTCCGTTTCGCTGGCAAGCTTTTAAATTCCCGAACCGACCCATGTCCGTGTTGCCGAACCATGGGTTATCCTAAGTGTATCGTCTCAAACTGGCACACGGGACCAGGTTTGCACAAATATTTGTTCTATTATACTAAAATACCTGCACACGTCACTCCTTATCGTAGTTTATTTTTTTGACTATCATGTACGCAAACCAATCGTTCACACATATTTACAAATATAGCACTTTTTAATTCTTTTCTGTTTGTTACAACATTACTACGCTTCTCGTCACGTTAACAGATGCCAAAGCGTTTACAACGCCCCCTCATACAAAATCGGCACACTCTTCTGGCAACTTGAAGGAAGGAGAAGGTATGTAATGAAATCCACCTTCAACATTTATAGGCGTTATGAAGCACCACATGTAATGAAATGAATCCATAGCTTTATTCGGGAATACATGATGGCACATAATCATGCGGGTGACCGTATTGTTGTTATCGCTGACGAAATATATGTCGTGACGCAGGTTATATGTTTTCATACTAAGTCCGGATGTCCTGTAACTCCTTACTTCAGTATTTTTGCAGAAAGCTCAACGGCTCAAAGTCCCTTCAAAGGAAAAAGGCAAATCATCTGCAACGAGGATAATGGGAACAAAGCAATTGCAGACGCGGACTAACGTGGTTAGACTTGTAAGACCCTTTTTTTCCGCAAGTTCATGCACTTGTTCTTCAATTCAAATTACCTATTTTCAGGTTTGAAGAAAACGAAGTTCCAACAACCCTCCTTTACGAACCCAAGCTCCCCGCAGATTCCATTGGGGAGACAAAACTCACATATCCAACCATTGCACCTCAACAATGGCGATACACAACTCCCACTCGAAGTGAAGTCTCGCTTGTCAAAGTTCGCTCATGACATCGCTTCTGTTCTCATAATGTCTGTCGTAGATGCTCCAAACCCGGAAGGGCATGTCGTTTTCATGCAGCCTCACAACCTTGGGCAAATACACAGGGCTGTTCTCCCCCCTTCTAATTTTGCTCGCGATCCCTGGTCCCTTGGATCTGCACCCGTTGGACCGTCACCTACTGCATCTATGGCAATAGAACACTGGCTCGCACGTGCAAGCTCTTCGGTTTTGGCCAGGTGTTTTTTCTTTCCTGCACTCACCATTGTCACCAATTGCATTTTTGTTACACGCAACAGACAATTTTGGATGCATTTGTTTCATCCGAACATTTTTGTTGTTTTTTTCAGGACAAGGGTACTCCACCCCAAACCACGATTGCCACGAATCGACGGAATGTTCATTAAACAGCAGCTAGTTACCGGTTCAAACCTATGCCATGACACATGTACTCTTATCATGCGTCGGATGGATCAGATTGATTCCATCACATCTAGAGATGCTAAAGGTCTAAGGTGGCGCAAGTTCGTGGAGCCAGATTTTTCTGTAAGCTCATCTTCATTTTGCCATGTTTTTGTCTATATAAGTTTTATACAGGGTCTGCATTATGGCAATCTCTTCTCTGTGGAACCATCATCATTTTGTTTTCAATGCATTCAGATTTGCGCTCTTTCCGGTGTTGACCCATCTTCATTGCAATCCACGATCGATTGGTTAACTGAGGATGTCAAGAACTTCAACCTTATGTCTTGTAGGATGGTTAGTACTGACATTCTTTTTTGAGTACTTGTGATATCCTTATTTCAGATAGCATTCAGATTTGTTATATTGTTCCCACATCTGCCCTCCATCTCAACAGTTCGGCATTCCTGTTCAGATGGACGATGGCTGGTGTGCATACGCGCTCGATATGCTGCACAAATGTATCACTGTGCTCGACCCAGTTGCTGGCCCTCTCGGGTTCTCAAATGAAAGAATTGTGATACATGAACACATATCTGACCTTATGCTAACTGAGTTCTTCAGATGTGTCTGGAAGATGTTCAAAAATTGGTCATGCGACACCACTGAGTGGACCCGAAGGTTCCCATTCTCATGACTGAACATTTCCCAAGGTATTTTTACGCTTGTACTCAGTGAATTTTCGTCAATTGCATCATATGTTTAAAACTATTTATCTTCAACGGAATATCACGGAGTCCAATTTTTTTTTGTCACAGCCAGCATTCCGGTCTCTGCATGATTTATATGTTGCGGAACTTCGATGGGGAGAAGCTCATGACCCCTCTCACCCAGGCCAGTTCCGAACTCATACCTTAATTCAGTGTGATCATTTTGCCTTAATAATAAAATTTGCCTCACATTTCATTCTATTTTCAGGAATCATACAACATGCATCGTCAGAACACCCTCTATGAAGTTATGCGGCTGGAGGGTAACATCAGCAAAACCCCGGCAGACGCTCTCGAAGCTATCAAGACAGCTTTCCATGTCCTCTGAAGTCTTATCATTTAGACAGATTAAGGCGCAACAATAAGTTCGTCACGACTTGATATATTTTCGCAACAACACATGCTCACGACAGCTCATTGTACGACCAGATGCTAAACTCCTCATTGCACGACCTGTTTCTAATTTCCCTAACATTCATTATTTTTTTCACGAACCAAGTCACACGCACACACATCTAAACGTAATGTTCATCGTCGGATGATATCCATATCACTTTGCCGGCACCTGCTCCGGAAGCGTTGACCGACCTTTCTTCTCAAGGGTCTTCAGATGCTGATTCATCCAGTATTGTTATCCACACCTCGTCCTCTTCTTCCCGATCAAATCGCCCTGCACGCCTTGCCGCATCCCTTCTTGCCACTTCGTCTTCAGCGCTCTGCAAAGAAGCACGCCTGCCCAGGTCTATCGAACGCGGATGTTCTTGTTGCCGACGCTCCTTCTTGCCACTTCGTCTTCATCTCTGACGGCCAGCCAGTCGCTAATAGCGGAGCTGGTCGCAACCTTCCGCCAGCATCCCCTCGCGTGGATGTCCCTCTGCTTCCACGGGACGGTCGGCAAGAAGGTGAGACCCTCTCATCACCCAAGCACCACCATCTCAAGCTTTTCCTCTTGATCGACATCTCCACGGTTATTCTATGTATGGCCGGGCTTTTTATTCACACGGACTTTTGGTGTTTTCAGAGTCTGAGCTACTAAACTTTCTTGCCTTTTCTCTCTGCGCACGACTCATCGTTTCTCCAGCTCTAGCTTATGTAGCCCGAGTCTGGTCGTTCTCGTATACGGTAGAAGCTTGTAGAACCTGCCAGCTATCCCTTCTCGATAGAGCAATCGCGCACGTTCGCAACTTATAAATACCTTGTCATCACATATGTCCTTCTCCTTTTGTTTTCAGTACGCACCGGCCCACACTCCATCCTCACCACGAGCAAGTATTAAATCAGCCCACCAGTAGTTGTCCCGCCTTTTCTCAAAAAATATTAAACCAGCCCACCAGTACTCGTCCGGCCTTTATTAGATGCCCCCAAGCCGACGCTAGTACTTTCCTTGTTCTCCAAGGATTGTAACATGCATGATCCTTCATTGAGGTTAGTCAAAACTCTATAGTAATGAGTGCGTTGTTGTTTCAATGGTTATGCACGAGATTAGCTTAACGTTATTTGGCTGATTTGTTTTGCGACAATACGGAGTCTGGTACGTACTTGCATCATTATGCCCATTACTTCGACGGGGCTGGATTAACAACACAGGTTAAAAAGGTTAGATCATAAACTTACTGGAAAAAAATGTCGTACCGTGTAACACCCGGACATCCTTGCATACTGTAATATCATGTTGCGACACAGGGCGATGTGGCGCGTCGGAGAAAAGAATTGCTGCACGGCATCGTGGGTTTGGAGAAGAACAATGGTGTGAAACCATCGTTCTGGAGTGGACACAAGGTGTGAAGATCTGGATTCAGAGGAAGGTTGTAATGCCTAAATTAAGGAATGGAGATTGTGGAGAGTCTCCTTAGTACCAATATGACCTGACGTGTTAGAGACAAATAATCTTTTGTATTTTGAAATCGAGTTCCCGTGACGACTATATTTCTAAAATGTTTTAGTTAATTAGTGAGTTCATGGACTAGCGACCATTGTAATCTTCCATTCATCAGACTTCAAACCCATCCTCCTTGTGCTATCTTTCCAAATCTGGACATGCCTTCAATAAGCAACTCCAGTATTGCGCCATGCTTTGTCTTATATCTAGCTGCTGAGTAACATGTCAACACAGGATCCAGTACTGTCACTTGTTTCCTTTGTTTACCGAACACATACAGACTCCAGGAGTACTCAACGTCGTGGGGTATCATGATCTGCAATATAAACACGTCACCACTAAATCCCCCCTGATGCTGCATACCATTCCTTCTCGTCGACACATCTGACATGATCAGAACTACCTTTATGTATGCTTATAACGAGCAGGACATAACCACGTACCATCCGAATTCTCTCGAAGTCCACATCTTTTTCAGCCTTTTCAGCTTACCACGAAACCAGTGTTCCCAAGGAGCTTCCCAGAATTGTTCGTTGCATCGTCCGTTCCAACCAATACACGGTCGTAAAATAACCGTACCACAGCATCCACCCCCTTCCTAGTCATATGCGCGCCGATTGTGAATTCCTCCCTGAGCTCGTATCCTGACATCGTTAGCAATTCTGGTTCCATATGCCGAAACCATGCCCTGCGTCACAATTTGGATACAACCAAATGTCCAACAATTTTAAAATTTCAATCAGTCACTACAAAACAAAATGCATGAAACATTAACTACGGTTTTGTCATTTATGCATCACGCACTCTTCAAGTTCATGTCCGGTGCGTCCGGTGCAACACTGGACATTGTCGTAGAAGTCGTCGACAACATCAGCACCATCCACTTCGGTGTATCTATATACTCCACCCGCACCACCATCACGTGAACTTCCACTTCTTGCGAACCATAGCAAGTCTTCCGCGGCAGCACTGGTGTCTATAAATTACGGAGATGAAAATGTCCCATTACAGAAATTTATTGTTATGATCACACCCATATGAAAAGAAAATGCACATGCACATTAGACCCTACTTTTTTGCCAACAGAAGGACATCATGGTTTATTACTTCTACTAAAACTTCTTCCAACAATATGTACCTGCAAAGCGTCCAACCTCCCCCTCAACATAACATGTTGCTGCCATTGGCGAGTTTTGTTCCATGGAATGGCTCCTCATATTCAGGTCATTTTTTGTTCTAAATTTACTATCATCTGCACCATTAAAACAATCATGAAACTGATGGGTTAGTCTGATGCCCACTTACAGCATTTACCAAATATTGGAGCAGCACAGATCACTCAATCATGGCCAATCATTCTCGTCATATTACCTGGCAACGTATCCTCTGATCCAGAATTACTCGGCTCCGAGCTTGTCGATATTGCTGCTGGTACATTTTGGCCAAGACTTTCATCCCGGAAACCAGCGTCGTCCACCAAATCACATGCTGTGTTTCATATCCGATATACAAGCGGTTAGAACACATTACAAAACCATCTCATCCCATGCACAGTGTGATAAGTCTTAAAATAATTACAATAGGACAAGTCTTAACATTATCGTCCGCATAAAAAATTAACCGTTGAGACGGGAAATAATATCCCAAATCACATCTGTTGTTAACACTTATTTTTGGTCAGGTACTGTCTCCCAAAATTTGCATATGAAGAAGTTCTATTTCTTGCATGGAAGTTAAGTCATATCCCATTTTAATTTTATTGCACAAACTTTTTTTTTCACACCATCTGCTATGCTCAATTTTTCATTCCCTCAGACATCCTTAATAATATGCTCCATTTACACAATCTGTTATAACTGAACTTCACAGTTCATAAATCAAGTCTCTCGATTAACCGGCACGGTATCACAATGTTTCAGCTACAATTTGCGATGAGCATTAAAATAAAACAAATAGGAGACCTCACCTGCTTTCCATTTCATATACTTTCGTCACATATCTACTGCATCGTGCATACCTTTTTACCATACAATTTCATTGTCAGTTTTTATTCACTGTTTCTAGTAACTTCGCCTGTTCAATTTTCACAGAAAATATGTCGGTCCGCATTGTACTTGCCAATACTCCAGACACCCAACGAAAACACGGCACTAATCAAGATAGTAAATCATTCACCGTTAATGTTTCCACTGCCGAACAACCCGAGATGCATTGTCCCATATCAACCTGTTGTTGGCGTCACGTCAAATTTCGTCGTTGTCCTAGCACTTGAACCATCTGCAAAACAACATGGTAAAGTTCATTATAACATAGGTGGTCGTGGATGCACTGAATCATATTAATAGTCGCCATAAGTATTATTTCGACCCATATGTCCTATGGGCAGTACAGTATACCACAGGTACACATAAACTTGCGTGCACTGTAAATAATTTATTTTTATTTTCTCCCAAACTGCTTTCGTCCAAATATCACGCTTTGATCGTCGACATAAACATCAAATATTTAGTACAGTTCACCTACATAAATTTCAGCCCTAACAACAGCATCGTCAACATTCTCTGTTCTCGTTTATTTACCACTCGCCTTTGTTTCTAAGGTTGTTCTATTGACTCGCGATCGAAATCAAGATCCATGTACCATTTTTTCGATTTAACAGATGACATATGTTCTCTAGTTACTTTGTCACGAGACCCTACCCCCGACATACAGGCGACTGAGTTTGCCATTTGTTCCACCTAATATTTAACATCTATTCATAATCTGGCAGTGTCGCATCCACCCCAATGGTGAACAAAAAAAGATGATACTCACCTTGTGCGGTGCAGCTTCCCAGCAATACTTGTCTTCTTGTGCGACACACACTCATCGCAGGTGTCTTATCGTACACCGGGCAGCTTGCAGCAACAGATTGTCTATAATTTACCATATACATCTGTTTCACATTCAAAATGAAATTCTTGTTAGATACGTTGTTGAATTCACAGCCCCAAATGTACTCAAATTACTCAACCATTTTCACTGTCACCAACCATTGCAAATTCCTTCCCGTCCGCAGACCAAAGTTCCTGACACGTGTAAGCAAGCTCCTAATGTAGTCACACCTTCTGCCGTGGAACCAGATCCTTCCCCTCTTTCTCCCGATGAGCGTTCGACTCCTGCATTGGTTACAAATATTTTTCAACGTTACGATAACCCCATATTAATAAGAGTTAACCAATATATCTTTTTTGTGCTACATGCCTAAACGTCTTTGCCACTGCTTCTGCTTGGGCTCACAAGCCTCCCTTTTTTTTCCCTTTATTTTTCTCCAGTCGGAAGACCGACCCGCTGCATATGGTGTCTCCGATCGGATGACAACACCTGTTTCCTCACCTGTACCATAAAAATTCAACCAATCAAAAATTTTGTACCCATCGAAAATCAGGCATGTTTTAACATTTCCGTAACGTGACCTCGAAATATTCTATTATCCATTTCACAGTCCTACATGAACAAAATACTTGCCACGGTTAATGTTATACCTCCCGTCTCTACGCCACCCGTACTCAACCTCACACCACCATCCGAGCCCATGAAATGTTCGACACCAGAGATTGTACCTACAAACGAAGTCAACGTCAGATCGTGTTCAACCTGCATTTCTGTCATCCCCACAATCAGATCCACATCGGAAATCGAGTTGTAATTGTTCAACTTTTATTTTTTCTCTCATCGTCCATCCAAAAAAAATTAAGTAAAGTTTAGAATTTCACGTATTTACAAAAGCTGTACGTTTTCTTTACCTATTTCCTTGTTCCTCAGCGACGCAGAATCTGTGCTAAACACTTCTTCCACGCTAAGTCCTGACATTGCTGCTAACTCACTGAGGAACACATCCATCATAAAATGTCCCATTTCTTCTGCTCACTCATGCTTCTGTCAATTATGTCGAATATCCTCTGCACATCCTCGTCGTCCACACCTTTCAGAAATTGCGACAAGCAGTCTCTGTCTTCTCTTGCATTTAGGCCGCACCCTGCACTCTGCATCGCCACCACTTTCCTCGCAACATCCATTATCTGCTAAACAGCAGTGAAACACGCAGATTAGCAAATGAATTCCAAAGTATATCAGTGATTTATAGAAGAGTGTTGCGGATTCTGAATCCACAAGTACACCCCGCATAAAGAACGGTTAACACACAATTTCTTGTACATCACAACGATGCATGATGAATTAAATAAACCACTATCTAACAATCAGAAAACAAATGCCATGTTGACCAAAATGTACTATGAATATTCCATATTTTTCCCTCCGTACACGATTTCTTAATAATACACGATATGCATGATGAACAGAATCACAATCAAAAACGTTTACACAAATGAAAAGCTGTTATGACAGAATGTACATCACCTTTATGAAAAGGCTCTTATCAATTTCTTTTGATACATTGTTGCGCACAGCTCCAGTGCGACGGCACGATTTTCCCCATTTAACGGACTCCCGGCCCTCTATATTAGGACTAGGTGTTCTAACCCCATCGGATCGCCAACCAGTTCTCTCAAAGCCATCTTCGTCATCCGCAACTGCATCTCCCAACTAATGACAAGAAACAATTCAACCATGAAACAACCTTCCAATAGCCACACGTCACAAAACAATACAACAAGCAGTACGAATTAGGTACCTTAATCACTCCTTTGCAGCGTGACGCTCTCAGTTTCACGTAATCCTCCAAAGCCACTAGATCGTAGTGTACTATTCTAGGAAACTCCATTGCCATGACGTCTTGAGGTGTGTTTGCTTTATGATCCATGAAGAATGTCTGCAAATCAAAAGAAAAACATGAATTCCAAATTCACTATTTCCTCCACACATGTCACGTATGATATGCAATTCAGTAAAACATGGCGATATACCAACCTGGAGGGCCAACAGGCAGCCGTCTAGCTCGATTCCCCCACGAGCATTTGGCATCTCGTATTTGGCCCGGTAAACACCGTTCTGCAGAGTCTCCCACGCGTACAGAGCAAGGTTATGATCTTTAATCCTTGCAGGATTATCAACAAGCAACAAAACCTCTGACGCTACAGAAGAACATGACCTTTTTGGTGCGACGAAGGTAGCACAAGCCAGCATAGTAAGAGCTGTCAGCAGCATGGACTTGTTTACCTGATTTAGCTCTATTACGGTGGCTTGTTTTAAGATTCTTGTCAGCGTGTCCATCGATGGTAGCTGCGTGTCCTTTGTCCCAGTTTTCAGTACTGTGTGCACCTTTCTCAGCAAAACTCTGCGACGCTCCGTGGTCGGCGCGACCACCCGAACACCCTTGTTCGGCAAACCGGTCGCATGCGCCATATATTCCCTTGTCAGTTTCACTTTCCTTCCGTTACCGAAGTCCATCTCCATTGTCGCAGGATTCATCTTTAGCATGAGCTGATACGCCAGCTTCCTACTAAATCTTTGAGGACGCTTCATGTTAAACAAACAGCTCAATACATTGCCCCCTATTTCTTGTCTTATTCCATCGCTCCAGTCGATGCATGCTGCTGCCAGCCCATTCATACAGAAACCTGTTGCAATGTCAGCTAATCCTGCTTTCTTCCTCCTCAATTTGTTCATCCTGCGCCTGTCCAAGATCCTCCTTGAGCTCCCAGAGACAGATGGCTTCCTCATCGTGTTTCTGAGGAAATTCGAAACAATCAGATTGCGGCAGATCAAGTTTCCCTTTTTAAGTCACGTACATGCAAACTAAATCAATAACGAAATCGACACATCCACAACAAACCCGCCCCCCCCTACTCCTCACCCTAACCACCCGTTCCCCTACGTTCATTTTAACCCTGCATGTTGATCGATTTATTCATCCCGTTGGACCCTGCTGTTCAGTACCTTGTTTGTGATTTCAAGAATGAAGCAAAGAATGCTCCACACAAGAGACAAAGAGAGCACTAATAATGCAAGGGTATTTCAACCCTGATGTACAAATCCTATCGACCAAGCTTACAACAACATATGCAAAACCATCATATAGATCCGTGCACTTCATTTCATCTTACCAATAAGCATTCTTACCCACATCGATTGGTAAGCAGAACGGTTAAATGCTTTTACGGACTTACCAGATGACACGGCTACGCAAGATTCTCTCCTTTAACCCTCCCCCTTCGATTTAGAGCACCAGGGAGCTTCGAGCACATGAAGTATTGTTACTGGCTCGCCAGTTGTAGAGCTTCCGATGGAAGACGAACAACCGATGCCCTCCTTTATACCTCACTCGACCACTTGCACAAAAAAGGTCCCACATGGCAGCGAGGAATAGCGGACCGAAATATATCCCACCACCTCATCCATTTCGCCCGTTCACACTCGCCCACCCATGCCGAGCGAAACAACAGTACAACCCTTTTCTCCTTCCATAATATCGTACCCACTCGTTCTGCACACACCGGCAGCTATCAGGAGGAAATGCAGACGTGACACATTTTTATATTCAAAATAGAACACGTATTTATGATATTAGAGCTCCAAATGTTTGCATGCGACCTATCCTATTTATGGTTAATATTTCTTCCATCCCTACCATCCAACACCCGTAGACCTCTACTAGACACACAGCTTCCGTGCATCCCAAGCAAGTCTGTCAAGTCACCTTTTTTGTTCTGTCTTGTAGATATTATGCCTTTGCTCCAGATTTGGTATCGATCTTCTGTGCTCTTCAATCAACACACCTTCTCTATACACTCGCTCCTACATAAATCTTCCGCCACCCACCCTTGTGCGACACACAGCAAACATACTTAGCTCTCCCCAAACTACATAATTGACTTTTTTTACCACTCAAACATCCATCCCATCTTTTTATTCATTTACATCCGTCGACAACAATTTGTGATCGTATGTTTCTTATCCCAAGTGCTTAATTACTTTCCCTTATTCTTTTCTCTATATATTAAGAACCAGCTCATTTTTGTTTCTTACTTTTCATTATTCATTTTAACCCTACATTTTATCCCCATGAAATTGGGACGTACCGGATTACTAATTATCAATTTTAATAATCGTATGACAATTACACGTGCTACAGTCCGCATGATGCTAATACCGCAGTAAGCATGTCACCGTAATACAAAAAATTAATATATCTTCACGTTAGTACTTTTCTAACAGTTTGCTTGTTAGACTAACTCTCACACTAACTCCATTTCCCTGATATTTATTGTCCTACCTCAACAATCCACAGGGCTTTCCAAAGTTACCTCATGTAGCTTCATAATTGTCCACACTCAGCACAACAATAAAAGCATGTCAAATCGCTGTCTCATGCACACCACATGCCCCCCTACGATACAAATTAAGCATGAGTCATCTGCCAACACGTTTTCATTTCCAACGCAATGCCATTCATGGCAACACTTCCTGTCGTGTTCTACCAAGACCACTTATTCCCAACAAAATCTCTGCACGCATGATGCTCAATGAATTTTCAGCCTCCACCCCCCTGGCGCATAATACGGATGTCTGTACAGTAGCTTCAAGGAGTACACAATGTTTCCATAAATGCATCTGTGCCTCATTATCAGCACCACTATTTATTTATACCCAAGTTATACCATAGCGTTACATACAGTCCACCTTTTCTTTATGAGTCACAACAAACCCTTTTTACATCGACGCCCAAAACATATTGTATTTGTCTTACTATATTTCCGTACCCTCAACGTCAATCCTGGGCCCCGTCAGCTTCTCGTTGTATTTTACAAAAAGCAGCAGCCGTACGTACCACACCTCGCACGCGACGGACTAGACCGTGCACGCCATGAGACGCTATTTTTGTTTTCCTCTGACAGCATCACCCGTCGATGGAGTCAGACGACCTACGTACACTAGCTCCAACGATGGGACATGACATAAAGATGAGGTGGAGGGGCTACAAGATAAAAGCGTCATTGCTGGAGCCATCGGTCTGTCCTTGCTTAAATATGTACCAAACGCCTGCCATACTTTGATGTTTGCATCAAATTACCGGTCCCAGTCAGACCATGCATCATTCGTCTGATCATGTCCATCATTGCGACGCAAGTTCATCTCCTTCCAGTGTCCCTCCGCAAACAACCCCCATCCTGTATTCCTGCTCGGAAGATCCGAATTGAACCTTTCGCTAAAATACAGCTAGGTTATAGTTCCAAAATAAGGATAGATCACAAATCAGCATCAAAGGTTTATGTTAGCTATCCCACACCGCGAGCGAAGTTTAGATTACGCGACCGCTGACCGTATATATTTGTACTTCCTCTCCCCGAACATCAGCGATTAAATGGAAGACATTTCGTAAGTTTGGTATGCACCTAACACATGCCGCGGTCAGATGGATACTGCCCGTGCACAATTAAGATGGCCACAGCTAATCACTCAGCGCCGAAATCGTCATGCAATCTCCGTACGAATTTCCCGTCTATTTCCGATCCCCTCCGATGCATGTAATTCTCACCAACGAAAATGCATTTCCGTCGTTTTTACCACCCTAACGAAAATAACAAAATCCAAGGAAATTACGGACAGCAAGTTTCTCGTACGCGGTATCACCCTTAGGTTCCGCACCAGGTTACGGCCGCCCGCAATTTGTGATAACATCTATCGATTCATGCCCAAGCATGCCAACCGTGGATAAAGAAATACGCTTGGCATTATACCTGGGCATGGGTGGCCCGGCCCGGCCGGCCTGGCCTGAAGCCTGACGTCCTGGGCCGGGCTCGGGCCTCATTTTTCAGTCCCAAGTTAGACCCGAAAGCCCAAAAATGACTAAAAACAGGTATTTTTAGGAAAAATAGGTATAAAAAATCATTTATTTATTTCAAAAATAATTATTTTAATGCTTGAATGGCCTACTTAGGTGTATCGGGCTGGGCCGGGCCAGGCTCGGGCTTCAGGTTTGACCGTCGGGCTTTTACAAAGTCTGGCCCGAATCCAGCCCGGCCCGAGGTTTGCCCAGGTATACTTGCCATTCTATCAGTGAACTGATCTAGAAGTTGATTTCTCATTCCAGCACCCTATGCTGTTCGATTTTGTTTCCAGGGTAATATCCTCTAGCTATTGAAGCAACAGTTTGGCCTTGGCACGTCTTGACACAGCAGGTTTATCATCAAAACTGACCTTTTTAGCTTCAGTACTTGATTGCAAGTCCAGACGTTCGTCCAGGCAAAAAGTTTAACACATGAGTCCTGTTTTGCAAAAATTAATGCTCCCGCTGGTCAAAACCGTAACAGATGCAATGCACAAGACTCCAACGACACTGGCAAAACCGTAGCAGCCCCATCCCATTTTCTTTAACATAGATGAATGAAAAATGAGGTAACATCATTTACAACCATTTTTCAACAAATCGAACGTGACATTTTTACTTGCGTTTTTTAAAACCACGAGTCAGATTTTAATACTCACTCTCAAAGTTGATGTCTCCTTCCTTTAAAAAATCCACGTGACTTTTTTGTATACTATTTTGTCTATGGCTGGCACTTTCGGATGCGCATTCTTAAAAATAAACGTCCACATCTCTTACAATACATACGAAACGGCCATTATCAACTCATTGCATTTGAAAGAATTCAAGACAAAACAAAAAATAAAGAAAACGACGGAAAGTGAGGAAAAAATAAAAATGAACCAACTTATAAATAAAAATCTAAAACAAAAAAGGACTAAGAAAAAAAAAGGACCCGCTGGCGACCCATACGCAATATCGAAGCGTTTGCTACCCGATAGATGCAGACTAAAAATTGCTAAATCAACTTCTCCTCCGGAATGGCTGGTAATACAACTTAAGGGCGGATAGACCGTCCACCCAGTGCCGCTGCCCACTTCTACTAAATCTGAGCTTAATAAGAGCAAGAGACTTGGTGGCAACAACCAGAATTCATGGATCACCCAATCAGCTACATGATCCATTATAGAAAACAGTTTCGACCTCTGTTACGTATGATATGCCTCCATCGACCGAGAAAAGGAGTTTCTCAGTCCACTGCTCCTTACCAATAGAGAAAGAAGTATATCCTCATTCACAACATGGATTATAGAAAAAGTACAAGTTATCCAGCTGAAAGCTTGCTTCGGTTTGTTTGAACAAATTTATGCTTATTAGTAATACGCAGGATAACATGATTGGTAAGAACGTCCGACCATTTCGACACAGCTCTCTTCACGCTGAGTAATCTAGTTAGATTGTACCACGACCTAATCTCCTTGGGCAGAGGCTTCTCACACCTTTGCGAACAGATACAGAACAAGCGATACCACTACAACCATTGCAGCAACACAGATCCTGTAGATGCCAACCTCTGTTCGTAGCCTCACCTCCTCCGCAGCCTGCACATCCAGGATCTTTTGCATTTCCTCCTCATGAGCATGTATTTCGGCCTCTCGCTCTTCAATCATCTCCCACATCCTCTTGATCGCTCTTTGAAGCTCACCCCCCCAAGCCTGGTCGACCCACATGACGTATGTGCACCGCGACGGTCCCTGAAGCACCGCAGTAAAGTAAACTTCCTTTTTTCACGAACATATTTTCTACCAGCTTATTCTCTGATTAACAAAGAAATGAAAACTGGACTTACCTCGTCGGAGCAACCAAAGAACCTGCGCCCCACGTTCCTTCCTTCGAATGCAACATACCGCTATACTTGCTTCCCGCAGTGGCAATCGACAGCATACACCGTTTCAATATGAAATTATCCACAAACTATTCATATTTACAAGCAGATTGCAATCAAACTTCTCATCTCTCATTTCCATTCCAGCTGAACGATCAAATATCCTTATATGGGTCCCACGACTCGGAACCGCTGTCGGGCTGAGCTAACGGTTTTCTTTGTTTTAGGCCCGCATAGCCAGTTCGGAGGCCCAGTAGCTACATTGTACGTAATTCGATCCTTTTCATTCAACTCTTCCCTCCACCCCTTCAATCCAATCGTAGTTAACTACACCCACCATGAAAATCGTCCGCAGCTACATTGCAATGTTCATAAAAAAAACTGTCGTTCAATATTATGGTGGTTTCAACAACAACAGATCCCCCCTTCATCCCGGTAAGGCCATCCGAATTTTTCAACCTAACTCAATGCATATGTCCTCAAACAAGGACCGTATGCAACAATTTCATACGAAGTCATCTTTTCATCTGTAAATTTGCCATCTGTTATCTTTCAACGGAGCACCAATCACGAAATACAAAACAAAATATCTTATTGTAACCAACTTTTAGTAAATCACCAACACAATATTCATACCTTTATTGTCTGCCCATACGAACATATAACTTGCAATATGAACTCGGCTTCTTGAAGAAAATGAACAAATAAGCATAACACACCGTAGTGTTTTTTTTTTCGAATTTAACATATTTAGTTCGAAGGCACTAAAATCGAATAATCTATGACAACAAGATCTTGGGGTTACTGCAGTTGTTCTTTCTGTGACCAGTCACGCCACAGTTTGAACATTTTGGTTGTCGCCTCGGCACATTGGGGATGTTACTGCGCTTTGGGCAAGTTGTGCTCTTATGACCAGCAGAACGCCAAACAGAACAGAATCGGCTTCTCTTACTTACCTGCTCGTAAGGTGGCTTCTCACGCGCATTGCTTGGCCTGCCAGCAGCCCTTTTTTTTGTAGGCATTTCGACCCGAACAGCTCCATCACCATGTTCATCAACCATTGATCCCTCACCTCTGCAATCTGCCCTTGCCATTTTACTTCCCAAATCTGTGACGGCGGGTTGTGTCCCTGAACTCATCTCTCTGATTTCAGCTGGTTCTTTGCTGTTTGTACATTTCGACTGTTCTCTCTCATTCAGACCTAGTCCATCAACGCTCACACTCAGTGGCTCCAAAGTCTTCTTCAGATTTACCATTCCTTCTATTGCCTTCTCATAAGCAGTTGGGTTCGCATCCCCCATTCTCACAACCTCAAAAGCAGCTAACATGAGATGCGAGTGCCTGTACGTTACTGCACGAGGCCGACCGTTCCCCCTTTCGTAGCACCGCAGATGTGGCGGCAAGATGTCCCTAGCATCCCTTGTCCATCTTTTCAGTACCAAGCTTTTAGGTATTTCCATGTAATCGAGAAACAGGAGGACCTGCCCAAAGCACCAAGTGAGTGCCACGTGTTAGACTCAGTCGTAGCACAGTTATTTTTTTTAAGAATAAAACGAATGATACTTCAAAAATCATTCAACTATGCTTAATTGATTATAGAGAACTTTAATTTCATCCCATATCCGTACATAGTGTGCAGTCCACATTCATGGTGATATAAAATACATTAATCTGGTGGCAGCATGGCATTCCACAATGCTCGAACGAAGCACACTCGCATTTGAAGACACGATTTTCTTCATCTACCTCAACACGATATATTGTCTTGCTCCACTTTTCTCTGAAGACATGCCTAGAATGCCTTACAATGAATTTCTTTCGTTGCTCTAATTCCTCTATCAGGTACTGCCCTGACTCAAATAGAGTCTGCCCAAATTGCTCGAACATAGTCCTCGTGTAAACCTTGCTAGCATGGACCTCAATTGGTAGATTTGCTCTCAGCACCACCCCACTCTGCAGTACGTTGGAAAGAAAAAGAAAACAAAAGTTAGAAGCGATACTTTAGTTCCTAAATTGCCAAGATCCGTGTCTGAAGTTGAGGACATCGCAATATCAAACTAATAGGTTTATTATGTTTCTTGTCGATCCATACGGTCGTACCAGTGTTGTCCTTTTTTCCTGGTAGCTTTCCTCTGATTCCCTGTCGAACTGTAGCTTCTCATACTGCTTTACGAACAGGTGCATCGGACATCCGGGTGGAACATAAGTCTTCAGGACATGGTTCGCGCTCGCGCTCTCGCTCCTTTGTGTACTGCTCATCTTGGCACAGAAAATGTCCCTGAAGTATGGTTTTGCCCATTTACGTCTTACCTCATATATCTGTGTCAAAAACGGTTGCTTCTCGAGACCATATTTCTCAACCATCTCAGACCACGCGCACTCGAATTCCTCTTCTGTGCACATCAAATTCACCAACTTGTGAAATTCAGTTCTGAATTCACTCTTTTTACCGTACAAGGCACCCAACGACTCCTTAGCCTTTTTCAGCACGTGCCACTTGCACTAACGATGTTTCGTGTTCGGGAGTACTTCTGCAATTGCGATCTCCATTGATCTTGCTAAAATTTAGCCACGAAACAATTCGACAGCAAATTCGAAACTTTTTTTAGTCATGCGGTATGTACAACTATTCCAGAGGAAGATCTAGCCCATTTTTATCATAACTTACCGGTTAGAATCATCTTTGGGTGCCGGTCCTTGCCGCCCACCATGCGCATGAACTCGGCGAAGACCCACTTGAAACTCTCTACTTTCTCATCCCTCATGAGGACACCACCAAGAATTATGCTCTGGAAATGGTTGTTAACAGCAACGAATAGTCCAAAAGGCATGTCATAAAGGTTTGTCCTGTATGTCGTGTCAAAGGTTAGCACATCTCCAAAACATATGTACTGGTCCATGCTCTTTCCCGATGTCCACATCAGGTTCTTTATACGGCTCTCATCATCGACCTGTACCGTGTATTTGAAGTCAGGGTCAGCCTCAAGCATCTTGCTGAAGACGTCCAATGTCTTGGCTGCATCATTGTCCGACTGCTCACGGCTTATCTACCCATAGAGAGTTTTCAGCGATCTTTTTGTGAAAGGTATCCGGTCCATGCTTCCGAAGAAACTGCCAACAATGCTGTACACCTTGCCAAGGCTGATGTTATTCTCTCGGAGTTGCTTAACCAACTGTTTTGTGTACCGATCTATATGTCTGTGTGATTGCCAGTGCAACTTCTCTCCACATGTTTTCGACAGAACATGGTTGTGCTTATCCCTGTGCTCACAAATGTACCACCCTTTGTCTTCGGACCTCAGTAGTCGGATCAATGCTTGGCATCCGCAACGTGCAGACCGGCTGTTTGCATGCAATGCTTTTCCCTGTTTCATCACAATAGATATAGAGAAAATCAGTGAGCTTGCTTCTGAACTTACGGACAACTCGATCCTGCACATTTTTTCCCCTGCAATTTAAATACTTATAATGCTTACTGCACAGCCGCAAACAATCTCTTGCATGCATTTTTTTCCAATGGACATTCAGCCTGCATTTTGCATACCTGATCCCGAAACCTACTTCCCAGGAATACAGATTATAGAACTCATATGCGTCTTCCAAACTATCGAATGATGTGCCGACTATCGGGTTCACTACTGTATCGCTCTTCCTCTCCGCGTAGTTCCTTATGGATTTCTCCAGAGCACTAATCCTATTTGGATTGAGTTCTCTTTCATCCTCTGCAGCTCCGATCCTCACCCGCAGGTTTGGGAAAAAATATTTAAGACATAGAGCAATTTTGTATACATGTTTCATAGGTAGTCGGCAACAACAAGTTTCGATGTATGAACATATGTACAGCATTCTGGCATACATGGCAAGAATAGGTATATCCTTTTTTAATAAGGTTACTCACCTGCGTGTCCAGCCTTCAGAATTTATCTTCATGATACCTTCTCCTGGTCCGACCTTACCCATATGCTCCATTTTTTCTACCCTATCGCCTACGTTTCCATCTATTTCATTTTGATCTTCGTCGCCTATAGCCGTTATATGATCTTCCATGCTACGCGAACTCCGTCTAGAGCTGCCAAAAAAAATTGAAACCGACATCAGCACCCTCCCCAAATTGTTGACATTTCGTAAACACAAATGTCAATTACTACTAATATCATCCGTATCCACAACTGCAAGAACTGTTGTATTATTCAAATAATCTGTTTATACAGGTTGAGGTTAGCACTAATACATACTGTTCTTCCATAGCTGCATACGCCACATCCGCATCTTGTATGCCACCCCCCATAGAAACACACGGCAAGACTTCATCTGAAAACGTTTCAGCATTAATCCCCTCTTCTGCACAGGCACTCCCACCCAAAACCATTTCTTCGGCCATCGAAATTTCATCTGCATTTTTAGAACTCGTGGTATTACTCAGGGAACATCTGCATTAAAAAGGGAAACATTAAATCCATCGTGTTGTCATCTAAATAATTCAGTATAGCCATACACTAACTCAGGCCTTCTTCTAGTGATTCCTAAGCCCACAAGCACATGGCAGCTTACTTTGCCTTCGAATGCACCGCTCTTATAAAAATTTACTGTCCGACCTAATAACGAAGCCCAAAAATAAAAATTCGCTAGTACATCATGCTGGCAGTGCGACGCTAGATTGAAAAAAAAAACACCAAAGTGGATCTGAAAGTACCTTGTCGAGGAGGACAAGCCAGTTGTTTCGTTCGTGCTACTTATGGAAAATTGCGTATCTCGAACTCCAGAACAGGAATCGTATCCGCCACAACTCCCATGAAATGGTCGTTCGCTTACTGACCGCTGCCGCACCACAGCAACGTCTACTTGTTTCTCCTCCTCGCCTAGCTGCAAATTAATCTCGCTGGTATCTCTATCAGCCAAGGAGACACCGTTCCTGCAGTATCTTACAGCACATCGTCAGTAATCAACCTATCGCCGATAGTGCACTGCCCTCCGGTAAGGCTAAAAGTCCAGCCACTCGCAGGCATCATAAGAGAATGGTAATAACCAGAAACTGACATTCTCACAGCTGCGCGTCCTTCTGATCTTCACCGTACCTCGCATCATCGTCGCAATCTGCGACGCCGTCAATCGACCCCTCCCAACTCAACCTACCCCCGAATCTAATCTATTAGTTGAAAATCCGTCAGTGCTTGCAAAAGATCCAAAGTCGCTCTATCTAGAGATCTACGATTTACTCACCTAGATTTCGGTAAGTGGGGCTCAGACGATGCTCAATCGCCGCCGGCGAGGAAAGGTGAGAGGCTTCTTTCCAAGATGGGGGTGAACCGCGTTCGGTGCTATAGCTCATGTACACACCGATGTTAGCTTTTTTTATCGCCTTGAATTCTGCTCAGGCCATTAACATTCATGTCCAGTGCTGTCAGATCAGCGTGACGTCCAGATAAAGCCCAGTTGTAACTTGTTCCATAATTAACTAGTAACTTGGGCCGTCCAACACGCTGCCTAGACGTCCAGCACAAACGTCTTGCGAATAAAAAAACCCAGCCCCAATCTGTTCGGACCGGTTTGGTTATGGACCCCAAAGTACATATGGGCCACTGGACCTGCCCAGTATATCGCACTGTTACCAAGTACCAAACCTGGGCCACCGACGCCGTATTCCTATTTTCCTGCGCTCGAATGATTACCTTTTTCAACGAGTAATGGCCCACCGGCCCACATCCCCACTCTGATTTGATGTACCAGATTCAGAGCTCACAGTAGCTCGAGCCCCATTCTTCCTTATCCATTAATTCCGCCCATCTGGGAGTTGCTTGACCAGGGATTTTGCTTTTGTGATGTTCATGACGCCATCTTGCTTTGCCCACGGTTCTTCATCTCCAAGATTGCGTGCATGTCTTGTCTTTTCTCCCACGGTTATACATCTCCCTGATCGTGACATCATGTACATGCTTTTGATGATTGTTTTCTTTTGAATCCCATCACAGATTGGCCGTATTTCCCCGTGCATCCCAAGCCTACCATACAAAAACCGCCTAGGCGGCAACTGATGTGATGTTTGTGACGACAAGGTTAACCTCATGGTAATATTTTTTTGGAAGTATGTGAACTATTGGTATATATGATGGATGTCTCATGCTATATATATATATATATATCAATTGCCTCTGCACGAGCTGATCTCAATAACCGGAGCACTTGAGAATTTAAGACTATGTTCCCTTATTATATAGTGTGTGGCACAAGTACCACTTGCTCCATTCTGCAACCACGGTAGAGTAGCACATCAGTCGTAGATACAGTTGCATCTTCCAATTAACATAGATAGGGTAGACCTTCTATAACTTAAAACTAGTTATTTCTCGACCCTTTGCTTGGTTATGGGTTAAGGGCAGAATTAAAGTCAGATCGGTTCTTATGAAGCAGCAAATTCTTCCTTTCGGATGAATGTCCATTCGGTTGCAAGTTGCAACACAAGTGAATCGGTGCTGCATCTTGCTGTGCTATGCCCTTGGTCGGCTACAATTTTTCAATTGCTAGGTCTGAACGTGTCTAATATTCAGACGATGAGCGATCTGTTCACGTTTGGTTAAGATTGCTTGTTTGCCTGATAAGAAGGATGCCTGGGATTTAATTGGTATCGATCGCGACCCTGTGGAATATCTGGATAGCTAGAAATCGGAAGGTGTTCGACGATCACAATAGTCCTCCAGCCGTGGTCGCAAGACAATGCTGTGAAACGCTGAAGCTCTGGTCTTGCCGTCTGAAGAACAAGGAAAAACAGGCGGTCAGCCGTTGGATTGAAGATTGGCATGATTAAACACCAACTTCTTTTCTTTCTCCTTTGCTTCCTTGTGTTTGCTCTGTCCTGCATTGTAATTATTTTCTCTTTTGCCGGTTCAGGCGCTTTGTAACTTTCGAACCTCTGGCTCCTTCTAATCTAAATTCAGGTAGGGGTCTCCGTCTCCCCTGCCGACTTCGTTCAAAAAAGTCATTTCTCGACCTTATAAGAAATAGTGAAACCGTGCCGTTTTGATATATTGTGCAGCACCACATTTTGCCCCGAAATTTTGGATGGACACAAACATATCACAAAGATGTCAGTATCAATGCCAAACAAATCAGCTTAAAAATTAAAAATATCTCCAAAACTGAAACTGTTTGCACCTTCAGTTTGTATTAGGACAAAGGACTAGTCACCATCCTTTGTACAATAAACCCTTGTACTTAAATATTGAGTAGAATACTTGTCGCAGAAATTACTTCTCTAGCCGGAATTATTTGTCACAGATTTAGTTCGTACGAAATCTGCGACAAGTAATTTCGGCCGGAAGGAGTAGCATTAAGAGTAAAGCATTGAAATTCCTAGTATTTGTTTCTACTTCGTCCCCTGCAATCTCAGTTGCTCTTTTTCACCCTCTCGATCATAGCTAATTCTTGGTTCGGCCCCTGGCTAACATGGTCTTTGTCGGATGCGGTGACGAGCTGGAGCAGAGAACTACTGGGTCCAACTTTACTATTTAAGGTCTAAGCTTCTACCGACAAAAGATGGCTAAGCTAACTTAACGCGCGACAAGTTTGATGAATTTTATTGGGTTCACCTGCACCCATTGCATGTGCACTAACGCCGCTATTGGATGGGAGAGAACGAACTTGAAAATCATAGGGTGGAGAGGGGATCGTTTGTTTATTGGTGAGTATGTTTTTTTTTTACTATTTCTAAGGTGTAGATTACCGATCGACATGCAGAACGTCACCGGAGATTATTGACGGCACTTCAAAGTGCATCAATTTTGTTTTTTAGCACTTTAAAAATTTGGAGTATACTCCTGTTGACAAAAGTAATTTGACACATTTTTTTTCGCTAAAAATGTGGTTAAAGTGCTTAAAATACGGTTAAAAAATCACAATTAACTATATTTACACAAAGTGCAGCTAGCATAGTGCCGGTAAATATCTACCGTGAGATAGTGGGATGTAACGGTTGTGATTTCTGGTCCAATAAACTAAAAGACAATGCTTTTCGTGAGACTCTCTAATATGTCTATTTTTCCAGGTTTATCCAACATATACTTTTATTATATTACAGAAAGATGAATCGATCGAGCAAAAAACAGGCTGGCCTGATCCAAAACCCTTATTCTCTCTCTCTCGGCCGAAAACCCTTATTCTCTACTGGAAAGCTTCCTCGAAAAATAGGTTACAAAAGTTATTTTTAAGTTGGCAGAAAAACTGCTAAGATTTTATTGCAGCGTTGGCAGGAACACACAACTACACAAGCCAAGGGACAGCGAGAAAGGAAATAAAATAAAATAAAAGGTGATGTATACGGCGGGAACAAGTGGTACGTGGCCGTATCCTGGGCCAAAGGGTTTGGATCAGTCTCCTCTAACACATGCTCTGTGTGATGATGCCATAGTTCTCTGACATTGCAATCTCCATGTTTAGGTATTTCTCTTGTTGCAAAACAAATGGAACATGAAGAACAGAATTACCACGTAATCAGGACATTCCACGTGCTGCTGCAGTCAGTAAAAAAGAGAGAAGAAAATGTATAAGGTCGTGAATAATTCAAAGCTACAATAAAAGAATTTGTTTATATGAGAGCCTTGACTGACCATCCAAAATTTCCGATACCTCCCAAACCTAACACCTTGCCCATCTCGGCAATAATTGTTACTTTATAGCCATAAAGGAAGCTAAAGTTGGGAATAAATATAATATTTAAGAAAAAAAATTATGGCGTGCTATTTCTAAAGTTTTTTGCAAGGTGGCTGCTTTTATATAGCCCAAGTATCAACCCAACAAATAAAGGTTGGACCCACCCCATCTCATCTAAAAGAAATAGAGATGGACCTTTTGACTTGCTGACATCATCAGTGATATCACTGCAAGCAAATTAACCCATCTACATCTACGGTATAAATTAATGGCTTGATTGGATTTTGTTAACACTTGTTACCCACCCCATCTCATCTAAAAAAATAAACACTTGTTAATTTTGAGAACCAATTTTTTATTATTCATTTGCCTTTTTATTTCATTTTTTTCGAAAAATATACCAATGGGCCGTTGCCTTTTTACATTATACTTCCTCCGTCCCATATTAAGTCACTTTCTATTACATATATCTAGACATTTTTTAAGCATAGATACATCCATATTTAGGCAAATTCTAGTTGGGACGGAGAGAGCATGTATTATATGGTCCAATCTATTTCTTTTTTACTTTCGGCCTTGTCTGCTGAGTTATTTTTTCAACTACAACACATAGGTCCAATAGTGTTTCAATTCAGCCCAGATCCAGTACTATTTTCTGCCCATATAATTTTATTTTGCTAGACCAGATTATTACCCACTTTTTATCACAAAATAATACAAGCCAGAATATAAAAAATGATATTACATCGCATCAAAACACAAATTAAGTTCATACAAGCAACAGAGAGCACAAGGCCTGTCTTCCATGTAAACATCAATATCCGCTCAAAAGAAGAAGAATTTTTTTTCTAAACATCAATAGCAGGCATCCGTAAGAACATGTGCTTGACTATCTCAATGAAGGCTTCCATAACAAAAGTTAATACGAGTAGAAAATTAGGAGAACTAATGATATAATCACAAAAAGCACCGGCCGCGCCCTGCTCTGTTCAGCCGAAGAAGAGGGCGCAGCGCCGCTGTCGGCCGCCGTTGCCACCGTGCCCTCGGATTCGTAACAGGTCGCCTAGCAGGTCGTCGCCAAGGAGCGGCAGGCAAGGACCTGGTGCTGCTCTGCTGCTTGCCTATAGCCTGTAGACGGCGGAGGGCGGCGTCAGACGGCGCGCCGATCCCTCTTCTCCCTCTGCTTCGTCAAACATAATGAAACATTGCACTGCGCTCGTGGGTAGTTTTAGTAGAGCATCCGCTATGTGTAAAGCTTGAAGCCAACTGGGATAGCTCAGTCAACCCAACATGTAAATGCAATTCATGGATATAGGAAAAGAAATACAAAAAAGAATCGGTTGAGCAAAAACAAGCATTCGTGCCTGATCCAAAACATTATTCTCTTATAGAAAATTTTCTCAGAAAAATAGACTCAAATGTCTTCTTGACCTGCTATAAGGGTTCTTGACCTGCTATAAGGGCGTGTACAATGGGTGACGTCAGCCTTCTCTTAGCGATGCCACGTAGGATAAAATCTGACGTGGAAGAGAGAGAAATGAAAAAAAGGCAAAAGCCTTCTCTTAATTAAGAGATGATCTCTTCACAAGAATGATACGTAAAGATAAGACAAATTTTTCATTGTACTAGATTTTGCCTTTTCTTAACATTTATTTAGTTAATTTTATTCATCTAAGTATTAATTTTAAGATATAACACTAAGAGATAACCCATTGTACAACATGTTTTGCTGTCTTTTCTAATTGACGTGGCACACCTAAGATAAAACAGTCTTATCAACCATTGTACATGTCCTAAACATCGCAACCATGGCACGGACACAAAAGGCCCAACAGCCCAAGGGACAACAAGAAAGGAAAGATCAAGTGGTGGAGCCACTACCTATGAGCATGATGCTTCGGGTCCGTTTCACGCACAAAACTCTAGCATGTGCCATAGTTCTCTGGCATTGTGTTCTCCATCCTCCAATATTCACACTTCTTGCGAAACAAACAGAAAATAGGGACATGTACTACCATGCAGTCAGGATACTCCACGCACGGCTGCATTTGTAGAAAAGAGAGAAGATAATGCATAAGGTCATGAATAATTCAAGACTATAGATAAAAGAATTTTTTTTGTACGAGAAAGCCTTGACTAACCATCCAAAATTTCTGATACCTCCCAAACCTAACACCTAGATGCAACTAGGCAATAATTTAGCTGGATAAATATCACCAACGATAAACAATGATATATATATATATGTGTGTGTGTGATAGCCAGAATTTGAAATTGTAGTTTCATCTCTGTCTGTCTGTCTCTCTCTCTCTGAAATATGATATTACAAAAAAAAGTTTATCGAAACCCCGTTAATTATGATAAAAAATGAAAACTGGGTAAAAATCATTCCATGAGATGGGGCATTTCTAATGGTTGTGGCATGGTGGCTCCTTTTATATAGCCCAAATCAGACCAACGAATAAAGGTTGAACCCACCAAAGAGGATAGGACATAAAGTAAGGTGGGATGGGCGATGGAGAATTTAAAAAAAAATCAATTTATGGGTCTGGCTTGTCTACTTAGCAAAACCACTATAACTAACGTAGTGGCTTTGGCAGTTGGACGCATAAATGTATTGTGTATTGGTATTTATTATTATTATTATTATTATTATTATTATTATTATTATTATTATTATTATTATTATGTGTAATTTTACAATTTATCATGTGAATATTTTGTGCTATTAGGGAGTGAGCTAGCTCACTCGATTGGGGGAGTCGATGTACAATCCCACTACATGGGTTCAAATCCTCACAGATGCAAATTTAGGTTCCTATTTATACTGTAGGAGTCTTCCTTATTGTTTGCTTTCAAAAAACGGTTGGTGCTATCAGATAGACATTTTTGTATTTGTCTTTGTTTACAATTACTCGACCTTGTGTGAACTATCATTTGATTTTATCCGTTGATGTATATTTAGTAAAATACTTCCACGAAGCATATTACTCCCTCCATTTCAAAATATATGGTGTAGTTTGTGTCTTTTGACTGAGCTTTTGACCACAATTAGTCTATTAATATATTTTTTGTTGAAATAAAATCGATATCATTACATTCGTGTTCAAAATACTTGTTTATAGTTTTTATTTGTATCACATAAGTCGCAGGTTAGTGGAGTAATACTTAGTCAAAAACTTGGTCAGAGCAAACGAAATGCGTCTTATATTATTGAACAGACCCTCTGTCTTGAAATATCTATATATTTGGTCTGGTCCTAAGTCAAAACTTGTCAACTCTGACCAAATTTGTAGAACAAACACAAATATATACAGCACAAAATTAGTATGGTTACACTATTATCAAATATATGCTTACATTACATTTGTTTCGTTTAAGATATGTTGTAATTTTTCTACAAATTCGGTCAAAGTTGAGAAGGTTTGACGTACTTAGGACAACCTGAAATGTACATATATTAAGAAATAGAGAAGTAGGTTGATTTAGGGATTGTTTTCTCTAACATTTATTTACCCTTCAACTAATATTCAGTTTAATGTGCCATTATTGGTCTTTGGTAAAAACAAAAAGAAAAAGAACATGGTGGATATTACTACATTTACGCATCTCAACTTTAATTCGCCGCTACATGATTAGACTTGGATACAAGAATTATTAAGCAGTCTATCACATTATTGGTGCGGACTTTGATATCCAATGGTGATCCATGGTCTACAATACAAAACCATATATTTTCGTACTTATTATGGAGTATGTAAAAAGTTTGAAATTTGAAACATCGAATATTTTTAATAAATAAGTTATTTTTTAATCCTTGACTAGTGTGAAAAGGTGGGCTTTATCCTTCCAACTTTTTTGGGGTGCGAATTTCATCCCCCAACTTTCAGTACTATTAAATTTTGATCTCGTGCCGTTTTAGGGTGGTCAAACCTGGTGGTCAAACCCATGCTGGACCTAACATGTTAGACTTATGGTTGGTTTGCTTTCCATGTGGGCGCAGTCTATGGCCAGTTTCATGGACGCCTCCATCCAATTGTCGTGAGCCTCATCAATTTCCTAAATGTTGGAGTTTCACGATTTGAAGTAAATTATGGCTGTGCTTTCGCAAAGAGCCTATTTTGTTTGGAGTTTTTTCATAGGAAATTCAAAGGATTTACATTTTCATTGGAAAGTTCAGTGTTGAAGCTTTCGGCTTGCAGGAAACAAGGAAAGCGGTTGGTTAGGAATCCTATTGATTTATGTGTTTTGGAGGAAATTAAACGTTAGGTCCAACCTAATTTTTTGCATAGGAATGAGGCAGGACGGTTTCGTAAGTTGGCAACTGCTATCCTATCAGAATCCTGTATTCTTCTCATTTCTATTTCCTTTATTTTGTTTCGAACCGAGTGAACCCTAAATGGATAAACAGAGAGATTTCTATTACTAATTGGTTGTCACAAATCGCAAAGCAGACAATAAAAGTGAGTTTCAGTTGAATTCATAATGCAAAGTTTTAGACGAGAAACAAGCCCACCTCGTCAAGCTAATCGAATGAACGCATAGTTTTGCTGTCAAGCCGGCAAGGAAAGATACAGATAAAGCTGCTGTCAAAAAAGAAAGAAAGAAAGAAAGATATAGAGCTTTGGACTTGGTGACGTTATCAGTGATGTCACTGCAAGCAAATCAGCCCGTTTACCACTGGGCGGAACTGGGCCTTGGGCAACCTGGGTCATGGCCCTGGCCCGGGGCATGAAAATTTTCTTACCCAGGTTTAAGATTTGGTCCGGGCTCCAGCCCAGTAGTAGCCTACGAAGCCCTGTTTCGCAGAGGCCCAAATACAACTAGGCAACGAACGAATACTCTGCCCTGCTGCGCTTACCACGCCGCCGCGCCGGTTCCTGCTGCGCCGCCGAGGAATGGAGACGAGATTACTGCTCCCCGACTCGCGCAGGCGCACAGCTGCTTCTCCTGGATCCTCGTTTCTGCTGCTCGCGGCCGAGACGGGGTAAAGGTAATTTCTAATTTACCTTTGCTGCACCGTATCATTCTTTTTCTTTCGAATGTGTTGAATTTAAAGAGAAGACGAAGATATTTTATGCATCAGTGAATACCACACGAGTGTCCGTACCCATGTACCCAACCAATCAACTTCAGTACTCCACAAACCAGAACAACTGCAGAAAGACAACTAGTATGGAGTATATATTATGTACTCCTATCTACTTTGTTGGATACATTTATTTTTATGGTTTGACATGGCGTAACCAAGGTAGTTGTAAGCGTTTAGTTTTTGGCCTGGGGCTTGCTCCGATCTTGGCTCCGCCGCTCGGTATAAATGGCTTGCTGGTTGCTTTGATTCGACATCTTTGGAACTCACCAAGCAGCCCTGTAGGCAGTTCAATTCCAACCATGACAGTGTGCAAGTAACGCCAGAACATATCAATTAACTTTAGATCTCAACCGTCGAAATTTATATTTAACGGGGCAGATATTTTAGTCTAGATATTTTCGCTGGCTTATCGTCCTATTGTTTCAATTATACAATAGATAGGGTCAAATTTACATGTGCTTTTCGAACTTTCTGATTATACTATAACTGAATTTACACCGTTGCAGCAAAAGTTACTGATTTTATATATACTGCAGGGTACTCCGGTTTACATTTCCAATTAAAGTAGAAGGGGGTAATTGGGCTCGTTTCTTTAGTATATCAGTTTGTAGATATGTTCAGTGGGACAAACACAATTTTTTTATATGAAATGCAGTCAGCACTGCTTTCATTAATTAAGATAGGAAAAATGTACAAAGATTGTACCACAAATAAAAATACAAGGAGCAACTCGAAATGGCTTACACAACAGACATCGCCACAAGAAAACACACACCTCGCGAGAGGAGTGCCACCACATCATCGAAGGGCAACTCAACACCGAGACCTTGTGAAGAGCACAAGCATCACCACCCTACTCAGCAGCCATCACCGCGACCACCGGAGCGAACAGATCAACGAGTGCCGCCGTCGCCATCGCCGTCGAAGGGCTTCCATCTGCCGAGACATATGTCAAAGGGCATAAGGAAACCGAGACTCGACACCGCGCACGAACCTTGACCGCCAACCCTGTCGCAGGACGCCCCGAGCATGCCGCAGAGTGCTGGCCATTCACGCCGCCGAAAGGAACCGATAGCCGAGACTAAGCTAAGAACACGAAGCTCAGAAAAACGCATGGAAAAGGATCAACGACGCCTGAAGAAGGAAGCCAAGGAAGGCCGGAACCCTCTGCCCAACAACCTCAACGACCTGCATGGAAATCACAGCTCCAAGACGGCGACCCCAAGGAGCCCCACACCACGCGACCACCAAGCGCTGGATCAGCCGCAGAACAGGAGCAGCGCCCCGGATCCGGCGATCTAGCCAGCCGCCTCTGCCGCCTCCCCACAACATGCCACCACCACGAGCCTAAACCACCGCGCCGCACCGCTGCTCTGCCGCTGCTCCACCCACCACACCGCAACCTTTGGAGGCGGAAGGGGGGGCCGCTGCCACCGCGGCAAGGCTGGCGGCAGCGGCGGCAGAGAGAGATCTGGAGGGGGGGGACTTGGTGGCGGCTAGGGTTTCGTCTCCCCCGGTCGCCTCTCCTGAGACGAAACGGGGGTCGGGAGGAGAATATTCAGTCTTGAAGTCCTTGTGCAAAATGAAAACACAAATATGTTAGTCCCTTCAATCCAGCACATGCTCCATTCAAACCCTGCCACAAGTCCCACAACACAAATGCAGCAAGGACAAGTTTCACGCATATTTCAAGCTACTCTGTATATATCTTGTTTGAGGAGATGATTAGTCCTTGAGAAAAGTATATTTTTCATCCCTCAAGTTATCAAGAAGTACACAAATTTGAGTACTTTTCAACAAGTTGGGGGAAGAAAAATGTACTTTTTTCTTAGTCCTTTGATTTGTGTACAAGACTGTGAATGTGACAGATCAATTCGCGTCCTTCTTAATTATTGTTCTTTGTTATGTTCTTCCAAGATGAGGATATGTCCTGCATGAAAATGAATTGCATGGAACCGGATTTGCGAAACATCTACCATTTTATTGTCGAGTAAAATGATGCAATTCAGTCCATCGCAACATGTTAATAAACACAACTCATTGATATAAGAAAACGAATACAGAAAGGCATAGGTTCAGCAAAAGCTGGCCTCCAAAACCTTAGTGAACTCCATCATATCTATCCTCATGTCCTTGTTCATGTCATATCTAGCAATCATCTGCTCACACTCACCGATCCCTGCCTGTTCTCCCAACCCTATGTTATGTAGGACTCGTCGTAAGTCCGATGCGTCGATGTACCCATCATTGTTCTCATCAAACACCAAAAAGGCCATTTTCACTTCCTGCAAGCTCGGCTCATCATGGTCGAACAGCATAGAAATATATTCAGAGCTAATGGTCTTTAGCACTATACTGCTTTCTATATCAAAATTAAGGCCCATATTTTTCATGGCGATCTCGGCATCGGAACGCATCACATCGATGTCATCGTCTTCATTCTCATTCAGTGTCTTGTATGTCTTCTTGTCCGCAAGGACTGATGTTGAGGTTGTCTTTGGGACAGCACAAGTGCAGCATTTACAACAACCAGGGAGGAGCCTCTGGAACCTTGTGATGGACCAGGTGAGGATGGTGAAGAAGAAGAGAATACCAAATGAATCTTGGAAAACTGGTCCAAGGTGGGGTGCTGCAGTGGCTGGGGACTTCTGATCCATTGCTGCCTGCTTTACTTCTCAACTCTAGTTATCATAACACTAGTAATCTAGTTGTGTCCGTGAGGGAAAGATCATGTAGCAATGCAGGGTTATATAGGACTGGAGTTATTCCTGTTGTTTGTTTTTTACGCTCTAGCTTCAACAGAATCAATCTGAAAGATCTAGGCAGATGACAGGATGTTTCCCCTTTGAAAAGCCTTAATGGAAGATGACTTGTTTGTCTGAGATTCAGAGTCTATGGTCTTGTGTTGTCCCATGCTGGTTCTTTCCTCGCCTACTCAATTGGAATTATATAAAGTTTCCTGGAAAGGGAGGAGTCAAGAGTTCTGTCTCCTCAGTAACAAAAGTCTGATGAACGTTCTACACTGTGTTTTTCTAGCTTTCTCACTGAGCAGCTCCGATTACGGTTTACAGATCAACATCCATCTGTCATCCTTGGATCACAACGGGCTTTGGGGCGGGCCAAAAATGGACCTAGCCGTGGACCGTCTCAAATGGGCAAAGGCTAGGGTGGGCAGTCCATTGTTTAGGCCTTTGATGTTGACGTTTTGTTGTTGCATGTTAGGTCCCCCATAGATTAAACAAAATAGAAAGGAAAAAATAAAATTTAGTGTTTAATTATATATTATTTTTGCAAGTTGAATATGCATAGGGTTTACACTGCAATTTCAGGGAAGATCGGAAGGCAATATTTCTTTGGAAAAAGAACAAGACTGATCAAGACCTGGAGTTCATATTCAAAAGAAGACTAAGACCTGAGAAGAAGTGTACAAAAAGCAAAACTGCATGATTCTTATCTTCTTTTTTTAATATCAGAGCTTGTTCCCTTGTTCCAATCTTACTGCTCAATGTGCTTCCAGTTTCTTGTCCAAGGTAAAGATCTAGACTTGTTCTTCCCTGCAGGTTTGGACTAAGCTAGCAATTTAATAAGTACCATGCCAATGTCATGTGTATCTGATTGTCCAAGAAATGGGCATTAACTTGAAGAACTTGACATAGTAACTTTCAGTGGTTACTTGTCCTGGCTATGTATGACTGAAGCAGCTGCCTGTTAACAAGTGTGTTCAGAGTCCCTCAAAAAAAAGTGTGTTCAGAGTTTTTCAGTGAACGTTCTTTCCTTGTGCTTTACTCTCCAGCGTCTTGCTGCTACACATATAAATGTCATAAAACAAAGCGTGTCACTTCGCCCAGTCTTTGCACCGTGTTAATATATCTCTATCAGATGAGGTCCTTCTCTTTCTCTATCAGCTTATCGCTTTCGAAGAAATGACAAGTTCATTGCAGTGACACTGTCTGTACACTCTTAATAAAAGGTGAAAATGATCCATTGGTGCTTTTGGATGCCATGTCTGCTAGTGCATGTGACTCATGAACGATGTGAAATTCAGTGATAACCTTATACCGGTGAAACTCTTATAAGCTTTTACTGATCTTACACAAAAAGGTCTTGTCAGCATGCATCTGTGACCTAATGTTTTCTGTAATTTTCACTAGGAACGAACTTTGATGTTAAGATGCTCTCTGCTATGTGTCAAGCTTCAATTGGGGAGAACTAATTTGATGAATTCTTGGGTGCGGTTTTACTTCATCAGACATATTAATTTAGCACAGTGGAGGCTCACAAACTATCTACCCAAGTGCTGGATCCACTATGTGTTGAAAACTGAAGGGACCAACTTTAGTTTACCTGAAGTCTGCAGCCCACAGTGCATAAATCAGGATAAGAAATACCGGTACAGAGATACAATTTCTAGGAAGGAAAAAAAAAATCTCCTTTTCGAAAAAAGGCAGGAAAAAAATCCCCCCGCACCAAGTCACGATCATATATGCAATAAATTGATTGGTAATATCCTCCTGATCCATAAATTCCTGCTTTAATTATGTCTTCCAAGCTCCTCCTGATCCTAATCATTCCTTTGCCAATGGTGGATGCATTGATATGTCTCCTTTCTTGCTTGCCCCCTTTTCGCGATATGTATCTTCCCTTTTCGCTGTTTCATCGCCCCCCAATCGATGTCCTCGCCAGCACGAGACATCTTTTGAGAAACAGCACATGCCTATGAAATGCTAGCCACCTACTTTCTGATCATAAAGAAGCTCGTCCTGTGAGCTAATGAAGCACTTAGAAAAGGCACTTGTGGCTACTTATATAGCAACTATCACTAAGATGGGCTACAGCTATCCCTGCACATTCATGGTCGTGGAGGATGCTTCAGAGGCCTCTATCTGTGGCACCTTGTAATTTTCATGACAGATGTGCTATAAAATTGGTTGCAATCTAGGCCTTCTAACATGAGCCCTCATGGGTGCAGAAGAAGAGTAGAGAGTAGTAGACTTGGAGAAATGCTTCAGGGGAGACAGATGATGGAGAGATTGCCAACACTGCACCTCGCACTGGTAGCTCTGCTGGGCTTCTGCTGCCTCATCCATGCTTCGTCTGCAGCAATTTCATTCCCACCTGGTAATCTTCTCATGTTATCTAGACCTTCAATTTTTAACATTCTGTCTGAAATCTTTTTGGATCTGGCAAATTTCTTAATTCCTATATGCATTATCAGCCTCAGGGGTGCTGCTGCAGGAGATTGATGCCATCCCAGCTTCCAGTGGAGCAGATGATCAGCAGGTGATATGTTTTCTAGTTTTTCTTGATCACAAGTTAATTTACAGTAAACTTCGTTGAGGGTCCATAATATTGATTAAGGGAAGGGCGCTATGCAGTTTTAGACCATGCTCTGTGTCGGGTAAAAACTGTAAATGATTAGCCTGAATATTTGGTATGATGAACCCAGGTGGTCGTCACCGGAGAAGGCAAGACCCGCGGCGTCAGCAGGAGGATGGGGATGGAGATGGAGCTGGAGGACTACCCTGGCTCCGGCGCCAACGGCCGGCACTCACCATGGTGGCAGGAAAGGAGGAACTGATCTAAGATGAGATGACACATGGAACATGGAGCAATTGAGCAAAGCTGCATGTGTGTCTATAAATGTTGCTTGTACAGTAGGGTGTATTTCCTCACGCTGTGATAAATATACAGATTCCTGGTGTATGATACATATGAGATCGACGTTTGCTATTTGCAAGGACATTAAGATCGAAATGAGTGAGCATCGCGCGTGTGTAGTTTGATTGTATAACTTGTTGTATTGCGAAATAATTATGCCACTAGAAGAATATTTTTCAGTGAAGTAAGTATGAAGCAGGACGAGTTTGACTAATATTTTGGAAAATTTATACGACTAACGATCGTGTGTTTTACTTAACATGCGACTGTTCGGGCACCGTCAATCAGGAGGATGTATGGCAGGAGAAGGAGCAGAGGAAGGAGGATGACAGGAGAAGGAGGAATGAGGGGATGGCTGACCTCCACGGCGACCATTGAGGAGATGGAGGCAAGGGCTCATTGGCGTCAGGCACGTAACATCGGTGCCCCTCGGGGTTAGAACACTTGATTGGTGGCCCGCTCCAACGCCTGTGACAACGGCGGCGGCTGATCCAACTGATGTTTGGTTGTGAATTGTGATCAAAATGTATTCTAGTCCAAATTTGCAATTTATTTGGATGCTCATTTGTTTTTTGCAAAGCCAATATTTTTTGTTTTGACTACGCAAAAACTCATAGACAAGTAATTCCTTCGCCCACATTTTAAACAAAAACAAACACACTTCCATGATTTTGCCAAAGCTTTGGAATGCACATTTAAGGTCAAACCAAACCCACCACTCACCCTAACTCACAAATCACAATCACGCGGTGTTTGTCGTACGTACTTACGTAGCCGTGTGATCATTGCTGCTTTGATCAATTCTTTTCCCCCGGCTGGTGATGCATGCCAGCATGTGTTATATTCCAGTATTTGCATCTTTGCGTGCAAGAAACGGTCACGGCCGGCAACAGCGTCTCGAACAGGAAAGCTTTCTTGCTCCTCACGTGCAGCTTGAATAAAGACCAGCGAATGAATTCGCGTCACGCCAAACGCGTGGGCGACCTGTGACCAAACTTTGAGCTCCTATATGCTTCTGCCTAGCGTTGGCATGAAATTCCGCAAAAATATATTATGAAGTACCTGTAGTAGTATCACCTCTATTTTAAAATATAAAACCTTTAAATAGGACATTTTAACCTAACAAAAACATTTTGTGATGAACTTTGATCAATCATTATACAAAAAATGTTTAATATATGTATAAAGGTTATATATTTGATAGAGTTTTCCAACGCGAATTCAACGATATCTCTTTTGTGTCACAATAATGTCGTATTACCAAAATAATGTTTGGTCAAAGTTCGGAATAAAATCTCATGCAGGCCATATAAGCACGGATAGAGGGAATACATTTTAGAACTCATATAGTAGTGTCTTTTTATATTCTAGCAAAATCTGACAAATTTGATGTTTTATAGTCTAAAATCATCACGGATTTTAGCCTACCAAAAATGTCTTAAATCTTTTGAAGAGTTTGAACGGCACGTATATCTGAACTGCCAAGTGTATTGTGTCAAAAAATTGCACGTTATCAATTTCACCTATAGCAAAATGCGGCTTAAGAATGGGATGACCAGTCGATGAAGCCACCATTTCACCGCCGCTAAACCTTTTTCAGAAGCATAATTCACCACTTGTCATGGTTATTCACGAAAAAAACAGTACTAACATCAAACTTGTGACGACCAGATTCTTTGCCACGATTTCATGGCTCGGCATAGCTTGGCAAAAGAGAAATGCGACGTTAATTTAGCTATCCAAACAAGACATGCCGACGAGGCCGGCAGGAGAGGAGACAGTCCGTGTGTGTATGGCGTCTCCAACGTGAAACACGGTCAATTTTATTCACCGCAAGGGACCGAGACAGGGGGCGCACGGAGCTTTGCCCCCTAACAATTTTTATTTAACTTAGATATCTATTAGTAAAACCGGATCATCAAACAACAGCTTCGGTCACTAATTTTGCCCCCCTTTAAGTCCAATCATCCCTCTTTGTTCAATTTCTTGCTCCATCGCTGTCCACGGTCCTCGCCCAATGCCCAGAAATTCCCAACGGCAAAGGACAAAGAAGCGAAATACTAGTCCCCGGCGGCTAGCCATACGCAATGGGAGAAGAAAACAAGGAGCAGACAGCAATACTGCTGCTGGCTAGCACCGTCAACTGTGACGGGAGCAGTGGCGTTAGCCGTCAACAACAAGCAAACACCGCAGCCATCCGATCGCCATCGGACGTGCACCACCAAACCCGCGTCGACGTGCCGGCCGCATCTGACCGTTGCGTGCGCTACCTCGGCCACCTCGTCGGCCGTTCGCTTTATTATTATTTTAATATCTTTTCGTCTATTTTTATTTTACTCCAGTTTAGTTTACCACGAGCTTCCATGTCTTGACTTCTTCTTCGGCTCCTCTCCCTCCCCCTTTCCTTGTCTACACGAACCCGAAGGGAAGAAAAAAGGGAAAGGGAAAATCGCGTGTTGTTTTAGACGACCAAACCGAAGGGCTTGGAGATCGAGAGGAGGGGAGGAAAGTTTTTCGTGGACTTCACCGACGGGAAGAGAAGAAGAGAGCGGAAGAGTCGTCGTCTTCCTCGTCGCCGCCGGCAAGGTGCGTGCTCCTCCGATCCCTTTTCCCCTTTCCTCTGGCCTCCCGCGGCGGCTGGCGGTTGCGGTTCGGTGGGTGGGCGGGCGCCTCCTCCTGCGGTTGATTTGGTGGTCGTCGTTGGGGGTTCTGGCGAGCGAGCGAGCGCCGCTCATGACCTCTTACCAGACGAATCGTCCGCTGCGGGTATCCCCATCCGTGACTCCGTCGGTCGGCCGTGGCTCCGGTTCGCTAGCGCCGTCGCCTTCGTTCGTCCCTTGTGCAGTCCGCCCGAAATCGGGGTTGCTCTATGCGGTTCCTTTGTTAGCTCCACGGAACTTGGGGGATAGGGTTGGAGGGAGGTTACAAGGGGTAGACGATGGCGGAGCCCGGAGGTAGGGTTTGGTTGATGGACTTTAGTGTGGCCTAATTTGCAGTAAACTGACTGGGTTTTCCTGGGGGATTCCTCTACCATTCGCCTCGAGTTTTCTCCATTTTTAGGCACTGGTCACCACCCCTGCTGCCTACCCTATATTGGTCTCTGTGATGTATTCCTTCGCTTCAATACTTGCCCTGCCTGTAGCTTGCAATTGCGCTCAGCAAGTATCTGATCGTTGTGTTTCAATTGTTCCAGGAGTTTGATTTCTCAAGGGGGATTAAGGAGGGTGCAGGTGAGAGATTTTGGATGGGCGACCATGTTGTGGTGAATGTGGACGGTTCAGCAAACGGCAAGGATGGTGGCATTGCTGAGAAGCCATCTGAGGCTGTGACTGCTGCGCTGGTGGCTTCGTCAGCGGTTGTGGATTTGGTCGATGAGGATGGTGGGGAGGACGAGCCACTCATCCAGGCTGCGGAGTGCCGCATATGCCAGGAGGAGGACAGCGTCAAGAACCTTGAGAAGCCGTGTAATTGCAATGGCAGCTTGAAGGTGTGGCTCCTATTCTAATATTATTTCTGAATCTCACATCAAGTTCTTATGCTCCTGGAATTATTATTAGGCATTTTGTTGTGTTTGTGCAGTGCACATGTAGTTGGGGACGTTAGTTCCATCTTTTTACTTCAGCATGTGTTAGTCGTTTCCATTTACACGTGGTATGTTCTACAAAATATGAACCAATCATCTGATGAAGTTATCATTTTAGATAAGTCAATCGATCTAGTTCACAAAACTGATTCATCATTTCTGATAACCCTTGTGTGTATATTAAGTTTGACTCACCAATTCACCATATTATGGTCTTATGGATTCTCTCATGTTTTGAGTGAAGTAGTATGCAGTAACCTTTGTGTGTATGTTAGGATTGTGTCACATGGGAATATATTGTCTCCTATAACTATGAAAACAATAGTTTAGAGTTTACCTGAGGACAACCATCCACCTTTGGAAGACTGTAACTTGAAACATGCTGTGTGTATAAAAAGTTTGACTCATCCTATAATTATGGACAATCGGGCCATCTGGCCATGTAATGTAATGTTTGTTCCACTAAGCACACTTGTGTGTGTCTTCATGGATTTTGCTGCCATGTCCAGATTTATGGCTGTCATCTAGCTTTCAACAAAGAACCAATATTATGATATCATAGGACAGGTGTGATTGCCACAATCTCTCGTGGAGAACACTTAACAAAATGAAGTTGATTTAGCATTGTTATACATTATTAAGGGACATGCTATGTAAGTCTTCTCTAGTAAAAAGGAAAACGAAAACTCAGCCAAGAGTGCAGTCGCCAATATGCTGCTCTATATTGCCTTGGCCACTAATTTTGGTCACCACCAATCCACCATGCCACAATTGATAATCTTATACACCAATAATAAATCTGGTTGTTTCACTTCGGTCATTTTAAATCTTAATGATGCATAGCTTCTACTAGTGCGGCTGATCCCAGTTAGATCAATCCATTGAACAGAAGTGATTTTTATCACTAGTGGTAGCATTCAGGTCCACTCAAATCATTTGTCTCAGCACTTCCCATACATATAAGGCTATAACATATTGCTGTATACTGGATGCTTCTTTTCCTCTTGGTTGGGCTCTCAATCTTTCAGATCATTCACGTTTTCAGCATTGAGTTGTGTAGTAGTGTTACATTTCTGTCACATCGCCAACAGACAATTGTGAGATAAATGACTCAATTCAGCTTTTATGTAACTATACATGTCATACAATTCAGTTATTTGAAAATTTGATGTAATGGATTTACAGGGCAGGCCCATTCTCTAGTGTTTTTGAAGTCACAATTAAATTGTATCTCTTTCTATATAATATAATGATGATTGACATCAGAACTGCCGAAGCGTGTGGTCTTTTCTTATGGGTCTATATAGTTGATTAACTCCTACCACTTCATTGTGCAATCATGTTGTTATGTTGCACTTGCACAGCTGTACATGATATTAAGAAAAGCTAGTTTTTGAGTTATTGATGTATATCATGTAAGGTAATTTTATTTTATCTATAAAATTTCTACAATTGACACTTTAACTTTATATGTACAGTATGCGCACAGAGCATGTGTGCAACGCTGGTGCAATGAGAAAGGAGACATCATGTGTGAAATTTGCCATGAGGTTGGTAAATTTTTTTCTCCAGTTCATTCTAATATACATGTTGCATTTCATATTGATCCAAATCTAGGATAGTACTATGTTGTCATGTCGATGTACATGCATCCAAAATTGCAACCTTACCTTTTTATTCTTAATACTCACTACATGGACGGTCATACCTTGTGTGTCTCCACCTAAAACTGTGTCTCTGCTCAATTTGTGGTTGCTGAACTGTGTTATGCTGAAATTATTTTATAATCTGCTGTGGAACAATATACACGGAACCTGGAAAAAGTTGGTTACTCAGACAATAAAATATGCAAAAGCAGGTGGCGCAAACAGGATTATGAGAATCCACCATAATTCCAAAGTAGCCTCAGTCCTTAATCTGCACTTGCTATGTTGTGGACCTCAATAGTGGTGGACCTAGAGTTGCACTAGATGTGTTGCTGCCATGTGTGTTTCTTTTCTGGGGAGAGGGCAAAATTACCATTTTGTTTCCAAAGCAACCTCAGTCCGTCATGTGCACTTATTGTGTTACTGCCATGTGTGATTGTTTTGTTGGAAGAGGGCAAAATAACCATATTGTTTAATTTAAACAATTTGGATGATGTTGACATGTTTTTCATAGAAAGAGAGTTCATAATTTAAACAATTTTTATAATGATGTTAACTGCTTCTTTTCCAGTTTTTCTTGTTTAGAGTGCACCAATGATATTACTAAAATCCTCTGCATGAATGCCTATTTAAGTCTGTCTTTTCAAACTTCTGCCAGTAATTACTATGTAAATAATGAGAAATCACAAAGAAAGTCTTTTCAAGTGTTCTAGATAGGGTTCTACTTATTTTTTTGTAGATTAATTATCTGATTCTGTAGAATTGTTCTGCCTTTCCACTTTCTGTTTATTGTTAATTCAAGGCTTTGATGGTATCCTGCAGCAATATAAGCCTGGGTATACAGCACCACCCCGTGTTCAACCAGATGAGACGGCCATAGATATAAGGCAAGTTTATTTATTGTTACTTGTTTTTATTCAACTAACCAATTGGCCTTTTCAATGTATTGTATTCAAGTGTATGAGATGTTAGAATATATCTAAGTCAAGACTATCGATTTGCAGTGGTGATTGGACCATTACTGGAACTCCTCTGGATTTGCGTGACCCAAGAATTCTTGCTGTAGCAGCTGCACAGCGTCGTCTTCTTGAAGCAGAGTATGATGAATATGGTGGTACCGACGCTAATGGTGCTGCATTTTGCCGTTCTGCCGCGCTCATTGTAAGTACTTCTGGGCTCTATTGTCCTGACTCTTGCACAAATTAATGACAGTGCTTGTGGATATCTTGCAATTCCCACACAGTTTTGTTTATGCGTGGGGTGACAGTGCTTTTAGCTGATTACATGATGTACACGTATGGAAACGAGCCTATCTTTCTATTCAAGCCTGCTTGCTTCACTCTTCTTCCATTTTGGCAAAATATCATCATATTTCGGGTATTCTCAAGATAAAATGTCTAAAAACCGTTACATCTTTTACAGCTAATGGCACTGTTGCTTCTGAGGCATGCATTGTCAATCTCAGACAATGAAGGAGATGATGATGCTTCTACAATGTTTTCGGTGAGTCACGTGTCATGTTTATTTTTCTTTTGATATTAGCGACTCAGTGCTCCAGTTGACCGAACCATCCAATCTCATTTGTTTCAGCTCTTTCTTCTCCGAGCTGCTGGATTTCTGCTGCCATGCTACATCATGGCATGGATCTTCAGTATTTTGCATCGCCGGCGACAGAGAGAGGTATTTTCTTCATCCAATCTCAAAGGGTGACATCTATCACCATCAGTTTCATATGAACCTTTTATTTGAATCCTTATATGACTAGATTGTACCTTTGTAACTGTTCAGAAGCATCTGACCTTGTGTGGTTCTTCCTTGCAGGAAGCGGCCTCAATTGCGGCAGCAGAGGTAGCATTCATCCTGCAATCAGCCCAGGGCCGTGCCCTTCAGTTCACCATCGCTCCAGACTCACCTACCACTCCGCAGCATGAGCCACAGCAGCAGCAGCAGCAGGAGCAGCGATAGTTAAAAGGACTCAGTAGTTCCACTTGAGCACCGGTACACATGCACGCAGAAGAGGTAGGTCTGGATGCCCGTTTTGTTGTTGGTTACTGGCTCGTCAGGAACGCTAGGAAGCTGATTTCGCTTCCTGTGGCCAGGTGGAAAACCTTGTAACGAGGTCTGTCTTACTCGTCTCGAGCAATGCGACTGAAGCTGTATTTCTCCAAGTGTAATTCAAGAATTAGTTTAATGTAAATTTGATGTCTATTACTTTTATCTTTACAGTGTCGGTGCAACCTATGTTTAGTGTTACATTGTGCTGTGCAGTCCTGAGGTGCAATTAAAAGGAAAGACATTCGAAGTTCTTATTGTGTGGTAGATATGTAATCGATGGATGCTGAACTAGGAAATGTTTTTTGAGGCACTGAACTATGAAATGTTTGTCGCACATTGCAAGGGTTAGAGTATGTGCCGTACAAGTAGTGTGTTGGGGGCACATCAGGAGTTTACTTATTTCCAGGAAGTCCTCATAGTTTCTAAAAAAAAAAAGTTCCATGAAGTCCTCACGCGTGTTTCACCAAAAGTATTTGTGACTACGGTTCCAAATTTTCGATGCTGCCTTCCCCCGTCTCCTGGATAAAAGATAAACTGCACTCACACATCAAGCCAACATACACCTAGTCGCCGGCTGACAAGCTTTCCCTGTGCGCAGAGCTCCAAATGAATGGTGGTGGCAGTGCAATTTGATTTATTATTTTCAGCACCACATGCTTATCTGTCTACCGAATAGTAGTACGGAGTAGTACACATTTAAAGGCCTGTTTGTATGAGGAACATGTGTGTTGTCCGTAAATTCAGGTTTAACTATAAACTAAATATAGATGCTCTGACATGAATGGAGTAGATGACATGACTTTGAACCGAGTGTAAGTCTTCCCCTCGTGCCCTCGTGGCCAAACCATCCCACCCGAGAACAATTCGTGGTCCCGTGCTGCAAGTTTCACGTGGTGCTAATGTACACTGGTACAGTGGGGTTTAGAATATCCTTTCTAGGCAGTACTCCAAAATTCATGGCATGGCCATAAATGAGCATCAACAATTTCTATCATGCAAATTCTACACCGAGGAGTTTTACTACTCCAGTTATTTTGCATTTGTATAACATCTATACAAATTCACAGTTATTTTAGGACGAAAGAGTAGTATAATAAACACCCTCGTATCCGCTTGTGAGCAATACGAGCACCAAGCTTCTCGGTTTGAAATGTAAGGTACAGAGTTTCAATGCCAATGGTTTCGAGGCTGTTCAAGTGTTCAACCAGTTCGTCCCCGCAGGGCACGCCGACGGATTCACGTCCCCAGCGTGTCCCACAGCCAATAGCCAACAAGACAAGTAGACAGCAAGAATCTCTGAACGGAAGCAGTCTGACGCTCAGACTGACAACAGCGCAAACTAGACACGTCGCCAGCCCACGAGTTCCTGGCTTCCTGCCGCCTCAGGCAGGAACTCCACAGCACGGAACGGATCGCTCCCCAACCACTTCCAGTGGCTGGCGGTAGCCTCACCGGCCTTGGTCCAAACAAGGGAGGTAACCGGAACACCCCGATCCGATCACGATCAGCCCAGATCTGATCTGATCTGAGCCCGCGCGTCCCACGCCTCGCCTTCGCGACTTCCTCAGGAAAGAAAAGCCGCACGTTTTTTCCGGCCTACGTGCTGCCCGGACGCACGGGCCGTGTCCCCCTCGACGCACGCCCGGCCACGTCGCCCCCGTCCCATCCCGGCCGTACGTTACGCCCACGTCCACGTCACCGCGACCACAAAAGCCGTCGATCCTGCCCACTGGCTCCCACGCAGTCCGCGTGGCACAAGCTCCCTCCCGGGATCGCGGCGGGTCAGACGGACCGAACAAAAAGTGCAAAGGCCCGCTAAACTCCTATACGGCAGGTTCCGTGGGACCCGCCTGGCAGTGACGATGAATTTTCTGGTCTGGTCTTGTAGCGTCGGTTCTTGCAGTTTTGTTACGGGTAAACCCTCGTGGAAGTCGAGAAAAGGGAAGCTCCCCTTGCTTTGCTAGTGGTACAATTTGCGCGAATCTCGATGTTACAAAATAGTGTACTATATCTGCGAAGATCGTACATCTTGACAGTGGCTGGATTATTTTTCTGGGCTTGGCGTGATTGTTAACATCCTCTGACTTGCTAAGCCAATGACGATGTTCAGTGCACATCCACGAGGAGTACTTTTCTTTAGATTCAAATCAACGAGGAGTCGAGGAGAATCTCTCGTGCAATACTTTGTTTGATGATTCCTTGCTTATGCATCGGCGGCTAGTTGATTGATTGATTGGGGGCGGCTACGAACCATGGAGGGTGTCAGTCAAGTGGTTTCTCCATCGTTGTCATCTGACACATGAGTTAGCAAGGCTGCTATCTCATCAGTGCTTATCTGCAACTATATTTTGACAGCTAATTATTCGCTGACTTGCATCACTTTCCTTGGCATCTCGTTGGTTTGTTGAGATGGTGATTATGGATGTGTCATCCCAGCGATATACAAATTGCTTCTCTAGATATAAGAATGAATGCCTAACTTTGTATGTATTAAGCCAAACTTTTCAAACTTTGACCTAGTTTATATAGAAAAGCATGCTAACATCTACAATGTTAGATAAGTATATTATGAAAATGTATATCATGATGGATTAAAAAAACTTATTCAGAATTGCAGATGTTGGTAGATTTTTCATATAAGTTTGCACAAAATTTAAGAAGTTTGACTTAGGATAAAATTTGGACTTCTCATGTTTAGGAATGAGAGAGTTCCTTTCACCATTTTTCTTTGTTCCATTGGCGATACAAATATATATACACATAAAGCAAGTGGGTGGTCCCCGCAAAAAAAGGCAAGTGGGTGTATGAGTATCAAGATCATTGAGCCAGCTACTTTTTCTCCACATATAAACGTGTATCTTCCGTGCAATATTCCGATTCCATATACTGTTGATCAAGACTGTGATTTCCGAGTCACCATCGTTTGACAATTGTTATCTATAAAATTACGAATCAACCTCTGTTAGATGGTCGAGGTAGTTTGTAAAGCCACTTTCCTTTTTGCTGGTTATCTCGTCACATAAACATTTACCGACTTCATTTGCTCTTCTCTCAGTTTTTTATCGAGACAACGATTATATGCTATTAGGTGGCCAGAGTACCCTTTAATTAACAACATTTTCACATTTGCATTAGACATAAATTGGCAGACATTTACTACGATTTTGGCGACCCTCTCCACCTTTACCAGACAAGGGTATCAAACAAAATATAGCAATGGATCATATGGTTGTGTTTATGAGGCTGAGATCCATCGCATGCACAAACAACATATCTACATCTCCATACCATAGCTTTTGTCCATATATAGTATGGACCAAAATGTGGTACCTTTTTGAAAATTTGACAAAAAAAAAGTGTCCTGGCGAATACTTGTGGTGGCAAAACAGTCTAGCGGCCGTGGCCAACTGCGAGCTGCCACCCACGAATTCCGAACCTGGCGAGGCCCTTCCCTGCAATTTTCTCCAATCGGACCCACCCGTCAGAAACAGCCCCCAACTGACATGCGGACCCAGAAAATCCAGTTAACCGACGCGGTATGGCAACCTCTGACCGCTTCCGATCGCACCGATAGCTGTCGCCCCTCCTCTTCGTCTTCTTCCCCTCACCGCTTCCATTCGCGCTTCCCTCCATAAAACCCAACCGCGGGGCACTGCCACCACTCGAGCCGCACCACCAGCGCAGACCAAGCCCTCCTCCTCCTCCCCGACGACGACGCCTTCGCTTCCGCCGCCGCCGCGATGGCGTCCTCGTCCACCGCCACGTCCTCCGCCCAAATGGGGCTGGGCCTCGGGCTAGGGTTAGGCGCCATGGGCGGGCTGGGGCTCCTCCTCCCCGCCGACCGCGAGGACTGCGACCCGGAGCCCTGCGCCTCTCCCCCGAGGGCCGCCCTGCGCGTCTGCGGCGCCGTGCAGCACTACGAGTGGGGCACCCGCGGGGAGGCCTCCCTCGTCGCGCGCCTCGCCGGCGAGACGGAATCGGGCCGCCCCTGCGCCGAGCTCTGGATGGGCACCCACCCCGCCGCCCCGTCCTCGCTGGCCGACGGCGGCGGCGGTGGGGTTTCGCTGAGGGAGTGGCTGGCTCGCAGCCCCGCGGCGCTCCTTGGCCGCGCCGTGGCCGCGCGCTGGGGCGGCGACCTGCCGTTCCTATTCAAGGTGCTGTCCGTGGCCAAGCCGCTCTCCATACAGGCGCACCCGGACAGGGAGCTCGCCAGGGCGCTCCACGCGCTGCGCCCCGCCACGTACCGCGACGCCAACCACAAGCCCGAGATGGCCGTCGCCGTCACCGAGTTCCGCGCCCTCTGCGGCTTCGTCAGCGTCCAGGTGCGTGACGCCCTGCATTCCCTGTTCCCCGCGTGGATGCGCACCTTCTGCTATGCCTATGCTGTTGTGTGCACGTAGTGCTGCTGAATAAACGTTAGATTAATTTTCCTTTTTGCGCCGAGATGGTTCCGATGTGTTGGTTGCGTGGTTTGACCTGGGATTGTTAGCAGGTCAGCTGATCCGTCGAGTTAGTTAATTAGGGAAATTCGGTACGTTGATTGTTTTATTCGACGTGGCAAGCAGATTCCATATACGATTCCTGATGGGTTGGTGGGGGTTTGCTGAGTAATGTCAAAATGCCAAGTGTGGTGGGGATCTTGCTGCTAACGATTTGGATAGTAATAATTGAGATTTGTAATAACTATAGATTAACGTTAATTGCTCACTGACAACCCAACGATCGATCGATAATTAATTGTTTGCCAAGTACCATCTGCATTTATGTGAGCAGTTGCTGTTCAGTTTTTGGAAATATTGTCAGAGGGGGAGATTTAAAAAACAGAGCAAGCACTTGCTGGCAAATCACTGGCCTTTTATTTGGTAATGTGGTCCTGTACTCCTGTGTTCCACAAACAGTGATGCCGCCGAGCAAGTTGTTCTGGATATCCCCCAATGCCGTTGGCATCTTAATCATTGGTCCCATTCACACATTCTGTCCAAATCACGTCCAGCGATGGGCTAGGAAAAGTTTGCTGGTTAGGTAGGTGGCATGCATTTTGTGGATAGCGAAAGCCGCCTTGCCATGGGCGCAGCCTGGTGTCTGTTATGACTAGTTTTGCCTATGCCACAATAGTTTTTCTATTGCTCAATTGATGGATAAATAAGAATTTAATAAGATAATTATTGGACTCCTGTAAAATGTTTCGGTGAAGTTTAGATTCTTTCTGGTTAATACATCTAAAGAACTGATGATTGATATGAACGTCGGGAAAGATTGTGTTTTATGTTGGGAAGTACGGAACAGAGAATTTTTTACTATATTCATTTTGGAACAACTATATAGTTTTGTAGGACTAGTAAAGTTTCTCTCCTTGTGAAAACTGCAAATTCTAGTGGAATCAGTTTATTCTTTCCAAAGAGGATGCAAGCTGTTTGAGAGAGTGAAAACACTCGATTATTGAAACCGTGAACTATATAGTAACTCTGACCTCTTGGAACTATCTACAACTAAGCATCAACCGTTTAGAATTATGTACTGACCTTTTCATACTGTGCCCAGGAACTCAAAATTGTTCTGAGGACTGTACCTGAGGTTCGGATGTTAGTTAATAAAGAAGATGCTGTGAAGCTTATGACTGCCAAAGAGCATGATGGAGGTATTGGAGTAAGGTCACATCTGCAATCAGCATTTACTAAGTTAATGGGAACAACTAAAGAAGCAGTTTCTGAAGCAATTTCCAAACTAAAGATTCGCCTGAATGGGGAGAGTAAGGTAAAAATTCTCTACGAATTACTATTGTAGACAGTTAATGTTTATTTGAATCACCTATAGTTTCCGTTTACTGGGAGGTTGATGTCAATGTCTATAAATTTCCTAATCTCTAGTTAGTGCAACTTGTTATGTCCATTATGTAGCTTATCATGGAAGCACTTCCATTTTCTTTCTGTTTAGAAAAAGCACAGTTGTGAGAGCTTCCTACCTGAGCATCCAGTAGGCCATCGATGTGGTAGATTAGTAAGACCTACAAGAGAATACACACTGTGATATGCTGGTAGATTGCCTCGTTAGTCAGTGTTTTGGTGCGTCCCTGGTTCTTAACGGTTCCTGCACATCTGCATAAGCTGTTAGAATGCCTTGATTATGTTTGTTAGTGTTTTTCTGTATTCCTGGTTCTTAAAAATTCCTGTGTATAAAAAAGGTTCGCCTGTCTAAAAAAGGGGGTTCCTGAAGAGCTGTATAATAGTATAAAAAGATTAGCGAATATATGACTGATCTACTGAATTTAAAGTTGGTGCTTGTGAAATTCAAACTGTTGGCAAATAAACTATACAGTATACAATAAGCAAACAGGAATTTCATGTGCTGCTTCAGAGTAACATTTCGATGAGCTGAAGGAATGTAAAGTGTCGATGTTTATTGAACCACTCAATTACAATAGATGTTTTATACTTCTCTGGGGAAACATTGACCTTGTTCTATGACCTATGTTTGAAAACGTGGACACTGAATCACCATTTGTTGCAACTAAAAAAGATCTGGGAATGTTAGGTTTGGTAGGCAATGGATGTGAAGATCCAATAAGAGAGACAACAGATCCAACTGGGTAGCAACTATGGTTTGGTTGTAGCCACAAAAGAGGCATTCCAAAATCACAACAGATCCAATAAGATGCACTTTTTTTTTCCTGTGAAGGAATGATCCTAATTGGAATATGTTAGTAAATTTTATTCTGCATGAAGCCATTAGATAATCAGAAATCTAGTGTAAGTACACGGTCTGTTTAGGCTACTGTTGTCTTCATTCTATTAACAATAGCTCACTGGTTTATTTTCCCTCCACTTCCCATCTCGTGTTACTTGAGTCAGGATCAGCACCATGTGAAATAGTTTTGTGCAGTTATTGCCTCTTCTAAGGAAAAAGGTTATGCATATGTTTTGGTAAACCTGATATTCTGTAATTCAAGCTGTTTGTACTGATATTGTTTTATTCCTTTCAGATTCGAACCTTAACGGAGAAGGAGCAACTAATTTTATCACTGGAACAGCAGTACCCAGGAGATGTTGGCGTTTTATCGGCATTTTTCTTTAATTATGTCAAGCTGAGCCCTGGTGAAGCACTTTATATAGGAGCTAATGAACCACATGCATATCTCTCAGGAGAGTGTGTGGAATGTATGGCAACCTCAGACAATGTTATTCGTGCTGGTCTGACTCCTAAGTACAAAGATGTCCAAACTCTTTGTTCCATGCTGACATACAATCAGGTTCGTTTTTCTCGTTCATTTAATTACCAACATCAGTGTCCTGTTTATAATCTCAATTCTTTTGGCAGGCAGCTTTTTTTTTTATCTGGCATATTTGTCTATTCTTGTTAGCATGCAGCTTGGCATCATCTATTGACAGTCAATAGTGTTTCTCATTGATCTTGCTACAGGTTTAACTCTAATTGGTTGCATTGCTAACAAGTGATTCTTCAAAACATGTGGAGTTTGATCACAACAGCAAACTTTAGTTAGAATATCCAACATGCCCATGATGCTTTTATATGTAGTTTAAATATTCCCTACAACAGTATGCTCAATTATCTAAAGTAACGAACATTTGATCTTGTACATGCAGATGTTCCCAGAAATTCTACGAGGAGTTCCTGTACAGCCGTATGTAACACGTTACACGCCCCCTTTTGATGAGTTTGAAGTTGATCGCTACTTGCTACCACATGGCAAGTCGGTTACCACACAAGCAGTGCCCGGCCCATCGATCTTTCTCGTCATGACCGGAGAAGGTGAGATCGAGGCTGATGGCATGGCTGATGGAGGAAAAGCAAATGTAGGGGATGTTTTCTTCGTGCCAGCACGCACCGAGGTCAAGCTCCAGGCTTCTGGTCCCGGTTGCTTGCAGCTGTACAGAGCTGGAGTAAACAGCAGGTTCTTCTGTTGATATGGATAACCCTGCAAAGCGAAATGGCCAAGGGAGGGTCAGGGGGTGTTGCAAGAACGTCTACTGTTGTAATACCACAGCAATGCCGGCTTTACACACATACCTGAGAACACCGTACCTGTTGTATGGTTAGTTAGCCAAGGTTATCATAGTGTATAGGCAAATCGAAAGTTAAGCCCATTCGTTCATATCTTAATCCTGTTTTTGTATCCAAAGGCCTTTGGTGTTCAATAAGCTGGGGTGATGCAGTCTGTAGTTGAGCTTCAACTATTTATATACATGGAAATTGGAAAAGATGAGGTTACTTTGCAACAAAGATTGAAGGCTTCTCTTGCTTTTTCTTTGTTGTTGCCACAATGTGGCATGCATGTATTCGCTCCATGAGAGGACTCTGTCCTGATTCATGCACAACTTGCATGGAAAAAGGATCAAGCTAGACAAATTTGTAGATAGGAAAAGATTGGTCATAAAAAGAGACTGAGAAGCATCTTTAAACAAGACTAGACAAATTTGTAGATAGGAAAAGATTGGTCTTGAGAACGGGGAAAATAGGATAGTAAGATGTTGGAGCATGCTGAGAGAGCACCGTCGCTAAAGAAAAGCGTGAGAACAGGGAAAGTAGGATAGCAAGATGGATAGTAAGATGTTGGAGATGGATAGTAAGATGTTGGAGCAAGCTGAGAGAACACTGTTGCTAAAGAAAAGGGGTAGAGAATGGAAGATTTTGGGGTGCACTGCAAAGCGCCTTGGATAGTTGAAATCAAGCCCATTAATGGTGGAGTTGTGTCAAAAAATTCATTGCATAAGATCCATAAATATGGAGGCTAACAAAATAAGCAGATCTCATTGCATAAGGTTCATAAACTAGCAAGACAAAGAGGAATGGTTAAGCCACATGTAGTTTCTGCAGCTCAAGACAGGCTCGAGCACTGTCACAACGCAGTTCCAACGGCTCAAGGGAGGCTCCGAGTAAGGTGCAATGTCATGGTACATAGTGATCGTATACCCTTCGTGCGCTGCGCTAGTGGCCACTGCCCGGGCGGCACACGCTGAGTGTTCATTGATGGAGTTTTGTAGAAATAATGCAATATATATGATATTAAGCGTGTATTCTCGACGCAACCAGGGTGGGTTTGCATGGGTAGAGTGTTGGTCTAAGAAACACCAACTTCGAGATAACATATCAGGCGGGGAAGAGACAGAGCAACTCTGCATAGCTCCGGCAAAAGACGCAATTAACCAACAACATCATAGGACTTCATCAACGTTACAACCTTGACCTTCTTGCACACCAGGTTCATGGCATAGTCGCCGTCGAGCGCCTGCCTCATCATGGTATGAAATATGCGCACAGCAGGGGGACACAAGCGTGAGGAAGAGGGGATGGTCCGGCGGTGCATGGCAGACGCTGTAGAGGTCGCGGCTGAGCCAAGATAGATACGGAGTAGTTCTGTAACCTGAGACGACAACACCGTTGGAGGAGTTTGAACTTTGAAGTCGATAGCTACCTGCTGCCTCGGAGGAGCATCGGTTACAGTTACCATGTAAAATTTCAGAATTCTGGTCCATGGAGCTGGATTATACGGCAGCCTGTTAACATCAATCACCCTCCAAATCGAGCGATCGCCAAGGCTTGTTGCAAGAACGATCTACTGCTATAACAGGAGTACAGGACACCTGCATCAGCTTTCCGTACATAATCAAGAATACCGTACCTGTTGTAAAGTTATATGAATCATAGTGCATAGGCAAATTTGAAAGTTCAATCCACTCGTTTGTATCGTAATTCAGTTTTCGTATTCAAAACAATCTAGCGTTCAATAAGCTGGAGAAGTGGGGTGGGCAAAAGCAGCCCAGCTGAGCTTTAACTATGTGTGTGTTTATGTACATCGAAATTGATCTTGTTGTGTCTGCTTGATCGTGTTGAAGAAACGTGGCAATGTGGCATACATGTTTTTCGACCCATTGAGAATTCTCCCAGCTGCCTCATGCCCAACTTGCGTGGAAAAGGGGCATGTCAAGCAACATTTGTATGCATCAGGTCACCACAAATGAATCCTAAACAACTGCTGGCTATAAAAGGGCTGGAGCAGTGATAACAAGATCAGAACATGCGGGGAAAGCTCTTTGTGTTTGTACAGTTAAAAAAAGATTGGTGTTAAGAATAGGGAAAATTAAGATGAGAAAGTGGGTTCTTTGAAAAATAGGTACGAGAAGATAGGATGTTGGAGGAAGCTGAGATCACTATTACTGAATAATAGAGGCAGAAAAATCAAGATACACAATACGATTATGCAATACACAACAAAACATCTCGTTTGTCCAAAATCAAGGACAATTTCTGAGTTAGTAGCTATTAAGAGGTTATGCGTGCCTTGCGCGCCAATTTTTTTTAGTACCACTGTAATGATGTTCATCCGGCCTTAGGTTTAGAGTTATGATATGACCATTAAATCTAGCAAAAATAACTAATATGATTTTAGTAACACATCCAAAGCAATGTGGACATTCGTTACTCTTTTGACCAGCAAGAAGCTTTTCTTTATCTCTTCCACTAGATTCTAGATTCACGATAGGATAGCTCTCAATCTTGCACCCATCTGTTGAGGAAGAATCCAAGAGTAAATCAAAGCACACACAATTCTTTTGCATACTGTTATTTCTCTTCAACTTGTGATTGAGTTTCTATCTTTTTCTTGTGCATGTATGGCATCAATTGGCCGCTTCACTCCCTCGGCAAAAGTTTTGAAGAAACAGGCTCTGCGATGCGTTAATGAATGTACTCTTGGCCTTTTTGCGTATTCTTGTAACAAGTATGATTACGTTTTATTAAAGTATATATTGTTCGTACATTCTTCCGTGGACTTGGATAGCGATGCGATCGTCACGTCAAGGCCCAACGGTGATTTCAAGACCGACCCACAAACACCCATGTCAGCTTAATTTACATACATAGTCAACAATGCCGTACTTGTTGTATGGTTCTATCATAGTGCATAGGCAAATTCGAAAGTGAAGTCCAGTCGTTCTTACCTTTAATCCAGTTTTCGTATTCATAGCAATTTAGCGTTCAATAAGCTGGGAAAGTGGGCACACCAAAAGCAGTCCTGTTGAGCAAAGAGGGCCTTAAATTTTGTCTTCAACTCGGTGCAGCCATATGAAGTATGAACTTCATGATTGAACGGTTGCTTCTTTGTCTTGATTGAGGGATTTTATATCCTCGGAAATTATTCAATTCCTAGCAGTCCAAATGCGCAGGAAGCCCAGGATGGTAATGTCCATTCAAATTAAAAAGATATAGCGAGTGCACTTTTGACATTAAGGAAATCCATGCTTGATAATTGAGATACCCCAGCAGTCTTGAGCAAACGTGCAGTAAAAAAAAAAAGAGAGGCGGAGAGCTGTTTCTTCTGGGTGATTTTGACACAAGTCAACCAGGCAGGACTCATGGGATCTGATCTCTTTTCGGTTTCAAGTAGGTTTTCATGTATTTCTGCTTTGAAAAACGATATTCCAAATTTAAAAAAAAATCAAAACTAGTTGCACAAGTATATTTCTTCTATATGCGTGTAAAGAAGACTAGTGTCATGCGTAAACATGAAGAATTGCCGTTTTAATTATTTTTTCTCAGAGCATTGGGTTTGTTCCTTTTGCCCAGGACACAAAAATGCTTATTTTTCCATGAAAATTTACAAGCATAGTGAGCTTCCAAAACTAGTTTGACCCATGAAATACTTTTCTAGTTTTGCATACATCCAGCTCTCCAGCATGTTCTTGACAAAAATTACTCATCTGATCCTTATATGCAAACAAACCACCTGGTAATCTACTTAAATATTAACTCTCAGGCTAATCCTTCTGAATAAAAATCATAGGAGGCTTGAGATTGCGCAACTCCGATTGCAGAATATATTTTTTGACGAAAATTACTCATCTGATCCTTATATGCAAACAAACCACCTGGTAATCTACTTAAATATTAACTCTCAGGCTAATCCTTCTGAATAAAAATCATAGGAGGCTTGAGATTGCGCAACTCCGATTGCAGAATATATTTTTTGACGAAAGCAGCAGCGCTGCTATTCATTGATTAAGCAAGAAGAATATACATAGATAATTACAAAGCTACAAAGCTAGGCAACCAGGTCTAGCAACACAACGAAACTACCAAAGCACAACAAATTCTAAAGTAACTCAGGAGGTCTAACTAAATGAAACCACGTCAACCATTTATTACATTAAATTTCACATGGATATTGAAACCAGGCACTTATACAAGAAGTAACATGCAGAAGCCTAGAAAAAGGCATGCATCAACGACATAAATTATTAGGTGTCCTTACATGAAAGATACAGATCAGTAAGTGGTGCCACTGTGTGAGGTTCATCTCTTCACTCACATGGGAGTTGATGCTTATGTGCGTCGTGTTGTAGGCTTGGGCTGCATGGGGAAATATGTCTGGTTCCAAATTAAAATGCTATGAGCTAGATAGATTCAGGAAGGTAGATGCTTCAGTGTGGCTGGTGTCACTACACCACACTACAACACAATACTCCTCTGATGTTTTCTAGAAACCGCCATTGTTGACCTCCCTTTCAGTGGCGGTTGAAGTCGGAGAAACCCTAGATACTATTTGAGTCCACCTTCCAGTTATGGTTTTTCTGAAACAACCGCCACTGGTGACACCCCCCCCCCCTCCCCGGGACGGCTCTGGATTTCAAAAACGCCACTGGATGCTCCTGCAAATTGTAAAATTCTCATAAAAATTCAGAAATCTTTTTGTAAATTCTTCCTTTTTAATGCTAACATTGTGGAGCAATAATATCAATGATTTAAGGGGGAAAGTAAAACTTTTTAATTTATTTCATTCATAAATGATCACTATCTTGGTTCTAAATGATTTCAATTGGAACCATGCATACCAATCATGATCACGGTAGTGAATTAGTACGGCCGCACATACGAGTACGGCTCTTCAAAAGTTGTGCATTAGAGGACACGGAGGCCCTTCATGTCCAACCTGGCTGGGTGGTGAGCTTGCTGTAAAAGGTCTACAATCTAGTGTTTCTTGGGAAGTTTTTCCTTCTTTAGGAAAGATGTGTGATCTTCATGAAGTTAAATTGGAGAATATTGCCAAGATGAAGGACTTTGTTATACAACAAAGCTTTTGCAGGTGAATAAGGTTTACAATTACACTCATTTGGTTTAGTAATTTCTCTAACAATCGGTATCACAGGCTTATCATATGTTCCCTATTTTGCAGGTTAATAAGGCTTAGACTCATTGACTTGGGATGTTTACAAAAATGGGTAACAACAGGGAATGCTCGTCATGTTTTCCCCGTTTTGCAAGTACTGGTTATCCAAGGTTGCCCCAAACTATTGGAGTTTCCGTTTGCAAACCACATTCTTTACCCTCCCGAACAAGACTGGAACATGGACTGGTTTCCCAAACTGCAAGTTCTTAAGATAGAGAATTGTCCAGAATTCTTATTAATTGCTCCTATTCCATGGACCGAAACTCTACATCAAGTGAACATAAGCGATATGAAGCTACTAGAGAGTTTGTGTTACTCAGTAACATCTTATAGCGTTCGATTGCAAATTGTGGAGACGGATGATCTGCACAGCTTAGACCAGGTGTTATCATTCAGTAACCTGACAAAGGTTGAGGAGCTTACACTCAAGAGTGCCCACCTCTGGAGTTGACGCACCTTCTGATGCTAACATCATTGAAGAAATTGGTTGTAGAGAGTTCAGATGCTCTTTTTGGGCTATTAGGAGGTCGCGGTGATGTGGAATTGCAGCTAGGACCGTGTGCTCCAAAAATTACATGGCGCTAGTGGGGAAGAATTGACAAAACTCCTCATCCACCTCCCAAGTATCCCAAACCGGTAATCTCTTCCATGTATCCAAACCGTGCCGCAAAGAGTAATTACCAGTGTTTGACTCATGACCAACGAACCACCGGAGATTTTACACACTCAAACAATGAAGACAAAGGGATTTAACCATTAGCATAGATCCTTGTTCGAACATAGAAGGCACTGCCATAATGTCCAAGAACCTGCACACTCACATGGGAACGTATCTCAATTCGGTCGGATTTCCGAACTCTTTCAATTCTTCTTTGAGAAAAATAGACCACTTCCAGAGTGCTTAGCTCTCGTGTGGACACTAGGTTCCCTAATCCGCCCGACATCTTTGTGTGACTATCAACACATAGCCGCATTAATTGTCTTAGCCGAAAGAAACTCAACGATATATCTTATAAACATGTACCTCTTATTTCCAGTTTCTGCAAAACCCGTAACTTCCCTATTCCCATGGGAAGTTCCCTCGTCTTGGTTCTATTTAATCCTAGGTACCTCGGGTCTAGTAAACTCACGAGATGCTAAGATTAATCTTATCTTGTCTTCCAGAATCAAAGAGATCACAACCTTCTAAATCCAATACCCGTAAATCTTGAAGCTGTGGAAGGCATAAGACTACTAGTACGATTAAAGAGGCAAACCGACCGCGCTTGTGGCATGCATGTTCTACGAAGCTATGGGGTGATGAGCTCTACCATGATAGTGTCTTATTAAACCCCAAGATTGTTGTTTATTCCTCAAGCCAGAATTTTCATAGCATGTGGACAAGATGAGAAAGGAAGAAGTTTATAGCCTGAGCATCCCATGCTTGAGAGAGAAGCATGTAAAGCTTTTAGTAATGACATATTTAAAGAATGGAAACTCTATCTGCCAGAGACTGACAAAGGATCTATTATAAAAGAATATTTTGTAGTATTCAGTTTGTCCTCATGAGCACCAACAAGTGTATAAAGGTACATTAAATAAATTCTGTAGGCTGTTGTTAGCCATCATTGTTATAGCTCGCCTTGTGGCTAATAATGAGCAGATAAAGTCAAAGGATCATTGGTGCTATTTGCTTGAGTCTATTGGACGAAGATTTACTAACTGTGCTTTTGTGAAGGCATGAAGAGGAATCATTAATTTAGCTATTGGAACCTACTCTCTCGTTTGAAGGGTTGTTGATTGTATTTAAGTGTTTTTTGTTCAAAGGACTAAGATTGAGAAAGAAAGATTGATCTGGAGGTGGATAGCCAAAGGTTTTATCCACATGAGAAAAAAAAAGTGAGCCTATTCGAGATCGTTGAGAGTTGCTTCAATGAACTTGTAAACAGAAGCATGATCCAACTAAGTAAACATGGATTACGATGAAAAGACCCCATGCATGTGGAAGTTGTTGCTGTGTGCATATATGGCATGGTTATTTATCCCATATGTTCATTGTCACGTGATGAAAAATTTGTTACTCCCTCCAATTCATATTAATTGTCTCAAATTTGCCCAAATATAGATGTATTTATGCTTCAAAAACGTCTAGATACCTGTAATATTTCGACAATTAATATGCTTATGAAGATTTAATTAGACTCATGCTAACGCATGAACAGTTTTTTTTACTTAAATTATTGGCCCATTAGGAGTGCGAGCAGCAAGGTATTCATGAGAATTTGTGAGGCTATACGCTCCATCTTGCCCTCTCGTTCAGGCTTATCAACAGTACCTGCACTGTTTGACAGATATTATCACAAGGAGTTCACCAGTGCTCAATAAAATAATTCAGTAGATCAATGGACCTCACGAGTTTGGTATGCATTAGGTGCAAAAACCATGTGCGGCACGAGATTCTCCATCAGGATCACCATAAATGCATTTTCTAGCTTTTCGTTTTGCATTTGCATCTGCATCAAAAAACATGAGCAGCATTATTCTTCCAATCGCAATTGTTTGTGAAGGAGAAATTTCCCGTGGAAATATGCACAGACAGAAGTATTACTTGCTACTATCAGGTGCAAAAACTTTCGCTAAGAAACTGCAGCATCATTAAAACTGAATCAAGTTTACATACTTCAGATTTTTCTTGTCTTAATCATAGTCGGCAGCATTGGATACTTGAGAAGTTTCTGTGTCATTCGTTTCGAGAAACATCTTCTATGATCCATTTGCTAATTTGATAATCCATGCCTTACCCAATCGCTGCAATCATGTTGACACTTCTCAGCTCCTTAAAGGTCTTAAGGAGACCACATTGAAACACCCCCGAATTATTTGATGGTGCACGCTAATGTCTGGATGGCAGCATGCATTATCTTCTACATAATTTAATGACATAATTAATGTAATGAATGTTGACAGCAGGACAATCTAGTCAAGTATTCAAACCATAAGGCCTGACAAGTTCTTCATCTGATGCAGATCAGCGAAACGCTTCAGAGGCATCTGATAATTGAAAATTCGTAGCACACCAAATAATCATCTTGACCCTTGGCAGTTCCTTCAGTCTCACGAGGATCACCTCTTCTCCTTTGACGAACCCAAATGATTTTGAATAAATTTCAGAAAACTACATCTTTTTGGACTAGAGTTTCACTCAGACACACACAACTCTAGAGGTTTGTAACAGAGAACCACAACTTCAGGGGTAATTATTTCTAGAAAATCCAAATCTACCAGATTAACGAGTTTGACAACGAAACTGACAGACCGGGTCCGCATCCATTTATCAACCAGCCCCCTTGCTTCCTATATATTCTTCTTGTGAATCCATTATCAACCCAGGCCCCTTATTTGGCCGCGAGTCTCGTCCAGTGCGCGCCCGTGCGCCACCGTGGTTATAGCCCTCCTGGAGCCACAGTCACGACGACCCTCCCGGCGTAAGAGCAACTCCAATGGGATCCCTCAAGTTTTGTCCCAAAATGTTCTTTTTTTGGTCATTTGGGGGAACAAGTGGACATATGTCCTCCCCATGTCCACCCTCATCACGCAACCACATTCCCCAAATTCCTCTCCCAAATTAGTTTTTTCCTTCTCTTTATCCTTTCTCCTCTCTTTTTCACTTTTTCTTATTCTTTTCCCATCTCTTCTTGTGGGCTGGGGCGGACAAAAGATAGCACCGGACAATGTCCGGACACCCCAAATCTCCCCCAAATTTGGGACAAGTTTGGGGGATGTATCCGGACAAACATGCCATTGTGTCCGTTTAGGGGATGCCATTGGGAGATGATTTTGGGAGCAAATTGTTCATATCCCCCAAATAGGACATTTGGTATATATAGCTTTGGGGCATGACATTGGAAATGCTCTAAGGAATCAGCCTGGGGTGTCCGAAATCGCCGCCGCCCGCTCGTCTTCTCCAAGTTCGGCCACGAGCCACCGTCGTGCCGATCTCCCTCTCCGGTGACCCCCAGTATTCGGCGCTGCCTTCAACAGAACTCAGACGACCTCTGAGCCTGCCGGTGCTTCTAATTGGTGCTCCGGAGCCCTGCTTCGTCCTCGCGCCATTCTTCTTCTCCGGCCACGAGATGCGCCAACGTCAGATCACTCGACCAATCGGTGCTAATATTGGTATCAAGCCAAATCAGTACTTAGGGCATCTTCAATAGCAAGCCGTTACTAATTTTCATCTCTCTTCTCTTTCTTTTGTTCATTCTCTTCTTTTTTCTAATGGACCCACATGTTATTCTTTTTTCATTCTTGGTACCCGTGCACAAGCTGTTACTTCTGCAAGAAACTAATACTAACTTTTTCTCTTCATCTCTCCGCCACGTAGGACTAGTACCTGCTTAGTAACTCCTATTGGAGATGCCCTTACCCCCGTCATCTCACCCATCAGACTCGACGAATCGGTGCTAATAAGTAATAATATCCCAATTGGAGAGACAGAGAGAGGGTGGTGGTGCACTGGTGCAGGCGTTAATTGTACCTGTACGTACAATGAGTTCGGCGGTTCGGCTGGGCAGCGACTTGCATATATACTCGGAGCGGTGGGTGGTAACAACGAAGATAACCCATGCATTTGCCATATTAGATTTCACTCTTGTTGCCGAGGGCGTCTACAAACGTGTTTAAATTGTCTGGGTTTTACATCGCCACAAACACGACGATGTATGCACTTACAGGCGTAGGGTAAATTGTCTGGGTTTTACATCGCCACAAACACGACGATGTATGCACTTACAGGCGTAGGGTAAGGATATTGCACTATAGAGGTCTGTTTTGGAGCTAAACCAGTTACATATTTCAGCTTTCACCAACAACTCATGTAGTACTGCGTTTCTATTTTCTCGACAGATCAAAATCACTGGTTCAGTCTCATTCTCACAGTTTAGTAGAAATAAGCCAACAAACAAAATATCAAATTTAGAAGCACAAAATTCTGCTCCCTCCGTTTCATAATTCTTGTCTCAAATTTGCCCAAAATGAATATATCTATCCCTAAAAAGTCTACATACATTTAATATTTCGACAAGAATTATGAAACGGAGTAACAAGTACATGTTGGCAGTGTTGAGATGTCTATGTGTTTATATATTGCTTTTGTTATATAACACGAGTTTGGTATGCATTAGGTGCAAAAAACCATGCGCTGCACGAGATTCTCCATCAGGATCACGAAAAACGCATTTTCTAGCTATTCGTTTTGCATTCGCAGCTGCGCATAAACAAACATGAGTACTTGAGTAGCATGATTCTTCCAATCGCAATCGTTTGTGAAGAAGAAACTTCCCGTGGAACCAGTACAGAAGTATTATTTCCTGCTACCATCCTTTCAATAGCTAGCTAGCTGAGGTATCGAACTAATTTAACTTAGAAACTGATGCATCATAAAAACTGAATCAAGTTTACATAATTCAGATTTGTCTTGTCTTGTTCAGAGACAACAGCATTTGCTACTCCCTTTTATCCTAAATTCTTAACTCAAATTTGTCAAAAAATAGATATATCTATTTTTAAAAAGCGTCTAGATACATGTAATATTTCGACAACAATTTAGAATCGGAGGGAGTAATTGATAATCCGTAGCTTTCCCGATCACTACAATCATGTTGACACTTGTCGGCTCCTTAAAGGTCTGAGAAGGCCTCTTCTACTTCGACAAAAACATTGAAACACACCAAATAATTTGATTTGATGGTGCACTCTAATGCATGTCTGGACGGCAGCAGTATTATATATATTCCACATAATTTGATCACACAACCTAATGCCTGTTGACAGTAGGACAATCTAGTCAAGTATTCGAACCATAGGTCCAGACAAGTTGTTCATCTGATGAAGATTAGCTAACTGCTTCAGAAGCATCTGCCAATTGAAAATCCATAGCATACCGAAGTCCGAATAATCATCGTTACACTGGGCAGCTCCTAAATTTAAGACCTCTTCTCCTTTGACGGAAAGGTTGAAATACTCCAAATATATGAGTTTACTGGAGTACACGCTAATGCTGGGACGGCAGCAGCACCATTATTGTTTTCCACGTAATTTTATTACACGAGTTAAAGCCTGTCGACAGAAGCATCTAACAAGTTCCTCGTCTGATGCATTAGGGAAGATACCATCGTTGGGTCAGCCAGCCATGATCATCGTCATCATCATCCTGCTTAGCTACAAGCAGTTCACGGCTGCTTCCTTGGGCAATTAACCTTACCCGGATCACTGGTTTGGATCTTTGGATTGTTACGCTTCCATACAAGCTTCATTTTTTCACTTCTCTGAGGCAGGATTGGATTGGGTCACATTTCGATCATTAGGCGCCATGGCAGCTGCCATGGTTGTCGTCCTCCTGCTCGTTCTCCGCTTCGATCTGGCTCCTGCCGCCCCCATGGCGCAGGACTGCGACACTGGCGGCAACTACACGGCTACCAGCACCTACCGAGATAACCTCAAGCTCCTCTCCACTGCGCTGCGCAACAAGGTCTCCACCGAGCAAGCCCAGTTCGCCGACGTCTCCATCGGCACCGGCCCCGACACCGTATTCGGCCGTGTGTGGTGCCGCCCTGGCGACAGCGCTAACGCCTCCGCCTGCGAGGAGTGTGTTGCCGCCGCGTTCCAGGACGCGCGGCACAAGTGTGGGTTAGCAGACGCATCCATCCTGTACGACGCCTGCGTTTTTTTTTACTCAAAACTGTAGGAAAGATTCCTACAGTATATAAATTAATAAAGGAAATATTTACAAGGGAAGGGGGAGCAGGGAGAGAAAATTACAAGGTGTTGGGTAAGCTCAACTTTAAGGAACAGAGGAAATAGAAACAAGCCAGTCTAGGAGGAGAAGCCTATTGCTATCCGTGAGTCGCACAGACTGACGGCGAAGGTCATCTTCGAAATGTTTGCGCCAGGCAACACGAGAAGGATGTTCCTTATCAAAAATAGATCTATTCCTAAGCTTCCAAATGTTCCAGCACGCCGTAGTGAAGATTTCACTAGCACAATTTGTCGGAAGAATTTGCTTGGCATGAGCACACTTGTGATAAAAAGAACCGAAAGGAAAAGAACCCGCAGACAATCGCCCTCCCACTCATCATTTCAAAGGGAGATTGTCATTCCATTGCCAGGAAGACACTTAGCAGTGTCTTTGAAAACCGAAAGGAGGGAAAGGAGATCGTGCCACCAGAAGGAACCTTTCGAGTCATCTTGAGAGGGTACAATTTCAGAATAGTGACTCTTCTAGATTAGGCTGACCCAGGGAGCATCATGTTTATTGAAAAATTTGTAGAGAAATTTGAGTAGTTGAGCCTCGTTATAGACTCTGAGATCAAGAACACCGAGCCCACCATGTCTCCTGGGTTTACAGACTTGTTCCCATGCAACAAGAGCCTTACATTTGCCAGTAAATTCAGACTTATTCCATAGGGCAATTCTCCTTCTTTTATCAATAGATTCGATAAAACCCTCCTGATCTTTAATGATGCTGAGGGTGTAAGAAGGAAGGGCCGAAATGACTGACTTGACCACCTGCAGACGTCCTCCGAAGGAAAGATATGATGAGCAAACGGCCAATCGACGATCAATGCGATCAATAACGGGCATAAGATCTTTGATCTTAGGTCTAGTGGTTCCAACTGGCAAGCCAAGGTAGGTAAAGGGGAAAGAACCCACTTTACAGTTCAAAACCCCAGCAAGAAGACTAGCTTTGAGAGGGGAAGTGTTGATCGGTATAATGCAGGATTTAGCAAAGTTAACTCTAAGACCAGTGGATTGTGCGAAGGTCTCCAATAAAGCCTTAAGGCAGAGAAGCTGTGAACTGGAGGATTGCATGATCAAAAGCGTATCATCCGCATATTGAATTATGGGAAATTCCGTGTCACCATTGGGAATGGGGAGGGAAGGAGATGCATGTAGAAGGTCTTGTTGATAATTGACTGAAACAGATCTGCAGCCAAGACAAAAAGAAGGGGGGAGAGGGGATCACCTTGTCTAACACCCCTCCTGCAGTGAATTTATTTTCCAGGAACGCCATTGAGAAGAACAGCCGATGTTCCTGAGCTGAGGATGTTGTCGATCCAATCTATCCACTTCTTATCAAAACCCAAACTCTCAAGCATGAGAAGAATGGCAGAGTGATCAATAAGGTCAAAGGATTTCTCAAAATCTAATTTAATTACAACAATTTCCCTCCTAGAATGCTTGCATTGATGAAGATATTCCAGAGTCCAAGCCAGGCAGTCCTGTATGGTTCGAGACTTGAGAAAACCATATTGGTTTTTGTGGATGAGCTTCAGAATCACTTTTTGGAGCCTGTTGGCCATGATCTTGGTGATCAATTTAAGGCAGGAGTTGAGCAACGAAATAGGCCTGAAGTCATTGACCGTCTCCGGGGCAGTGATTTTGGGAATGAGTGTGATGAAAGAAGAATTTAAGCAAGCTAGATCCACATTATGGGAGCAAAAGTCATTGCAGAGATAGAAAATATCCCCTTTGATGATATCCCAACATTTTTTGAAGAATAAACCATTAAAGCCATCTGGTCCTGGTGCTCTATCCGAAGGCATATCCTTGACAACATTTTCAATTTCAGTTTGAGAGAAAGGGGTTGAAAGAAGATAAAGATCCACATCATGCGAGGGGATTAAATCTTCCAGATTGAAGTGCATGTGGCAGTTAGAGTGTTGCCCCATTCTACCCTGAAAAGTATGCCAGAGAACTTCAGCCTTGCCGTGGTGAGAGTCAGCAATGGAACCATCCGAGCGCCTCAGGTGAGGGACTGTATTTCTTCTGAGGGATCTGGTGGCCATCGAGTGAAAGAACTTAGAGTTCTCATCACCAAACTTGGTCCAACGGATAGTGCATCTGCTTTTCCAATAGATACGCTGATTAGTCCGAAGGTTGACAGTGTGCTGCTTGAGGAGTGTTCTAAGATTCCATTCAATGTGACTGAGTTGTCTTAATTCCTCCAGAAGATCAAGAATGATGATGATTGCTTCACTATTTCTTATCCAAACATCAAATTGAGATTTGCGCTTGCTCCAAATTCTAAGGCCTCTTCTCATATATTTGAGTTTGGAGCTAATAACACCAGCAGAAGTACCATGCCTAGTGGGCAGATTCCAATAAGCGTGGACAACTTGAAGGAAGCCCGGCAGGTTAACCCAAAAATTCTCAAATCCGAAGACATTTGCCCTAGGGATGGCTGAAAGAAATAGTAACGTGACAAGGCACATGATCCGAGACGTCACGAACGAGAGGGAAAACCTTGGTGCTGGGATAGTTGATGCTCAAACCACTGGAGGTGAAAAACCAATCCACTTGTTCAAGGAGTGGATTAGTTTGCATGTTGCTCCCAGTAAAAGCTCGACCAATGATGGGGAGTTCGGCCAGATCAAGGGCTGCAATAGTATTGTTGAAGCGTAAAATGTCCTGGCAGTTGCCCCCCGGTTTATTGCGGTTGTCCATTGAGCGATAAAAGTTAAAATCTCCCAGGAAAAGCCAATTTTCAGCTTCATCGATCTCCAGGCCCATTAACCAGTCTAAGAATTCTGTTCTATTGGGCTCTGAACAAGGCCCGTAGATGTTAACAATGTGAAAGTAGTCAGAGGAGATCCGAGAATTCAAGCGAATATAAAGCCCAAAGGAATGGGCTTCGACAACAGCCCCTTCAAAAAGTTTTCCATCCCAAGCAGTGAGAATGCCCCCAGAATTGCCCATAGAACCCAAAGCGGGAACAAAAGCAAAATCAGAGATGTTAGATGGGGCCAAGCGACGAATGAAGAAATGATCAAAGTGAGTTCGCTTGGACTCCTGAAGACAGATAACTGAAGCTCTAATTTGGGAAGCGCGAGCTTTGACAGCATCCTGTTTTTCAGAAGCATTCACCCCCCTAATATTCCAACATAAAAGGTTCCAGAAGCGACAACAAGTGGCAGGAGTTCTAGACATGACCACAAATTAACAAAGCGATCCCACAGTTGGAACACAATTCCAACTCAAAAGCTGCCATAAACAAGTCTGGCACAAAATAAAAAGTCCACCCCAAGCCGTCTTCAAAGGCACCTCTAATCTCTTGGATCCTCGTCTCCATCTCTTGGGTCTTCATCTTCATCATTCTTCTCTGTAACTGGTTGATCAAGCGCTCACACCTCACCAGGGGGTACACCACAGAAATCAGCAGCAATCGAAGCTGCAAGTTGAAGCGTGATTGGGTCGGGCACTGCCTTCATCTTAAGATGCTGACTAGACTCCGTTGGGAGCTCATCCATCTGCAACCCAGAGGCCTCAATATTGAAGTCAGGAAGGGGCGAGGATCTTGTTGGCTTTCCTTTTGCCATGGCAGCATAGTCTCGCTTGAATCCCCGCGACTGCTCCTGAATTCTGGAGCTACGGCGGACCTCAGAGGTCACTCTTGGGCTGGGTCTGGACTTTCTGTGAAAGCGGCCCACATAATCAGATTCAGAAGGGCGGGAAGAAATGTCCCCATGTGACGCCGCAGGGGAGGAGGTCTTCTTGCTCCTGCAGGAGTAGGTGATGCTGCAGCTCTTGGCGCGCTTGGGTGATCTGGAGCCAGCAGAGTGAGGATGCTCCTTGTGAATGAGCTTGGCAGATTCTTCAGAAGACGCTTGAAGGTTGCATTTGCGAATAGGAGAGATCGCTTCTTCAGAGTCCACATCAGGCTCATTGGAGAGCCGTGCCAAGAGCTCATTGAGGTAACGTTGCAGGAGTTTCTTCTTGCCACTAGTGGGAGCAATGTTCGGCATGATCTCTTTGTTCTGACAAATGATATCAAGAACAATAGCGCCAACCGAACCAGTTTCACTGATAGGGGCAGGAACTGGGGGTGTGACGATCGGTTCAGTGGTAGCTTGGTCCCCAATTGGTCCAGGGATCTCCGATTGCCGAGGCATGAGACCCGGGATTTGAGGTTGGATAAGCTGCATAGATTTTTTAGCGAGGGCTGGACCCATGGCAGCACCCATAGCAACAGATCCCTCCCCAAAAGGTCGAACAAAAATCGGTGTTTTCCCTTTTCTATCAAAAGGATTCTCCGGTGGAGCAAGAGACAACTGAAGATTCTGGTCTAATTCATGTTGTTCTAGTAAAGCTAACTGAATCTGAACATCAGAATCAAAGTGTGAAGACGGGGGGGGGGGGGGGGGCATGAACCTCGCCAAGTTGATGCAGCAAATCTTCAGCCGAGTCATCTACACGGGCAGCACGATCTTCTCTGATGCAAATCCCTTGTTGCTTGCCACAGACGGAGGAAGGAGGCATCTCGTGCCCACACGCCGTGAACATCGACCTGGAAGACGGAGGTTCAGAGGAGCTAGATCTCGCTGGCCCCCTAATAGTGTGTCGGTGGAGAATGTTGGGCGCTCGACGATCAACCGGCGAACCCGACAACTCCGGTTCCTCCGGCAGGTCCTCCTGACCTGGCCAGCCACCAATATGGACGGGTCCCTCTTGGGGGGCACCCCAGGTATCCCAGCCTTCGTCATGTGGGGAGGGTGGCATGAGGATGTGCCTATTGCGATTCTACGGGAGCTCCTGCTCAAAAGGGAGCATGTCGTCAAAGTCTCCGACAAGGACAATCGTGGGAACCGTCCTCTTTCGCCCGTCTCACTGATGTGCTCGATGATCGTACTGCGAGGAACCATGAGGTCGTCCTTGATGAGGCAGCGAAGGAGGATGTAAGTCTTCTGGTTGTGCCGGTCTATCCAGTTGAGCGGCACGCCAAATCTTGAGACCGCTCGGCGGAAGAAGCTAGCATCGATGGAATTGAGCGGCCAGCCGAAGTACATGATGTAGTAAATCCGGGACGCGTCGGTGCGGCGCGCATTGACGGCCTCGTCGTGGCGGATGAAATAGAGCTCGCGGCCACCTTCCTTCTGTATGAGCGGTTGACCGACAAGGCGGTCCCGTGCAAGAACATCTTCGAGCTGAAGGACTCCAACTCCGAAGACGTGTGTCCAAGCTCCCTGGACGACGACATTGAAGGGGGGGGGGGGGTGATGATGTTGATGATCTGTTGCAGCATCGAGATGCGCTCGAAGACCGGCACCTCCGGCTCAACAATGGCGATGGCGTGGTCCTCCTGGCGGCGGGCCGAGAGACCGCCAAAGAAAATATGCTCCTCGGGATTCTGTTCCTCACCGCCATCCAGCCATTGCATTCCGCCGAGGACCCAAGGCGTGGGATCAAAGTTGAAGTTGCCCATGGCGGTGTTGGGTGGTGGTGGAGGCGATGGAATGGGGTGCGGCGGGGTTGGGGTTTTCTCCACCCAGGCTAAGCGAGAAGGAAGCCCAAGAGATAGAGGCATTAGAACCGAGGCAGCTAGGAGTAATGCTCCAGTGGGATCCAAAACCCCGAAGCTTACAGGGGGGCCCAGGGGAGGCCACGTGTTCCATCGGGAGAGGGAGAAGCCCATGCGCGGTGACAGCCCAAGAGGGAGCTGAGAAGCTATGCCCCGTAGCCCGCATACCGAACGAAAGGCTATGCGGTAGCCCTCTCGGGACCGAGCAAACGTTCAGGACAGTGGGGCGAGGGGAGTCCTTCGAAGTTGACTTGACTAGGCGAGGACCAGAGATGGAGTGATGCCTGCTCAGGTCATCATTGCCTTGCAAAAGGGGATTAGAATAAAAAAAAACCTGGTTGATAGAACACTCCAACCCGTTCTGTCTCATCCCATCAAGTGCCTTAGCCATGACCCGATTGGCCGGTGCAGGTCGGAGCCCAAGAACCAAGGAGAGCTTGGGTTCAGAGAGCAACGGGACTTGAATCTTGCCGACGGCAAAGGAGGAAGCAGAACGCCGATACCTGGACGCCGGGTGGTCATATCCAGGGCAGAGCATCATAGGAGAGGCGATCCGCGAAAGCCAGGCGCTTGGAGCTTGAACGTGCATGACCAGGGCGCTTGAGAATGGGGCGAATTCCGAAATTAATGCCATTAGACATGGCTGCGAAAGCGGCAGAGATCCTCCGGCGATTTGAACAAACCACTTGCCATTCATCTTCCTGCTCTTTAGACCAAGAAGAGAACTCCTTCCTCCAATTTGGTCCTCCCTCACTCCAGAGATGGAAAAAGCATTTGAAGCTCTTACAGGAGAAGGACCGCAGATGGATGAGCTCGAGGCCAACTTTCTTGCTACAGACAGAGAATCTGAACACCCGTCCGCTTAGGTGGAGGACCTGTAGAAGATTTGCTCTCCCACCTGTAGCAGCTTCAATAGCCTGAGCGACCGATGCGTGGGATAGACGGAAATTAGCCCGCCCGAAGGAAACCACCAAGAGGAAGTTCTGCCGTTGACTGAGGGGATGAACAGGTTGCCGAAGCTTGCGGAAGATTTCCATGGCAAAGGAGTGACCTGGACTGTAATCCAGCAGGGGAAGCTCTTCTAATCCTGACGAAGGAACCGAGCGAGAAGAGCGAGTGGAGGATAGTGGGAGGGAAGGAGGTGCAGGCAAAGCAACGAGAACGAACCGAAGAAAAGCTTGAAGGAACTCCACAAGAGGCGGTGCTGTGACAGGTCCAGAGCGACGCTGAGCGGCATCTTCGCGGCAGACGCAGCGGAAAGCCTCCAGAGGAGCTTAATCCGCGTCAACCAGGTCCTGGAAGAGCTCCACGAAGGAGAAGGATGAAGGCGAGGGGGCGTCAAGGACGGTGGAAGGAGAGGTGAGTTGGTCGAAGTAAGCTTGGAGACGAAGGGCGGCAAGGGTCCAATCCTCATCCGGGGAAGCCAAGGTGGAGGAAGAGGTGAGCGGCAGTGCAGTAGGCCTAGAGGGAGGCAACGAGGGGGACGCGGTGGTGGCCGGAGATGGGGAGGAGGCGGTGGGTAGGGCAGGGGCGGCGATCGCCTTCGGAGTCGCCTCCGGAGGGGAGGAGACCATTGGAGCCATCCCCCCCCCCCCCCCCCACCCCCCACCAAGGTGAATGCTTATTGCATTGGGACTTCCACTTGTCACACCGTAGCCAAAGAGGTTTACTGATCTTTCCGGAGCAGCTCCGGTTCCCCGTCAGCTGGCATGCCGATGCCAGCATCGTCCATGTGCTGACATGTGCTGATCCACAAGACGGCCAAGATGATGGCCAAGATAGCGGCGTACAACTCGACGTCGTCGAGGTACGCCACCGGCTGCTCAACACCAACAGCACGCTCCCGCGGCTCTACTCTCTCGTGCAGTGTGCGCCGGACCTGTCGTCGACTGACTACTCGGACTGCTTCCACAAAATCAGTAGCATAGTAAATGATCACTTCGCCGAAAGGACTGGCGGACGGATTGCTACCGTGTGGTGCGACTTCAGGTACAGCACGTTTCAGTTTACCAGGGGGAGCCCAGGCTGCGCATTAGCTCACCCAATCCAGTAGCTCCTGCGACAAACACGAAGGCCAGCCAGGTCAATGGGAGTAAGAAAGGTACAAGGACATATTAGCTCGTCTTCTCTAGCTAGCTCTTGTTTTTTCTTCTAAACAGCACCTGCTTCCAGCAAACATGAATAATGTTCTATCTGTCTATGCCTGATAATTTCTGTATTTACATCACTTTTAAGGTTAAATGAGCTTATTTTCTATAGAACTTGTCCATCTCCCCCATTTTTGCCCCAAATTTGGAGAGAAGGGGGTGGAGTGTCCACTTGTTCAAACTTGTCCACTTATCCGACTGGCTCACACATTAAGACCCATGAGAAGTACAAATGAGAGCTCTCATGGGACACCATGCTATTTTGCCCACCCCATTTGTCCGAAAACCCTCGAAATGGACAAATGCACCCCCCCTCCCCCCCCTTAAGATGCCCTTAGATTAAATATCTTATTATGTTGCCCTTTTCTTGGTACTTGGATGTTGGCTAGTTTCTCTTCTGAACTACACAGATATTGTGCATCACATGGTTAAGTTGTTAATATATGCCACTGATATAAGGATAACTTTTTAAATTACTTTATTAAAAATAACATAGCGTGTGATCTATCAGACAAATAACACATATGTGACTGTACAATTTGGTGTCCCAATATTCTTAGTTATTTTAATTCATAAACAAGGAACTGTAGTAACCAATGTAGAGTTCCACAACTTAACACAATTTTAGGATCCAATGCAAGGAATCGCCATAGTGAATAACGATGCCATAGCTTGGCAGCTCCTTCTAGATCTAAAGATGTCCTCCCTTGAAAGGAACCCTGAAAATACCTCGTTTGTGTCGCATAAAACATTGTTTAGTTAGGCAACAAACTTATACTGACAGTAGCCTGAGGTCTCAATCTGGCAGCAGCTGATCCTCCAGTATGCATAGCGTTGTTGTTAATAGCCTTTTCTGTCCTCATCGCTGTACCGGTTTCCTCTTCCAATCTTAATAAAATTAGACCGGCCACGGCCAGCAAGAAGACTAATCAGTCAAACTATCAGGACGGGTAGGTTCCAAATGATGCTGATTAGGAATTACTTGACCTGGGCAATTAAGCATTTGAGTTGCAATAGAAATGATGAACACAAACTGCGTGCTGTGCCGAGACAGAGATAAGAGCAGATTACCAAGTTGGGTTACCCAGCCATGATCCTCCTCGCTCTGCTCATTCATGGCTTGACGCTCGCCGCCGGCACCTATCCAATTGCCCTCACCTGCAACACCAGCAGGGGCAACTACACGGCAATGAGCACCTACCATACCAATCTTGAGCTCCTTGCTGCTGCGCTCCCCAAGAACGCGTCATTCACATCAACCCTGTATGCGAAGAGCTCAGTCGGTGCCGCCCCAGACACCGTCTATGGTCTCACACACTGCCGCGGTGACACCACCAACACCTCCACATGCAGTGAGTGTGCCACTGCCGCGTTCTGGAACGCCCAGGAGCTCTGCACGTTCAACAAGGACACAACCATCTTTTATGACATTTGCATCGTTCGCTTCGCTGATTGGGACTTCAGTGGCGCTGCCAATCATGCCGTACTCTGGAGGAACCCACGTGACATCGAGGAGCCCATGTTGCCAGGTTGGGATCCTGACAACTCTGAGAGTGTCAGCATCATCATCAACATGATCAAGGTGCTGCTGCAAGGCACAGCCAAACAGGCGGCGTACAACTCGCCGATGAGGTACGCCACCGGCCACATGGATGCCAGCAGCACTTTCCCGCCGCTCTATTCTCTGGCGCAGTGCACGCCGGACTTACCACCCAGTGAGTGCTGGGCTTGTTTCCAGGAAATCAACAACCAGGCAACAGAATTTTTCAACGGGATTCGAGGTGGACGGGTTCTTGCTGTGCCGTGTAATCTCAGGTACGAGACATCCAAGTTCTACCAGGGCAATCCCATGTGGCAAATAAGCTTGCCAGCTGCTGCAGATCCCAGCCAGAAACACAAGAGTAAGCAATATGATGCATTCAATCTTCCCCCAAAACTAAGAATTTGTTATTAGAAGACCATTTACAAAAGCACAAACAATATATGTCAATACTTCTCCGTACCATTGCATAACTAGTGGAGTTGGACAATACCATTTATGTGCACTTGTAGAACTAATAAGTTTACTTTTTCAGATCTACAGCGATACGGTAGTGAGCTATTTTGGCACCAATCTATATGATATGTCTATTGTATCATCAAATAGCATGTCAGATTTACATGTCACCAATACGGTATTTTAGTTTTTTCAAGTGTTCTCTTGCTCAAGGTGTATTGCCCCTCGGGCCTCCTTTTGGGAATATATTCAGATGGGGATTCCCTCCACCCCCCCCCCCCCCCATCCACCCCACCCCCCATGATCTCTCAAAAAACAAAAGATTGACATGTCACACTTAAATATCACGAATATTTTGGAATTGTGCTACTTCAAAAGATAGCATTTTGGAAGAGATGTAAGAGATGGCATCACAGAGCTACTTCTGTGCTTGTTTCTCCATAGTTTTTTTCACTTTAACTTTGCTGGGATTGCTACCCGCATAATATTTCTTTCCAACAGCTCATTCATCCTACCAGCATCATTAATAAAGTATAGCACACATAAGAGGAGGTGATAACAACGACCCAACAAAACCATAGAAAAATACTGAAGTAAAATTTGGATTGGAATAAATTCTAGTGAAGTAATTCCATCTATTAGTGTGGCATTTCTAAGAATGGCATATATCAAAGGGGTACATATATATAGATTCCCCGATATTATTTACAAGTTTTTCTTAAAGTTGTGTGGTTCCCTAACTCACCACTTCTAGTGATCAAAACTAGGTGTGGGAGGCTTTCCGTTCCCGCCTCTCCCATAAAGTGACTAAGTGAGACAGCTCATCATTGTACACTAAATATAAATATGCATGGATTACATTGTATAAATACTGTGTAATCATACGGCCATATGCATGAAACTATCTAATGAACTAAGCATTTATACTTATGTGAAATCTTCCATGCTAGGGCGTAAGATCAAGGTTCTCATAATTGCCACAGTTGTTCCTCTGCTGGCATCAACTATATGCTTCATATTTTGCTTTGGATTGATCAGAAGAAAAATGAAAGGTTGGTTATGTAATTGCTGTTGACTGTTCTACTTCCATGCCTCTCCAGCGACTGAATCTTAATTAACCGTATGTGCATCAACAATAACTGAAAGGATGCCATTCATTCTGATTTCTGGATTTAGGAAAAGTGAGCCTACATGACAAGCCTAACATAAATTTGCATGAAGAAGAACTAGTTTGGGGGTTAGAAGGAGCCAATTCAGAGTTCACATTTTTCGACTTCTCACAAGTATCAGACGCTACAAGTGCCTTCTCAGATGAAAATAAATTGGGGCAAGGTGGCTTTGGTCCCGTATACAAGGTAAAAAAACTCATGCATGCTAGCTATGTTGCATCAATATCTCATCAATGATTACATTGAAAATAGTAGCTTTGTATGTTATACAAGCAACATTAATTTATTTTACCCAAAAAGATGGTCAGGAGATAAGTCAAACTAGAATAAAAATACTGAGAAAGAAAAAGGTTATTACTGAACAACCTATTCGGATTTCGGAACTGCTCTGCAGGGCCAGTTTCCTGATGGGCGGGAGGTAGCTATTAAAAGACTTGCTTCACATTCAGGGCAAGGTTTCATGGAGTTCAAAAATGAAGTTCAACTTATAGCCAAGCTCCAGCATACAAATCTGGTTAGGCTCTTGGGTTGTTGCTCGCAAGCAGATGAGAAAATACTGATCTATGAGTATTTGCCAAATAAAAGTTTGGACTTCTTTATCTTTGGTATTAGTACTTCCTGCAATGTACTATTTCTTGTTCTGAAGCTACTCCTCTACAAAAAATTAATATTTTAACTGATGTGCAGATGAAACAAGAGGAGCTTTACTAAATTGGAATAAACGCATTGTGATAATTGAGGGGATAGCACAAGGACTTCTATATTTGCATAGGCACTCTCGGTTACGGGTCATACATAGAGATCTTAAAGCAAGTAATATTCTTTTGGACAATGAAATGAACCCTAAAATTTCAGATTTTGGGCTTGCAAAAATATTTAGCTCAAATGACACTGGAGGGAACACAAAGAAGATTGCTGGGACATAGTAAGCTTTTCCTATAAATTATATTACAAGTCAACAACCAATAAAAACAACTTGATATCAATTTTTTTTCCTATTTGACTCATATATCCTTTCAGTGGTTATATGGCCCCTGAGTACGCTTCCGAGGGCATCTTCTCAGTCAAATCTGATGTATTCAGCTATGGTGTGCTAATGCTTGAGATCATCAATGGAAAAAGAAACTCATGTTTCCATCAGTTTGGAGACTTCTTCAACCTTCTTGGATATGTATGCATTCTCCATGTCTGATATGTACAATTAGGCCTCTTTGGATTGTAGGATTTTCACAGGAATTTTGGAGGATTCTAATCCATAATGTAGGAAATTTGCCTGCAAGGGCCATTTGCTTCATAGGATTGAGGTTGTCATATTCCAATGGAATGCGGTTCCATATGAATCTCAACATGAGCCCAAAGCTAATGTCATTTTTCCATTGTGAAGTCCACTGCACTCTCTCCATTCCTCCAAAACTTATGTGTTGGTTTCCTATGCACCATCTAAGTGTGTCATCTGTAAAAAATCCATACTACCTGGTTACGTTTTCTATTCTTAGTTTTTCTAATTCCTTCAATCCAAAGAGGCTACTATTTTCTTTATAAAGTAACCTTAACGTATTGGGTTTAAACTCCTTGAAGGCATGGAAGTTATGGAAAGAGGAGAGGTGGCTTGAATTTGTCGATGCAGCAATAGTTCCAGAGCTTCATGCATCTGAGGCAATGAGGTGTATTAACATTGCATTGCTGTGTGTGCAAGAGAATGCAGCTGACAGACCTACCACGTCAAGTGTGGTTGCAATGCTAAGCAGCGAGAGCGTGACCTTACCGGAACCTAATCATCCAGCATATTTTCACGTAAGGGTAACAAATGAAGAGCCGTCTAGTGGCAATGATGTGACTGTGTCTGTTCTAGATGGTAGATAGTTTGTATTATCTGGATTATCTTTTCTGTACTACTATTTTTTAAGGGATCTTTTTCTGTTAACACTCAAATTTCCTGCGTATGCATACTGTCTAACGCGCATAAAGAGCAAAGGATGACTAATGTATATAACGAACCATATGCCGACAACTCAGTAGATCAGTAGTGACAACTCTGTGCTTATGAATTGTGAAGTACAGTCCATGGTTTGTTTGACTTTACAGAGTCTCTAATTTGTTCTTTCACCACTAATTTATGTAAGCCACATATTAAAATAAAAATTGTATTGTCACACTCTTTCATTGCAAACTTACTGCATTTATTTTGGAACAGGGCTACTAACGTTTTGCCTTCGGGTTTACTTCTGATGTACAAATGGTAATGCTTAATCATACAAGCTATTTTAGGAAAATCACATGGTGAATGCCGACAACAAAACTTGGCATCCCCGATGTGGTGCGTCAGCCGATTCAGAGGGCTATTTTGCATGCATCCAATCGATTCAACTCACTGGAGTACTCGATTCCATACCAGAAACCCCCCAAAAGCCAACGTCGCGAGTTGGGCAGCTGGGTCGATTCGACAAACGAGGGCAAAATCGAGGGCGCACCTTTACTCTGGACGATGAAGCTGGACTGCTGGAGAGAGACCGTCCCTCGCCGCCACCACGGTCTCACCTCCAGATCCGTATGCGGGATCGACGCTGGAGGTCGCCGTGCTCGTCGCGCTGCTCGCCGCTCGCTTCTGCTTGGTGGGAACGAGAGAGAGGGAGAGAGAGACGCGGACGAGGAGTTGCGGCCGGCTTTCGCGACGAACCGATTCAAAAGCGACCGGAACAGAGAAAACAATTTGCCTTCCCTTGACTCTTTCGTCTTACGGAGTATCTTAGTTCGGGGGAATTCCACTTTTTATTCACTAATAACACATTAAAAAATTTATTACTCCATTTCAAAAACTTGAAGCAGTTTTACTCATTCTTACATGTTTGCTTACCTTGAAATAGTGGTCCCATATGTTAGGCTTGCATGGCATCTCCAAATTGGAGTTTGAGGGGTATCTTTTGATTACGCTTCGACACGATTTAAAATGAACCCCAAAATTTCAAAATCCATTGTGGAATTATTTTGACCGAAAATTCAATAAATCTAGACGATTTTTTTTCCAAATTTTATGGCACGGGCGGATGGCGCCCAGCGACGCTGCCCCGGCGAGAACCGAAAGGAGGTGGAGAAGGAAGAAGCGCATGGTGGCTAGTAGTTTTTTGGTTTCTGCTTGCAAGGTGTTTGCAGAAATGGGGATGAGGTCGTGTGCTTTATATAACACGTAGGAAAGAAAGGTCTCTCTCCGTTGCAAGTTGTAACCACGACGAAGGATATCAGGAATTTTGTTATTCTGCATAATCAATTTAGAATCTTAAAAATCACAAAGACTTTTGCAATAGCGAAATGGTTATATTAGTTGTTCATGCAACAAAGGTTTAAGAAAACAAATACAATTATTTCCTGGTTAATCAAAAAGGAAGGGGATATAGAGAAAGTTCGCTCATTGATCATCAAAATGAAGGTTTCAGAAACCCAATAATAGTCTTTACAAGAAAAAAAAAATCATCTGTTGGCTTTCGGATAAAAACAGAAAGAGTATTAATTGGCTAACCAAAGAAAAGTACCTTGAGATAGCCCACGGGGGATTTCAGATACTACGAGACCACATTTATAAGACAAGAAAAGTATCTTGTACTGCTTTTAAGCCTTTAACTGCTGTTTCGGTGTCAATCGTTTCTCTTGTGCTATGAATACCCAATCAAGAGAAGTATGATAAGGACTTTTTTTCTGGGACGGACGGAAGGTGTTCTATTGTGAGCGCAAGTTGTTCACGGCCGTATTCAGACACCTCTAGAACTGCTTTTTTTGCAGGTATTCTTAACCAAAATGTGTGCAGGTAAATGCAAACATGAAACATCATATCCCTATATTAATCAATCAATCAATCATAGAATATATATGTTAAATATAAATTTTCCTGATATTATATGTCAAATCAATCATAATCGAATGATTGTAATAAAAAATATTTATAACATAAAATATATGACTACTATTCTGATGCAAATAGTTCTTGAACGAAACGAGTAGATTACCAACAACTTAATTTTTTATGAGTAAATATATAGTTATTTTACTTCCAAAGATACTTTCATACTTACCGACCTAAAAATATCAAAGATATTTTGCATAATAAACAACACCTTTTCCATATTTCAAGAGATATGCTATCTTATCAACAAAAAATTACACGATCTGAAACATGGTCTGTTAAAATCAGAACTCACTAAAAGAAAAATACACGACCTAAGCATGATTATCACATCTTCTGTTATCAAGTAAGATGATTTTTATATCAACTTTCTTTTTTTACAACATTTCTATATCAACTTTCTTTTTTTACAACATTTCTATATCAACTTTCATTAAGCAAGAAATACAATTAAAGGAACGACAGTTAAGACATCAGTGAGCAATCGTACATGGACATCAATACCAGATAGCCAAAATAACTATAGTACGGGAAGTTGGGTCTCTTGAAGAGCCGGTCTTTGTTGGCCATATCGCCGTCGATTGCACAAAGGCACGTTGGAATGCACACGCACTGCCTTATGTGGGCGTCTCCGTCGAAGTACGCAACAATTGACCTGCCGTTGCTGTGTCCTATGACATTTTTCTCGGACCTGGTCCAAATGCGTAGCTTGACAAGTCATCACCGGCGTTGTCTCTATTGATCGAGAGTTAAATTAGTTGAAACTTTAAATATTTATTTTATACAGAGATGCAAATACAAATTCGCACAAACAAATGTACATCTAATAAAGATTTAATAATTTGTCTTAGAATTAATTCGAATAGCTAACAATTTGATGCAATTGTTACAGTACCTAACATGATTTTGTCATTCTTTCGTCTATCATGTATTTCTTAAACAGTATCACTAATCCCAGTTTAATACGTTGTTCTTGCGTTTTATAAGTTTGTGAACCAAGGTTCAAACAAGCGCTAAGCGAGCGGTGAGGCACCGATGAGAGGAATTGAATCTTAAGCCACTACTCCAGAAAACCCCTCCAGTGGCGGTCAAAAAATGGGGTTGGTGGCGGTGATCACGCCCGTCACCAACTTTGCGTCACTAGAGATTTTGGCACCGGTGGCGGGTAAAATACCCGCCACTGCTGCTCCGAGATCAACAATGGCGGGTAAAATACCCGCCACCGAATACCCACAAACCGCCACTATAAACACCCAAAAGTACAACTTTTATATTTTTTGGGAATGCAGAGAATATAATAGGATTATAATAGTGCATTCTGAAATAATTACCAGTGGCGGGTTTAAAGAAAATAACCGCCATTGGTGAGTTGGAGAAGATTTGGAAAATCACAAGTCCTGCAGCACACCAGTGGCGGGTTTTAGCGAAACCACCGCCACTGGTGTCTGCTTCCAGTGGCGGTTTTCCTGGTAATAACCGCCACTCGTCCACTTCCAGTGGCGGTTTTCCTTGTAATAACCGCCACTGATGTCCTTCTGCGGGCTCCGTGCGAGGCGAGGTGGGAGTTTAGTCCCACCTCGCTAGTTTACACGCGTTTCAACCAACATATAAGACTTTCTCCCATCTGTGCATTAGCTTCCGATTAATCATCTCGCCTGTCTCCTGTGCTCCTCGCCTGGCCCGTGGGCCCAGTGCCTGTAATGTTCTTTGTGGGCTCGGTTAACTGCCCTGTGGGCCCGGGTCCGCTCTGGCCTAGTTGGTAGTAGGCTGCTCCCGGGTTCGCCTAGCTGGGCCCGAACCCGAACAGCCTAATTGACCCGAGCGGGCTTAAAAACTTTTTTTTCTCCTTTATAATGATGAAACAAGCAAATAAAATATGCATTCACAGTAGAAAAATATTGCGAACAAATTTACGGCATTTGTTTTCAAATTTGAACAAGTTAAGATTCGAACCTCGTTAGAATTGAAATTACATTGAAAATCATCAACGAGCATAGCGAACAAATTTACGGCATTTGTTTTCAAATTTGAACAAGTTAAGATTCGAACCTCGTTAGAATTCAAATTACATTGAAAATTACACAAATAGTGAACTATTGGACAATCTTGTCTTTCTTCTTTGTTGTCTTCTCTTTCCTCTTATACATTTGGACCTCATCGTGGCTGCTTCTGGCGTAGCTAGGCGAACCTTCTTTCTTGTCTGGATCGTCCGTCTTGCCACCTCTTCTTCTTGCCTGGTCGTGGGATCGGGGAAACCTTCATAGTCTTGTTGTGAAGTTACTCCATCGACCCCAACAATGCTCCTTTTACCTCTCCTCACGACTACGCGGTTTTTCGCTATCGGTCTTCTACGAACAAGACTTGTTTGCATTTGGAAGCAAACTGCCATGGTTCATGCCGTGCCGAGATTCTTTTGACATTCACCTGATGACGGGGAATCTCTTTTGGCAGAATCATTGTTGTGAACCTATGATCTTCATGCCTGACATCGCGTGCCCATCTGATGCGAAACATGGCGATGGTGGTGAAGGTGTAGTCAAGCTCCCAGATCTCTTCGACCACGCCGTAGTACGCTTCAGTCTGGCCTTCGCTGTCGGTCCCCGTCTCAGCTACGAGCACTATACCGTTGTTTTGGTACGTACTCTTACGGTCTTGAGCCTTGGTGTAGTACGTATACCCATTCATTGCGTACGACTGATATGTCACGACGTTGCGGTCGGGAAGCCGTGACAACTTCTGGACAATCTTCTCATCTTCATTCGCCGCAGCCCTCGGATACCAAAGATCCTTCAGCCACATGGCGAATGTAGAATTGTGTTTTTGCTGGATCCAATCATCATTCCTGTTAGGGTTGAGGTTTCGAAGTTCTTTGATGTGCATGTCGATGAACGGCTCGACCTCTGGTGTGAGTTGCAGCAACATTGTGTGTGCTCTTATAAAGTCGTCCATTCTTTGGCGGGCATGCACAACAAGCTCCTTCCGGCCAAGCCCACCTTCACCTTCTAGCTTCCCCTCATGTCATGATTCGGGGACCCCTATGGGTTTGCGGTCCGCCAACCAATCAGTGCAGAACTCAACGCACTCTTCTGCATGATAGCCTTCCATGATGCTTCCTTCGGGACGCCCTCTGTTACGAACATATCGCTTCAGCACCCCGTTGTATCGTTCGGGCCCAAACATGTTGTGCAGGAACGATGGCCCTAACAACAAGATCTCATCGGCGACGTGGACCATCAGATGGACCATAATGTCGAAGAACGTTGGGGGAAAGAACATCTCACATTCGCACAATATCTGTATCATTGCGTCCCTCAGTTGCAGGCAACGGTCCACCGTGATGACTTCTGGCCGATCGTGTCGAAAAAGTCACAGAGCTTCATGACCGTCTCTCTCACCCATGGCTCCATCTAGCATCTTATTGCAACCGGAAGTAGCTGCGTGAGAATCACGTGGCAGTCATGAGACTTCATGCCAACCAGCTTGTGGCTCTTCATGTCAACGAGTTTCTTGATGCTGGATGAGTAGTTCGATGGAACTTTGATGCCATGGAGACACTCGCACATTCTATGCGGCTCGGCTTTGCTCAGACTGTAACACGCAGGTTTGCATCGCGTATATATCGTGCGTTCACCATCCTTGTTTTCCTGCGGCGCCTCTTCCTCTATCGGCCACAGCTTCTCCCTTATCCCCATCCACTGCAGGTCCTTCCGTGCCTTTGGTCCATCTTTTGACTTGTCCGCGTGGTGCATCATCAAGCCCAACAGGCTGTCGCACACGTTCTTCTCGACATGCATGACGTCTATGGTGTGACGGCTCTGTAAAAACCTCCAGTAAGGCAGGTCCCAGAACACAGACCTCCTCTTGTACGTAAGGCCGCCACCATCTGGACCTGCAGCCGGCTGTGCTTTCCCGGCCATAACTTCGAGGTTCCTGACAATTTCGTATACTTCGTGTCCAGTCAGCTCCCTCGGTTTGTGCCGCCTCTCTGCCCTCCCGTTGAAGCTTTTCTTATCATCCCTCCACGGGTCCTTCATCTCCAGCCACTTACGGTGTCCCATGTACACAATCTTTTTTGATTCTGGCAGGAACAACCCGTCTGTCTCGTCCCCGCACTTTGTGCACGCTTTGTACCCATGTGTTGACTGGCACGATGAGTTCCCGTTCGCCGGGTAGTCATGCACACATGTTAGGAGAGCTGCTCGAAGGGTGAACTCCTCCTTCTTATGAGCATCTCAAACCTTTCGACCCTTCTCCCAAAGCTCCTTGAGCTCATCCTTCAGCAGCTCCAGATACACGTTCAGATTAGCTCCAGGCTGCTTAGTGCCCTGTATGAGCATTGATAGGTGCATGTACTTCCTCTTCATGACAAGCCACGGGGGGAGGTTGTATATGAACAGGATCACCGGCCATGTGCTGTGTTTGCTGCTCAAGTTTCCGAACGGATTGATCCCGTCGGTACCCATCCCGAACCTGATGTTCCTGGGCTTTGCGCCTATAAAATTCCAATTTTTAAAACCCTTCATATGCATTGCATTTTATAAGCATCATGTCACCCTTGCATTTAATCACATTTAAAACCCTAAAGTTTAACTCGGGAAACCCTTTAACAAAAGTACTTTTATTTGAATCTGGCTTTCTTGTTGCTTCAGTTAATTGCATTTTAACCCATCAGGGTTTTGGCATAAAAAGGGGTTTAATGCAGTTATAAAGCTACCCCATATCTTGGCATTGAATTTGATTTGAAACACTAATTATTTTAATAGCTAAAAAGTCCTGAAGGCTAGTTTATAGGCAAAAGTATTTTTAAATATTTTATTTTGAGGGAATTCTTGTCCCAAAAGTTGAATCATATAAAAATATGATTTTACAAATTTTGTTGCATTTTATTTGGTTTGAATTGGAGCTTTGAATCAAAAATTGGTATTCAAAAGAAGAAAATAGAAAAAGAAAAAGGAAGGAAGAAAAGAAAAAAAAACGGCCGGCCTGGCCAAATGGGCCGAACCGGCCCACCTAACGCGCCCGACCGCACCAAGCCGCAGCCCCGGGTGCGTGCGCCCGAACCGCCAGCCACTGACAGGTGGGCCCCCGCAGTCAGCCGTCGTCCAACTGCACGCCGAAGTTCCCGGCCACGACCGCGTCCGAACCCCGCACGAATTCGCCCGTTTTCTCCGCGCACACAGTCCCATCTTTGATTTTGAGCGCGTCACCCCGAAGCCCACGACCCCCTCTCTCTTTTCCCCCTCCACTTTCGCCCGATTGCGCTCCCACCTCGCTGGAATTCCTCGCCAATTTTCGCCACTGCCGCCGCCGATGACTCGCTGAGTCCCTCACGCCGCCGCCTACTTCTTTCTCATCCTCTCTCCCTGGCACTGCTTGTGACACGATTTATTTCGTTTTTGGAGCTCCGCAGTCGTCGCCCGTCGTCCGCCCGAGCTCCGCCGCCGACTTCCGGTCGTCCTAGACGTCGCTGCCGTCGCCCCCGAGCGTCGCCACCGCCGTCATCTTCCTCACCGGAGCGAGCCGCGTCATCCCCGAAACGCCACGCCGGCGTCTTCCGTCGCCGTCGCCGCTCGCCGGATCCCTAGCACCGCCGTCGGTAAGCCCCAATCCTTCTCTTCCGTTCGATCTAGGTTAGACGGCCGTGATTTAATCACTTACTCAAACCGGTACCGGCCAGTAAATCGTGCCATGTGTCACCCGTTAAAATTAAAACTTAATTCCCGGCCGAATTTATTTAGTAGTTTTGCAGAAAAGTCCTTGGAACTTCAAATCATCATATCCTTTAAACCGTTTGACCAAATTTAAAGTTCTATACCTTTCTGGAATCCTCACAACGTGTAAAATCTTTTGGCGTAGTTTAATTTTGACTTTGAATAACTTTAACCGAACCAAATTGCAGGATGCTTAATTATGGTTTAAAAATTCATATGAATTGTTTCAAACTAGTTTTGAACATGTTAGCATGTTGAAAAATGTTTTGAGTATACTCCCTGTCCATTATGACCAGAGGGGAAATTATTTTGTAAATAATATTGCCACACCAAAATTAATCTTGCAGCATGCCTTGTAAAAAGCAAACAAGCTTTTAATTAAAGCTCACCTTTGTTTTCTACAAAGAAAGCATCTTCTTATTATTGTATTTATTATTGTATAATCTGTCCAAACCTTTTGTGAAGCTCCTTAAAACAGAAACTAAACTTGTTAAGTTTAGAACCAACCTAAGTGTGCATCATCATGACAATTGCATCATAGCATGTTTTTGTGTTGAATAGCATGTTTATGTGTGTGTGTATTTTTTTATTTTAGATTGTGTGGATTGTGAACCTTGTTGTTGCTGCAAAGAGTGCGAGAACTACCACAGCCTTGGACAAGGCAAGTTCACTTTGATCATCTCCCAAATATTTTCACTATGCACTAGTTGCTTTATTAGTTGCATTAGGAATATTATTTGTACCTCTATGCTAGCTATAAATCCCAGGTAGTATAGTTTTACCCTTGCCATTACCTTGCTACCAATTCGCCATCGATTGTAGTTGAATGCTAAGCTATAATAGTATCGTGGGGGAAATTACTACATTATGATAATGTCATGTTTATAGAAATGAGATGTTTTATTAGAGTAAGGCAAAACTATTAATTTAATGAACCATCCTAGGTGGACGGCTTTGAGGTTTTAGATGTTATGCGACGTCAGGTCCATTTCTATGGGTCCATTTCTATGAGTCGTCTTTCCATGTCTATGGAAGCACCTGCGTCGCAAATGTGGAATGCCACCTGGGGTAACCGAGACTGGACTAGTTTCCTATTTAGTAGCTTCCAGTACAACCACATGCTAAATGGGCTCTGTCAAGATTGAGTAAGTTGTTTGAACCCAGGTCCGGAGAATTTTAGTGAGGTAGCATGTGTAGGGGGAGCGTGATTCTACCGTGGTCTGGGGAATGACTTCTGAAAGTCTTGTAATCGATGCCGTTGCTACTCTACCCTGAGGACAGTAAGTGATTAACACGTCAATTTCTTGTGGGGAATGTGTACAACCTCTCGAGAGTGTCAAACTAAGTACTTAGCCATGTCCTCGGTCGTGGACAATTTTGAGCAACTGGATAGTGGAGCTGTAAAGAAAGTCTCACTCACTCTAGTTTCTTAAATTAAAATGAACGGTTTGAACTTGGGATAGGAGCACTCGTTGATGTCTATCCAGTGTCCTTAGTTTAATAGGAGCATGGGTGTGTCTACCCCATGTTCAATAGTGATAAAGTTATTTTGTTTAAAATGATAGGATGAAACAAAGATGCTTTTATGCAAATAGCCTGAACTCCACCTTGCCAGATTATGCATGTACTTGGTAGGTTCTGATATAATTATTAGTGATCTTGCCAATACATTCAATGTATTGACCCTAGTGGCTGCATTGTTTAATGATGCAGGAAGCTCCGACGAAGAGTAAGGGTACGTTCTGGTCTTTGGATTACGAGCCTACATTCCAACACGCTCTCACCGTGGTGTTGATGTAGCCCTTGTGTCTTTCACTTTCCGCTGTTGAACAATTGTTTTACTTCCAGCTAACCCATGGGGTTATGCGAGTTTGTAAGTACTCTTAAATTCTGGATGATGCGTTGTAATACTTGAGACCTTTGTTCTATGATAGTACATCTTGAAACTGTGTGTGCTAGTGAGTCGATCCAGGGACTAGCACTAAAAGCACAGAGATCAAATCCGTGTACGGGGGCGGTCGCTTCAGATGGTATCGGAGCATTGTGTTGCCTGTACGAACGTGACCCTACCATGGAGTAGACCAAAAGAGACCATAGGATTACTCTATGTATTTCATACCCCTTTGAGTTTGCATATTGAGTTACATTCATATTCATCTACACTTGCAAAACATATCATTGTTTAGTACATACATACTACATGTGTTTTACTTCATACTACACTTGCAATATTATCTCTTCTCATGCATCTTCAGATTTTATATGCATTTATATCAATCTCATACTACATTGTCATGTTTATACCATTGCATCTATTCGTCATGTTTGCATAACATACACACCACCTTGTCATTGCTACCTTTATGCATTTACCTACTTGAGCATATATCTGATTCTCTCCTTCCACCAAAAATCTTGTAGATGAACGGCCCACCAAATTTCGGCGACGAACCTCCCTTCACTCACGTCCACTACCCAACAACCGTCTGTACTCATCCCGAACGGATTGATCCCGTCCGTACTCATCCCGAACCTGATGTTTCTGGGCTCTGCGCCGAACTCGGGGAATTCGTCGTCCAGAGTCCTCCATTGTGCCGCATCTGCGGCGTGTCTGAGGACTCCATCATCGTTGTGGTACACGCCCTCAGGATCGATATCCGCCTGAGTCGCTTCGTGGTAGATGAACCACCTGACCTCCTTCTCGTTCTGGAACCAACGCTCCAGCCTGGTGCCACACGAGAGATACCAGACCGTCTTTGCCGCGGCACCACGCTTCAATTCTTCCTCCTCGCCGCCGTCAGGATTGGGGTCTTTCTTCCTGTATCGGGATGTTTTGCATACTGGACAGTTGTGCATGTCTTTGTAGTCGCCCTTATATATGATCAGTCCAGCGGACAAGCATGGTATCTGATGGCCTCTAACCCGAGGGGGCATGTAACTTTCTTTGCCTCGTACGTGCTCTTAGGCAACTTGTTGCCCGGAGGAAGTATGTAGGTAACTCAGAATCTCCATGAATCCCGAGTCCACGATGTTGTATTTTGCCTTTATACGCAAAAGCTCGAGCGTTACTTCTAGCACACTGTTATCCACACCGGCATTTTCATATAACGGTGTCTCGGCATCCTCCCTGAGCTTCTCGAACTTACGGGACACCCTCTCATCCTCGGGGTCATCCAACTGATTCTGCAGATGCTGATCGTCCAGCATTTCAACCATCTTACCGGTTGGAACGTCCTGTACTGGATCCTCGCCACTGTATGCTTCTTCACCAGGCTGGTCGTGAGACTCCATGTTTTCCATCTCAATGCCGTCATCACCTTAAATTCCATCCTCCGCGTGAGAAGTCCACCTTGAATAACCAGACACAGATCCTCGCATGAGCAAGTGCATCTCGACATCCTCTGGCTCGTACAGCTTGCTGTTCTGACATCTCACACAGGGACAGCACATCTTATCGCCCCCTTTCCTATGCATATCTTCCACGCCGGCATCAACAAAAGTCTTCAGCTGCTCTATCCACTCAACACGTAACCTGTCCTCGTACATCCAAGCACAGCCCATCGAGCTACAACACAATTTTTTTAAAAAAAATAAACAAATCAGCTTGATCGACAAAAATGGAAAATTTCGGCATGACCTTTGCTAAAAAAATAGCATTTTGCACTACGAAATTCGATGCCTGCATAAAAAACAAATTACCCCCACCCACATCGACACGACGGCCGGTATCACATCACATAAGAAATACACGGCACGAAGGCCGGTGTCAACACACATTTAATATGCTTAACATGCACGCACACCGGTCCCGAGGTTAAGCTTAACCCTAGGGCTAACCCCCAGGGGCTAAGCTCCCCCATAAGCAGCAGCGACCATGGACTCCAGAGAGAGAGCTAGAGAGAGAGAGCTGCAGAGAGAGAGAGCTAGAGAGAGAGGGAGCTCATCGGAGCAAAATTAAAGCAAGAGAGAGAGGGATCCGGGAGGGAGGGCCCTCACTAGGGTGAGGGGAGCTCCAGAGACAGCGGGGGCAGCCCGGGAGAGCCGCTGGAGAGAGATTGGGGCCGGATTTGCCACCACTGGCCACCGCGCCATTAATGGCTTTTTGGCCAAATTGAAGAAGAAGAAGCGGAGGAAGAAGGGAGAGAAAGAAGAAGGAGAGGGGGGGGGGAGAGCTACCTTCGAGCCACCGCCATCAATTTTGCAGGGCTTCGCCGTTGGTGAGGAGCAGAGCCACAGCTAGTCCAAGACAGACGCGTGAGGTCGAACAGCTTCGGGCTCGCACAGTACTTATATATAGGAAGGTCACCAGTGGCGGGTGTACGGATAAACTGCCACTGGTGGCCTCTAGCGGCGGACGGAAAAATAAACCGCCACTGGAGGCCCCAGCAATGGCGGGTAACCTGAGGCCCGCCACAGGTGCTCTCCCACCAGTTTCCCCTCTTTAGTCCCACATCGCTAGTTTACATGAGTTCCGACCAGCATAAAAAGGATTCCGCCGTCCCACTTACCGGTGGTTACTACTCAGTGCTCAGTGAGTTCCCCGTTCCGGTTGAGTACTAAACGAATGATCGGGCGGTTCTTAAGGGGTTCAGGGAAGGTCACTGAGACTGAGTAGTACCATCATGTATCGGGTGGCCTACCAGTGGCGCATCTTTTTTACAGCCGCCACTGGTGGTTGTTAGGGTTCCATGGCCATTTTTAGTGGCGGTGACAAACACCGCCACTGGTGATGGACCACCATTGGCGGTGACTTGTTTCGGGACAATATTCACCGCCACTGATGGTGGGGCACCACCGCCACTAGTGGCGCTCATGGATGCCTCGAGAGGCCTCCAGTGGCGGTGTGTTTTTTGGTCCGTTTTAACCGCCACTGGAGGAGGATCACGGATGAGGTTTTCCGTAGTAGTGGGTGAGCAAAAACTCTTCTTTGTAACGCTACATAATTTTTGACTTGAGTTTAGCTAGCAAAGGAATAAATTTCAGCAAGAAAATAGCAACAAAAACTCAGCCTAAAAACAATAAATTTCAGCAGCAAATCCCCTTATTTAACTTAACATCACAGTTTTCAAAATAAATTCTAGCATAATAATATACCCAAATACATCATATTTCACAACCAAAATAGTGTTCATATAATATATTCAAATAGTGTTCAACATTTGGCACTTGACGGTCAACTAAGGGTCAGCTAATGTGTACTCACAATAAACTGAAGGTAGTGGTTAATCTGGACACGATGCAAAATTTGAGTGGTGGATTCGGAAAACAAAAATTCTGAGTGCTATAGCGATTTGGAATACAAAATTTCTGAGTGCAATAGCTAGAACCATGCTAATTTGACAGTTGATACACAAGAATTAATTGGGCATCTAAAATGCTGATGCTGTGAAAACACGGTGAAGCCAACAGAAATATGTATGGGTCACACCTGCATGGATAGTCATGCTACGCATGCCTTGCAGCTTATATATGATGGGTTCGTTGCATGGAAAACAAAAAATTTCCTACGAGAAGTGCGGAAGAAACCCAAGATCATATCTACTAGATGTAAGTAACGAGAGGGATTATGAGCATCATACCCTCGTAGACCACAAAGCGTTACGATCACAGGATCGTTATTGGCGAAGTGGAACTTTCGATGAGATCAATCTCAGTGCAGAACCGACGACACCTCCTTGGTATCCACATGTTCAGCTTCATGTCGTCTCCTCCTTCTTGATCTAGCAAGCGAGGGAAAGAGGTTGATGAGATTCCAGTAGCACGACGGCGTGGTGGTGGCTATGGTGGAGAGCTCCGCGGGCAGGGCTTCGCTACGTGCGAGAGAGGAGGAGAGGGGCTCAGGGGAGAGAGATCCAGCTGAGGGCTTGGTGTGTTCTCTCCCCCTGCCCCTCACCTCTATTTATATAGGGGGTGGTGGCCAGGGTTTGCCCCTCCTCCAAGAAGGGGCTAGTGCCGGCCAGGGGAGTCCCGAAGGATTTCTCCTTCTGCCCGGACTCCCCACGTATGTGGAGTTCCACCACGTGGTGGAGAGCTCCACCGAAGGCTTCCTTTTCCCCTATGGGCCTAAGAAGCCCCATCAGGGGATAATCCGGAACATTTCAGAACCTTTTGAGAACTTCCGGAACCTTCTAAAATATTCCCGGTCAATACCGAAAATACCCCGAACTTTTTCGAAACCCTGAAACAGCTTTTCCATATATAAATCTTTATCTCCGGACCATTCCGAAGCTCCTCGTGATGTTCTGGATCCCATCCGAGACTCCGAATCAATATTCGATATCACCATCTATTATCTCATCGAACCCTAGCGACATTAAGCATTAAGTGTGTGACCCTACGGGTTCGAGAACATATGGACATGACCGAAACACCTCTCCGCTCAGTAACCAATAGCGGGACCTGGATGTCCATAAAGGTTCCCACATATTCCACGAAGATCTCATCGGTTGAACCACGATGTCGAGGATTCAATTAATCCGGTATTCAATTTCCTTTGTCTCGCGATATATTACTTGCCCGAGATTCGACCGTCGGTATCACCATACCTAGTTCAATCTCGTCACCGGCAAGTTCTCTTTACTCGTACTGCAATATAATATCCTGTGACTAAACACATTAGTCACATGCTTGCAAGCTCATTAGGATGTTATATTACCGAGAGGGCCCAGAGATATCTCTCCGTCACATGGAGTGACAAATCCCAGTCTTGATCCATACAACCCAACAAGCACCTTCCGATATACCTGAAGAACACCTTTATGGTCACCCAGTTACGAGATGACGGTTGATGTCCACAAAGTATTCTTCCGGTACTAGGGAGTGACATGATCTCTTGGTCTAAGGAAATGATACTTGACATAATAAAAACATTAGCAATTTAAACTTAAGTGACATGATCAAAAGCTATCCTTAGGTTTGGGTCTGTCCATCACTAATTTGTTGCCAGTGATGTGTTTAATTAACAACAGTGACGGGTGGCCTGCCGGTTACTAATGTATAACCCATCACTGGAGGGCACCAAAACACGACCGACACTGATGTAGTTTTTGGAAAAAATAAATACAAATGGCCCTAATCCCAAATCCCTAATCCCTAATCCACGGCAGCGACTCCATGACGACGAGACTCCATGGCCGCTCCACGGCGGCGAGACTCCACGACGGCGGCCTCGTCATCTCCACCTGCAGTACAGTGAGAGAGAGGGTGTGAGAGAGAATCGAGAGAGAGAGAGAGCAGGGGGATACGGAGATACCGGCGAAGCGTGCCTCGCCGTTGGAGGTAGGGAGGCCGGATCCGGCCGTTTTGGGGCTGTAGGAGTCCGGATCCGGCGATGGGACGGGCGGCGGGCGGCGGTGGATGGCCGCCATGGCTCCCTGACCATCTCCTCCGTGAGCTCCAGCCGGATCCATGGCCTTGGGGATCCATGGCGACCGAGGTCCACCATGCTGCAGTAGAGAGAGAGAGAGAGAACGAGAGAGAGAACGAGAGAGAGAGAGAGAGAGGGAGAGAGACTAACGGAGGTCATGGGTTCTGGGGCTCGTCGGGCGGCAGCCGGGGCTTGGGTCGGGGGCGGCGGCCGGGGATGGGGCCTGGGTCGGGGGCAACGGCCGAGGTTGGGATCGGTGTCGGGGGCGGCGGCCGGGGTTGGTGCCGGGGCCGGGGGCGAGACTGGGCTCCAAGCGGGGTGGTGGGAAAGAGGAAGGGAGGCGGGCGGGATGGAAGGGAGGCTGGGAGAGAGGAGATCGAGAGGGAGAGGGAGGAGATGAGTCGGGTGAGGGAGGAGTAGGTGGCGGCATCGTGTGAGGGAGGAGTGGGTCTGTGGGTGGCGGAGTGGATTTTTATATGTGCCCCCAAAACCCTAAGGGCAAGTTGGGCTGGGCCAAAATCTTCAACGGTCTTCAGGGGTCATCAGTGGCCGCCACTGATGTGTAATTTTGTGAATTTTGCAATTTTTCGCAGTAGGACATTAGTGGCGGACCTTCCGTGCCCGTGACTGATGTACCATCATCAGTGACGGGCGTAGTCTGCCCATGACTGATGTACCATCATCAGTGACAGGCGTGGTATGCCCGTAACTCATGAGGGGTCATCAGTGACGGGCCTGACGCGCCCGCCACTGATGTGTGGTCATCAATGACGGGTTTGCTATGCCCCCGTCACTGATGACGCGTCACCTATGTTCTGTTTTGTAGTAGTGTTCCCCCCTCCAATTCCAGAACGTTTGTGCGGAAAATGTCACTTTAATCTTCCTTAGTGTTTTCATGTCACTTTAATCTTCCTCAGGGTTCTATTAGCACACGGGGCATGAAAAAGCAAACATCTACCCCATGGACCGACTAAATTATGTTCCGCCGGTCTGAATTGAGAGTTTCCCCTCAAGTGTGGAACATTCATGCCCATTCGCTAGTATATATAGTTTGCAAAGGAAGTGTCACATAAGGGCTATGGATTTGATTTTGAAAGGAATATGCCCGAGAGGGCATAATAAAATGGTTATTATCTTATTCCATGTTTATGATAGATGTTTATTTCTCATGCTAAAATTGTATTAACTGGAAACATTAATGCATGTGTGTCTAATAAACAAACAAGAGTTCTTAGTGATGCCTCTCATTTAACTAGCTTGTTGATTAACGGATGATCAAGGTTTCCTGATCATGAACATTGGATGTTGTTAATAACAGGGTCACATCATTAGGAGAATGATGTGATGAACACACACCCAAAGTAGGCATAGCAATACGATCAAATCATTAAGTTACATTGCTATATCAAACACATACGAAGTAGCCCTAATCCTTAGACCATGAGATCATGTCAATCACTGAGTGCTTTGATGACATTAAACATCACACCGTAACAGGGTGACTATAAAGGTGGCGTTGAGTACTCTGAAAGTATTATTTGAGGCTCATGGATCAAGAGTGGGATTTGTCCATCCAGATGACGGAGAGATATACTTTGGGCCCTCTCGGTGATATCACATCGACACCGCTTGCAAGCACGTGACTAGGTCACAAGGATGTCATATCACGAAACGAGTAAAGAGTACTCGTCGGTAATGAGATCGAACTAGGTATAATTGATGCCAATGATCGGATCTCGGACAAGTAAAATATCGCGAGACAAAAGGAATTGCTTACGACGTTTATGGTTCACGCGAGATTCATCGTTGAATGAGTGGGAGTCATTACGGATCTCCAGATCCCGCTGATGATTATTGATCGGAGATATGTATGGATCATGTCCACATCATTCACGAACCGTAGGGTGACACACTTAAGGTTCATCGACGCTTTTGAGTGGATACGGAACACCAGAGAAAAGATTGGACAGTTCGGCGATTGTTTTTGAGGAGCACCGAAATTGTTTCGGAATATCGGAATAGTTCAAGGGGATAAGTGTTAATGTTTGTTGATTAAATGAATTGACAAATATTAAATAAAAGAATTAAAATGTTTTATTCATTTATGGGAGAAAAACCCCTTCATTTTGACCAGAGTTTTACACCCATTATGGGGACTTTTGAGTTTGAGTGGAGTGTCCACTCACATGAAGAGGGCAGAGGTGGGGGAACCCCTTGGGCTGCTGTCCTTCCACTCCTATATATAAAGGGGGGGTGCTCCTCTCTCTCTTACACACTCATTTGCACCTCTTAGTCCCTTCCTCCCGCTGCTCCACCTCACGAGCCATGGCTTAGGTGAAGCCCTGCTCAATTAGTTTCTCCACCACCACCACCATGCCATAGTGTTGCTGGAGTTCCCGATGGATCCACTACTTCCGCTGCCCCGCTGGAACGATGGATCGGAGGTCGCAGTTGAGCCGTACGTGTGACCGAGTGCGGAAGCGCTGCCCGTTTGCACCGCTCATCTTCGTGATCTTGAGATTCGCAAGTGATCGTCTACATCATTCATGAGAACCGTTCTCGTTAACAAAGCTTTTGGTCTTCGAGGGTGAGTCCTTCTAAGACGACGGTTTACCCGTTACTTTCATCTCCTAGATATTATCTTGGCCCGTTTGTGGTTTCAACCGTAGGAAATTTTTTGTTTTCTATGCAACGAACCCTTCAGATTTTAACATTAACACACCCTTCGTTCACGTATACATGGCATACCATGCACAAGGGGAAAGCCGGAAAACCATTTGTTTCGTCATTTCATGCGTCGATGAACCGATCGTAACCAATTAACTCACGGGTATGCAAATTTATGATTTGGGAAACTAAATTTTATAAGTACAAATTGGGTTCAATCTAAACAACAATATATGTTGCTCTTTGTGTTTACAACATGGTTCATTTACATCACAACTAGACAAAGAAAAAGAAAAAGAAAAAAGCTTTGCCGGCGGCCATTTCTCGGGGCCTCCGGCAAAGCAATCTTTGCCGGCGGTCTTTTCTCATGGCTGCCGGCAAAGAGTACTTTTTTTTTGGATTTCCATCGGTTGGCGGTTAATTTCGGACGGGGAGACGCGGGAAAACAAATAGTTTGCCGGCGGCCTGCCTTCGGAAAAGAGTTTAAAAACAAAAAAGGGAAATCTGAAAGATTAAACTAAAAAAAGTGAAAGCGAGCTTTGCCGGCGGCCTATTCTCGGGGCCGCCGGCAAAGATTTAATAAAAAAAAAGTGCCCGCCCGGCCTGACCAAGGCTCAACCAGGCATACCCGGGAGCAAAACGGCCAGGTCGGGCCCACGGGGCAACGAACCGACCCCACATGCAAGCGTACGGGACACATGCTCCACAGGGCAGCGAACAGGGATCAAATAGGGCGGTACTAGTGTTTGGAAGGAAGTCAACCCGTTAAGGGTGCTTCCCTATTTAAGCTGGTCGGCGCCCCCTTAAAGTGGCGAGGTGGGACCCTGCCCCGCAAGGCACTGCGTGCGGGCAATCGGGCCGCGCTTGGCCAGGCCGGCCCAGGAAACGGCCTGCACACGAGCAGGTCAGGCCAGGGGCCGGGGGGCTATTCTTTTTTTTCCTTCGCGCCTGCGTCAAATTTCGAACGGGAATGTGCGGGAAACTAATTTCTTTGCCGACGGTCTTTTCTCGTGGCCGCCGACAAAGAGTAATTTCATATTATTTTTTCAGCCGCCGTTTCGCTCGCCGTTAACCGCGCAAGCGGGCCCACGTGCAGGGTTCATTTGTCGGCAGCCTGTTGTTTGCCATGGGCCGCTTGCGCTCTTTGCCGTGGGCCACGCTTTGCCGACAGCCTTTTGCTTCCTTTGCCGGCAGGCCGTCGTTGCCGTCGGCTTATCAGGCGGCCCACGGTATATTGATCACTTTGCCGGCGGCCCGATGGAAAGCTGCCGGCAAAGCCCGGTTTTCCCCTAGTGGATGGAGGACGTGCATCCCTAATCCAGGCCACTGCTCTTGCGTGCATTGCGTTAAGCAAGCAACCAACCAATCAAGATATCACCCACTTAATTGGTGATCTGGTGGAGCGATCCATCATTTCGGTGCAGTTGTTGTGGTTGATGGATTCGTCACGACATGCGCGAAGAAGCTGTGTGGTGGAGCCTGCAACTAATGTATTGCTCCCTCCCTCCGATTTATAATAAATGTTATTTAGTACAAAGTTAGTATAAAACTGTACTAAATCTAAGATATTTATTATGGATCGGATAGAGAATATGCTGGAATGGTCTGAGTTTGTTTATATGGGCTAGCTAAGCAAATACTCCAAGGGAGAATATGCTGGAATGGAGTACTGACATACTGTACACCAAGGACGATCTCAAATGTGCATCCCCAGCTAGCTTGAGCCCTGAGCTTAGTGCTTAGTATAGCTGGGCAGGCATGCAGCCACGTATGCTTGCTGCAGGTGAGTTGGAGTTAATTTCCGGGTGGTTGCGCTATCCAGCCTAGCTAGCCGTTGCACCCCCGGCAGGTCACCGTCCGTACGTCCCATACGTACCGCATCTGATCGGTCGATCATTTTCCTTCTTCTTTTTCTGCTGAAGAACATTAATTATCCGTGGCTACCTTTAATCTGATTTTCGATTTTTGCGTGCAATTAATGGTTCTAATTAGATGGAACAGATGCATGCACGCTGGGAACTTCATCAGATCGACAGCCCTTTTAATTAGTCAACCACTAGAATTGGATCTATGTTTAGTAAACTAGCTAGCTTGTGGCCGGCCGGACCATTCACTTTTTGGTGCTGTATTGGTACACGTATGTACGTGTCTGTTTAGATATTGTGGTAGAGCAGATAAGCAGAGTCATTAAGGCTACGTACCTAGATCTAGGACTTTGATTAATCGGAGCATTCCATTCTAGATCCATGCTTTCCATACCCTTTTTTTTCCTAGGAGATTACAGCTGATATGTGCTTCTTGTTTTTTAACAAGGATGTGGCTTTATTGATTTCACAAAAAAAAAGTTGCAACTAACACATTGAAACGAACATCAGTAGTCTTCGATAAAAACAAAACACTTGTGTGCATGTTCCTGACGTATGTGTGCAGGTTCCTGATGCTTCCATGGCTCTCATCGACGGTCGCCCTGTCACTGGCGATGCCGAGGACCCTGAGGCCGACACGGAGGTGGGCTTGGAGGTGCCGGACGACTGCACCCTCGCCGATAGCTGTGCCGATCCTCTCTTCGCCGACCCCGTCTGCGCCAACCACGGACAAGGAGATCCCGCCGGCTCCCCCAAGACGCAGCGGGCGCTTGGCCTCCAAGAAGAAGGCGGCGTCCTGTTCTGCTGCTGTCCAAGAGCTTCTCGCGCGCGTCTGCGGTCTCATGGACCCTGATGCCACCTTCGACGACAAGAGCCATGACGCCTGCGTGTCGCTATTCAAGACGCCGCTCTCTGCCCCTGTGATACATGCCATTGAAACCTTGGTCAAGCAGGTGAAGAAGATCAGAAGCAAGCCAAAGGGGACCAATCGCAAGGCTGCTGCACCTAAGAGGCTTCCTGTTGCTGATGATTAGTGCCTGCTACCAAAGGTGGTGCATGGTTCTGCCTGCGTGTATGTCTCTGCATGTTTGTATCCCTAGGATTTCCCCAAGCAGAGGGGGTCTCTCTCATGTTTGTGTGTCATCGTACTTCATTAAGACTGTCGTCGCCTCTTCTATTTGTTCTCGATGTTTCCAACTTCGGCCGCAGGCTGCTGCACTGCGCTACTATGTTGTTATGTCGATTCATAATGTTAACCTCCTGTGTTGGAACGTCAGAGGCCTCAACAACCCGGCTCGCCGCTCCGCGGTCTGCGACATCATCCGCGACACGCATGCCACTGTGGTTTGCATTCAAGAGACGAAGCTCCAGCTCGTCGATGGACGCCTCATCCGCGACATTCTCGGACCCAAATTCTGCAACAACTTCGCCACTCTTCCTAGCGCAGGGACTCGCGGTGGGATGATCATGGCCGTCTCTGATGATTACTTCATGCTCTCTGACATTCATTTGACTACTCACTCGATCACGGCCACCGTCACTATGCGCAGCGAGGGGATTCCTTGGTCTTTAACGTCAGTTTATGGGCCCCAGAGTGATGCCGAGAAACTCCTTTTCATCGACGAACTTAGGCTACTCCAGCCGGTGGTGAAGGCGGAATGGGTTCTCATGGGCGACTTCAACCTCATCACTAAGGCCACAGATAAGAACAACACGAACATCAACCGTCGGCTCATCGGCAAATTTCGGGGGGCACTGAATTTCCTGCAGCTAAAGGAGATTAGCCTAGGGAGGCGACGCTTCACCTAGTCGAATGATCAGGAAAACCTAGTACTCACAAAAATCGACCACATCTTCTGCACTGACGATTGGGATGTGTTGTTCCCGAACGCCCTCCTCCAGGTGTTGCCAACGCTTTGCTCCGACCATGCTCTCCTATTTCTCCAGGGGGAGCCGACCTGGTGGCATCGCCCGTCTTTCAAGTTCGAAGAGTTTTGGCTGCAGATGCCTGGCTTCTAGGACACGGTGGCACGTGCGTGGAACAAGCATGTTGTGGCCCAAGATGCCCTTCGCAGGATCCACATAAAGCTCAATCGCGCGGCGAAGGCTCTTAAGAAGTGGCAGAAGGAGCGATTTGGTTTTTTGGACTATCAATTGGCCTTTATCAAGGAGGTTATTTGGCGTATCGACATCGCCGAGGAAGAGCGACCGCTCTCGGTGGAGGAACGGGGGCTGAGACGGCACCTCAAGAACAGCTACTTGGGTCATCTCTCCGTTCAAAAGGTTAAAATGCGGCAACGCTCCAGGCTTACTTGGATCAAGACAGGGGAGGCCAACACCTAACTTTTCCACATCCGGGTGAATGATAGGCGAAGGAAGAACTTCATTCAGCATCTCCAAACGCCGCAAGGGATGGCCATCACTCAGGCTGACAAAAAAACGGAGCTCCATTCCCACTTCCAGAACCATCTTGGTGCGGCGCACGTCAGAAATGAGACTCTTGACTGGACTGCACTTGGCTACCAACCGGCTGACCTGTCTGCTCTTGATGCCGATTTCTCTGAATCTGAGATTAAAGAGGCGGTCTTCGCCATGCCCTCTGTCAAAGCCCCCGGCCCGGACGGCTTCATTGGTGCCTTCTTCAAGTCCTGCTAGGAGACCATTAAGAGTGATGTGGTGGCGGCCATCCTCCAGATGGCGGAGCTGCGAGGAGACTGCATTATTCTCTTGCCCAAGAAGCCTGATGCCGCTCGGGTTGGCGATTACCGCCCCATCAGCTTGATACACAGCATGTCCAAGATTTTCTCCAAGATGTTGGCTTTGAGACTTGCCCCGGAGATGGGATCGTTGGTGTCCAACTATCAAAAAACGGTGCATCCATGATAACTTTCTCTTCGTCCAGAATTCAATCAAGGCGCTTCACTCCTCTAACACGCCAAGTCTTTTCCTCAAGCTTGACATCTCAAAGGCCTTTGATTCTGTCAACTAGGCTTACATTCTGGACGTGCTGGAGCAACTTGGCTTTGGCCTGCGCTGGCGGAATTGGATTTGTCTATCTTTCGCCTCGTCCTCTTCGCGGGTCCTCCTCAACGGCTGCCCGGGAACCCCCTTCCGGCATAAGCGGGGGTTGCGCCAAGGGGATCCCCTCTCTCCCATGCTCTTCATTTTAGCGATTGATCCCCTCCAAACCATCCTGCGCCGGGCGGAGGAGTGTGGTGTGCTCCAACAGGTCGGGGCCCGGCCGGTGCGCTGCAGGATCTCTCTGTACGCGGATGACGCTGGCATCTTCGCCAACCCTTTCAAGCAGGAGCTCGCGACCATCTCTGCGATTCTGGAGCACTTTGGAAATGTGAGTGGCCTCATCACGAATGTTTCCAAGTCTGAGGTTTTTCCCATCAGATGTGAGGGCATCGACCTCATAGACATTCTGGATGACTTTCCGACTAAAATCTCGGCCTTTCCCGCAAGTACCTGGGGCTCCCCCTCCACTTCCATAAGCTGTGCAAGATTGACTTTCAGCCTCTCATTGATAAGTTTAGGGGTTGCCTTGGGGGTTGGAAGGGCAAGAACCTCTCCCGTGTCGGCCGGGTCACTCTCGCCAAGTCTGTCCTCACCTCCACAGCCACGTACCAGCTCACCGTGCTTAACCTTTCTAAATGGGGTAGGGCCACACTTGACAAGATCACCAGGGGTTTCATTTGGAAAGGCAAGGACAGCGACACTGCGGGCGGCGCCCATGTGCTCGTCAACTGGAAGACGGTTTGCAGGCCGAAGGGCCTTGGTGGCCTGGGCATGGCTGACCTTGAGCGGTTTGGAAGAGGTCTTAGGCTTCGCTGGCCTTGGCTAAGGTGGACGGAGCCGGATAGGCCTTAGGTAGGCTCTTGCCTACCTTGCGACAACTCCGACATGGCCCTCTTTCATGCTTCGACCCGTGTCTCTATCGGGGATGGTAAAACGGCCCTGTTCTGGCATGACAATTGGGCCTTGTGTTATCGCGTCCCGGAGCTTTTCAAGATCGCGTCCAGGAAGAATAAAACTGTTCACAAAGAGCTTCTCCAGGACAACTGGATTCGTGCAATCAGTCAACTTTCGACCGTTGCCCAGTTTCAAGAGTTTGTTGACCTGGCTTCGATGCTCAGCGACATCACTCTGGACCCTCAACGCACAGACTCCATCACTTGGAATTGGACCTTTGACGGTATCTACTCTTGTCGGTCCGCGTACCTTGCCCAGTTCATTGGCTCCCACTCGAAGTTCTCTGCTTCTAAGATTTGGAGTGCTCATGTTGAGCCTAAGTGTAAGATCTTCTCCTGGCTCCTTCTCCAGAACTGTATCCTCACTACCGACAGGCTTGCTATTCGTGGATGGCCCCACGACCCGATCTGCCAGCTTTGCCTAGGGGCGCCCGAAAACTCTACCCACCTTTGCAAGGACTGCCAATTCACAAGGAGTGTTTGGCGTCTGGTGGCCGATTGGACCGGGGAGTCCGCGGCCCCGGCCGACGAGTTCGGTTCCATCGATGGCTGGTGGGAGGCCTCGCTCCAGCATGCAGGCAAGGTTCCGAGGAAAAGGCAGCGCTCCTGCCCGTTCCTCAAAAAAAAACACGCTTCATCAAGATCCTTCAAAATTGACATATCTAAATCGATTATTATCCCCACTATCTTCCATGTATTTTCCTATTGCCCAGTTAAATGTTTTCTGGATAGTTAAAAATTGGTTTTTGGATCTTATTTGTTATGTCTGGTAATACTTTCTGAGGTGCCATATATATTGTGTGTTGGGCTTGAAATGACCACAAAGATGCAGTTCACTGTGAATCATAGCAGATTTTTATGCATATGTTAAATACTTAAGTGGTTTATACATCCAGCTAATAGCCGGCTTACTGGTGCAGTGGGCTGTAAGTTGCCTTTTAAATGACATGGCATGACTATCAATCGATCTTGCTCTTAGTAGTCTAGCTAGCTGGGCTAGGCCGGTATCAAGGACTTGCTATAAAATAGGCAAATGTAGAGAGACTAGAGACGCATCGATCGGTAGTACGTATCTGATTCTTCTGGAGCTAGCTAGGCCGGGCGGGCGGGACAATTGAGTGGGAATGCATATCCGCGTGGTGAGCCACCGGCTGGTGAAGGCCTCCGATCCCTCCCTGAACAAGCCACGGGTGGATGCCGTTTCCAACCTCGACCTCGACCCCAACTCCATCCAAGGCTCCGTCACATGCGTATACCCCAAGCCTGCCAAGGGCGGCGACTTCAACGGCGTCGTGGCTGCCTTCGAAGCTCACTTCCCCACCTTGCTCAACCATTTTTACCCTTTGACAGGCCGCATTGTCTTTGACCCCAGCTCCCCCATGATCCCCGAGCTCCACTGCCACAACCAAGGCGCCGAGCTCATCGTTGCCGATGCCGGCGTACCCTTGTGTAGCCTCGACTGGGGCTCCTCGGAGGAATCCTTGAAGAGGATCCAGCTGCCGTACGCGGAGGAGATCCCACTATCCGTGCAACTCATCTCCTTCACCTGCGGCGGTTTCGCCGTGGTGTGGTCCGGCAACAACCTGATGGGCGATGGGAATATGGGGATGAATCTGGTCAAGATGTGGTCGGAGCTCGTGCGCTCCGGCGGCACGTCCTTCACCGGCCAAGCTCCAAACCATGACCGCTCCTTGTTCCGCCCTCGAGACCCGCCTTCGTACCGTGCCTCCATTGAGGGGCTCTTCACATCATCGTCGGAGGGCGGCATGGTCAATGCCCTCACGGCTGAGCAGAGCTTCATCGAGCGCCTCTACTACATCGAGGCCAGCGACATCGCCAGGCTGCGCCACATGGCAAGCACCGCCTCCCGCGCCCAGGCTGTGTCCGCTTACCTGTGGAAGGTCTTTGCCGCCGTGGTGGGCTCGTCCAAGCTCCTGGCAGAGTCGGATAAGCGTTGCCGCATGCTATGGTGGGTGGACGGGCGGCGGGTGCTCGCCCCTGAGCTACGGTCCAAGCTGGGTAACTACGCAGGTAATGTCGTCGCGTATGCGGTGCGGGAGGCCGACGTGGAGACGATCCTGGAGAAGCCGCTGCCGGAGTTGGCGATGATGGTGCGGGAGACCATCGCATCCATAGACGGCGAGCACATCCAAGGTCTCGTGGACTGGATAGAGGTGCACAAGCCGCACAAGTTCATCGAGACACCCATCGTTGGGCTCGGGAGCCCCACGCTGGGGCAGACCATGTGGTCTTCCTTCCCGACCGACACGGATTTTGGCTTCGGACATGCCTCGCTGGCCTTGCCGGTGGACTCTAGGGGGAGACTGTGCGCCGGTGTACTGTGCATCGGCCAGCGGCCTGGAGATAGCGGCTCGTGGGTTCTCAGCGCATACATATGGCCACGTCTCGCCGCGGCGCTGGAGGCTGACAAGGAGCGCATCTTCAAGCCTCTAACTCCCGAGTATCTTGGTTTCACCCCTGCAACTGCAAAGTATGATCTTCTGCCAGATCCCAGACCTCGTTTATGATCTTCTTCAATTCTTCGATCCTCCTGTGCTGGCGCGCGCGCGCTTCTGGAGATCGATCGATCTCCAGAATTGTGCACGTGGATATCTTGTGTTTTTCTTTTGTGTCTTTGAGTTGTAAAGGAATACCGGAGTACAAGGTATGTCCTAGTCGTACGCGTGTCGCGTCTCGTATTGAGTCGGTGTGGTTGAGTCAGTTTAAAGCGTGTGATTGAATGTAGGTCATGGCCCGCGTCGTCTTAGGCGCTGTGTTTCACGTCAAGTTGGGCTGTAAGCACGTTGTTGCGGCACAAAATTCACTCTCCTCTTAATCTCAGGGCTTTCTTGCTCTCGTGTAAATGTTCACGGAAAGTTGCTACAGCGAGGTTCTGGCCCGGCCAACAACTGGTATCAGAGCTTTGTTTAGATGTCCAAATTAAGAAAATGGTTGATCACGCACGTCAGATGAAGGTACATTGAGTGCGTCGAAGTAGGCGGTGTCAACGGCCACTTACCCTCTCCTTGAGAAATTAAACACATTGACTATGCCGTGTGGGTACGTAACGAAGATGACTTGTGTGCCGGAGGCACAAGATATGTGTGAGGCCGTCGACTCTAGTGGAGCGTTGTCTGCGAACGGAGCAGTGCAATATACCTCAAGGATCGACAAGCCTTGACAGTGCCAGCATCGCCAGCGACTCACGGCCTCGCTCGCACTCGTCAGCGACTCAGCGTTAACGAATATCTCGACAGCAACAGCTTGATCATGCCTCTTGTGCTCACGATCTTCTTTTTGGCCCCGCGTCCACGACCAACTAATGTAGATCCATGTGCTGTTGCCCATGCTGCAGGATCCCACGGAGGTTGCTCACCGCGAACACGTTCTCTCCATCTCGCCAGGATCCAGCATGCCCAAGGACCGGATGAACCTCTCGCGGAGCTCGTGGACGCTGCTAACGGCGAAAGAAGGAGCGGAGCCTGCCAGCCCCGACCCGGCGACTCGAGGAGGACCGGATCTGGCATCGAATCCGCACAAGCATGCCGAGCTTAGGGTTTGATTAGGTAATTAGGTTAGGGATTAGGACAGGATCTGACGCAGAATCCGCACAAACAGTTTTCTCCGGATTAGTGGGTTAATTGATCGGGATTCATTAGGTCAGGGGCCAGAACCCGGGATTAGAAGGTCAGGGACTTCAAATAGTTGTGACTTTGGTGTCACCGTGGATTCGAATTTTATCTGTCGCAGAAAAAAGAAGAAGATGGTGACGAGCAGTAAAGGGGCAGCGATATGTGTGGCACCTGCACGTTGCGCCTGCACCAGAATCAAGGCCCAAAGTTTACGGGCCTCTTCCGACGCTTTGCCATCTCCCAAATGGCCCAAACAAAAAGAAAGAAAGAGAAGCCGCGTCGTCCCGCCAAGCTAGGCGGCAACTGCCAAAGGGGTTACCGCGCGGGGAAGAAGAAACAGGCAAGAAACTCAACTCAATTCGGCGGCCGGACACGGCTACATCAAATGCATCCTAGAATGGATGAAAACCCCATCAATATAAACCCAGGGCATCCTGCCTCCGGGTGGACGCCAAGCCAGCTCGGCCCAAGCTCGCCGCTGGCGAGCCGAGCCAGGCTCGGCCCGAAAACCTGCCGAGTCATTTTGGCCGGCTCGGCTCGGCCCGACACCTAGCTCGGGCTGGCTCGGTGTGGCTCGGTCCAGGCGGCAGAGCAGCGTTAGCAGCAAGCCGGCAGCACAACAGCATTCAGCAGCAGCCAGCACGGCACAACAGCAGCAGCGTTCAGCAGCAGGCAGCAGCAGCACAGCAGCACAGCAGCGATCAGCGGCCGGCAGCACAGCAAGCATTTGCCGGCAGGCAAAGCAGCAGCAGCAATCAGCGGCAGCAGTAGCCGGTGGCCGGCAAGCAGCAGGTAGCAGCAGCACACGCACGCAACAGGCAACAGCGGGGCCTTGTTCTTCTCCATGGCGGCGGCCTGCGCGTGGTCGGGCCGGGGATTTCCACTGGCGGCGGGCGGCGGCAAGATGCTGGCGGCGGCAAGATGCGGGCGGCGGCGGCGGAGTCGGGGGCCTGGTGAGCTGTCGGCGGCGGCGGGCACTGCCTTGCCTCGCTCCATGGGGATTGGGGAACGACCGAACGAACGGGAACTTGACTTGGGCCGTGCAAACATAAACCTAACCGCGTAAATGGATTGGGCCGAGAGCATCGGGAGCGCTAGTGGGCCAAATTCGCCAGCTCGCCGAGCTGGACCGAGCTGGCTCGGCTCGACTCGAAGATTTAAAGAGCCATTTTCGTGGGCTCGGCTCGGCCTGAAAAAAAACGAGCTCGGGCCGAGCTGGGCTCGAATGTCCACCCTAATCCTGCCTCTCCGGCTCTCCCCGCATCACAAACCCTCACCACCATTTTCCTCCGATCGTCTCGACTCTCAACCATCCCTCCTGCAGCTTCATTCCTCTCTACTTGCTCTAGGCACCAGCCGCCGCCAGAGCAAAGAGATCCTGATCCATCCATGGGAAAGAGGAAGGCGTCGGTTGAGGTCGAAGAAGAAGGTGCAGAAGCTGGCGACGTCCTTCTCCTGCCCGTTCTGCAACCACGCCGACAGGCTCCTCGGTCAATTCGGGATCTTCTCCACTCCGTCCCGACTGCACCATCGACCTCAAGCTCAAGATCGCCGAGGTCGCCTGCCATGTCAAGGAGAGCTACTCCACCAAGGCGCACGAGCTCACAGAGCCCCTCGATGTCTACAGCGAGTGGATCGATGAGTGCGCGAGAAGGTCAACGTGCCCCTCTCCGATGACGACGATGACCAACGGGACTCCTCCAACGGCACACGAGCTTGAGCCTCTCGAGGTCGTGCGCCGGCAGGAGGCACAGGGCCATGTCCTCGTGCGGCCGCCCCGTGGAGACCCGGCTGTCCTCGTGGACCACCTGTTGGAAAATTAAGCAATTTCGAGAATAACAATTCAATGAATAATTTCAGAATATAGATTATGACAACAGTAGCAACTAACAGATGCATCTCAAAAATAATAGAAGTATTAAACAGCCCAACGAACAGCAATATGAACTCGCAGATCATAACTAAACAACAGATCGAATCACAATGTACATACTGTTGCGGTGGACAGGAAGCCGTTGCTGTTGCGTTCGCTTGACGAAGTTGTTGACGAAGAAGACGGCGGCGCGTCGCACACGCACCGGTTCGAGGAGGTAGATGACCCGTGGTTGCAGGGAAGCGAGCAGTCGCGCGAAGCGCTTCCCAAAAACCTTATTCGCCCTCTCACGTACAGAATCGCAAAGGCAAAAGGTTCCGAAGACCTGCTCTTCCGATCGCTGGTGCACGCCGGCGCTCGAGATGGAGTAGACTACGACGACGGCGCAAAAGCGAGAGACGGGCGAAACCCTAGCTTGGTTGTATTGCGTACCGATCGGTGGGACGGGGCGGCTGTATATATAGTCACGCAGGTATGGGTCGGTTCGGTTTAGGAAACCTGAACCGACTCCACAAAATCTGCACGCGTCCATAACAGATTCCAAAAATACGTCGCGCGCGTGACAAAAAGATAAGAAGCCCGGCCCGAACTCAAACTGGATCCACGAAACGCGGCACGCACGCGTCGTGACGACGCGAGGCGAGCGGAGGAGGAGGAGGAGCGCGCGTGGAGATTTCCCTTGCTCACTTGCTCAATACTCCCTCCGTTCCAAAAGACAACTCATATAGATTTGTGCACTTGGATCAAGACAGCTCTCGTTCTAGTGCCTAACCACTCATATTGGATTAATAGTAAATGGATGTGAGTAGTTATTAGCCGGGTGTGGGTATCAAGAGAAAAATGAGGTATGTTGTGGAACAAATGAGAAAAATCTATATGAGTTGCGTTTTGAAATGGAGGGAGTAGGTGAGAACCAACATCCTTATATGTTGGTCTCACTCACTCTAAACTAGCAAGGTGGGACTATTCTCATTCCCACTCTTCTCATCCCATTTCATGAATGGGCTTTTGAGATTTTCAGAATTTATTAAAACTTCGGCTTGGACTGATCAGACCCACCAACACCAAATTCTAACAATCCCCCACCGGATCTCAAATACCCATTTAGAGATTTACCTGTTCTCGCTACTTGTTTATATACTAGTGTTTCAGCAGAGACTGTTAAGTTGAACTTCTGTCTAGAACTTTAAGTTACATCCATCCACATTCACAATGGACTAAGCCTTGAATTGCAAGCTGGCGTGAAATAGATTTCAGTCACAGTCAAATTACAGCAATTTGAGAGTCGCCAACTTGCCTTACGGCATTTGAGAGTCGCACATCTTCACATATAGAGGGTTATAACATACTCTCCTCTGTTATACCGATAGCTTCGCTCTTCACAGATCCTACTTCACGGGATCTCCGATCACATAGGTTGGGTTACCACTATGGCACAGCGTTCATAGGTCTCAACCCCATCTCCCTCGATGCACTCTCTATCACATTACATGATAGTCCCTTGGTAAAGGGATCTGCCAGGTTTTTCTCTGTTTGAATATATGTAACAATTATCACTCCAGAGTTTTTCAATTTCTTGACAGACTGCACACGTCTCCTCACGTGTTTTGATGACTTCGCGTTATCCTTTGAACTGTTTACTTTAGTAATAACCGTTTGATTATCACGGTTCATCAGAATAGTCGGCACTGGTTTTTCAACCACCGGCAAGTCCATCAAAAGATCTCTCAGCCATTCTGCGTCAAAGGTGGCTGTATCTAAAGCAGCAAGCTCTGCTACCATAGTTGACCTCGTCAATATGGTCTGTTTGCAAGATCTCCATGATACTACACCACCACCAAGTATGAAGGCATACCCGGTTGTGACGTAGAGATCATCTGCTTCAGAGATCCAGTTCAAATCACAATATCCCTCAAGCACAGCCGGATGCCCTGAATAATGTATTTCGTAACTCATCGTACCTTTTAGATAGCGCAATATCCTTTCTAGTACACACAAATGATCTACAACCGGGTTTGACGTAAACCTACTCAATTTTCTCACAGCAAAAGAGATATCAGGCATCGTAGTGCTAGCTAAGTACATAAGGGAACCGATTATTTGAGAGTATCTCAATTGATCTTTCCCTTCTCCATTGTTCTTCTTTCTGAGTATCACGCTGGGGTCATACGGTGTTGGTGAAGGTTTGCTGTCAGTAAAACCGAAGCGACTCAATACCTTCTCAACATAGTGGGATTGCAATAAAATAATTCCACTCTCATCTTTAACCAGCTTAATGTTAAGAATAACATCAGGCTCTCCCAGATCTTTCATATCAAAGCAATTTGACAGAAAGGACTTGACCTCATTTATCACTTTTATGTTTGTACCAAAAATCAGAATATCATCCACGTACAAACACAAAATAACACCTTCGCCCCCACCATGGCGATAGTACACACATCTATCAACCTCATTAATGACAAAGCCTGCAGAAGTTAAAGTTCTGCCAAACTTCTCCTGCCATTGCTTAGGTGCTTGTTTTAGTCCATACAAAGATTTTAGTAACTTGCACACCTTTTCTCTCTTCACCCTTTACCACAAATCCATCTGGATGTTCCATGTAAATTTCCTCTTCCAACCCTCCGTTAAGAAAAGTTGTCTTTACGTCCATTTGATGAACGACAAGACCATAGGAGGTAGCCAGGGATAGTAGTACTCGAATGGTAGCAAGTCTAGCAACGGGTGAATAGGTGTCAAAGTAATTTTTGCCTTCTTTCTGAGTGTAGCATTTCGCCACAGGTCGTGCTTATACTTTTCAATAGTACTGTCAGGCCTTAGCTTCTTCTTGAACACCCACTTGCAGCCTACTGGCTTGCAACCGTGGGGTCGCTCAGATAGCTCCCAAGTCCCATTAGAAAGAATGGAATCCATCTCACTCTGGACAGCTTCTTTCCAGTTATCTGCATCCGGAGATGTATATGTCTCTGCAATGGTTTTGGGAGTATCCTCCACAAGGTACACAACGAAGTCATCACCGAAGGATTTTGCAATCCTTCGTCTCTTACTCCTGGAAGGAGCTTCATTGTCATCCTTCTCAACATCATCCTCAGAATGTTCAGATTCATTATCAGATGTATTAGATTCAGGTATGCTAGACTCAGGTAATATTTCAAAAGAAATTCTAGCAATGCTATGTATATCTTTCATAGGAAAAATATTCTCAAAAAATGTTGCATCACGAGATTCCGTGTGTTCACAGCCTAAACCGACTTCACAAAATCTGCATGCGTCCGTAACAGATTCCAAAAATACCTCGCTCGCGTGGCGAAATGATAAGAAGCCCGGCTCGAACTCGAACTCGATCCACGAAACGCGGTGCGCGCGCGTCGCGTCGTGACAAGGCGAGCGGAGGAGGAGGAGCGCGCGTGGAGATTTCCCTTGCTCACTTGCTCAATAGGTGAGAAGCAACATCCCTTATATGTTGGTCTCACTCAGTCCAAACTAGCAAGGTGGAACTATTCCCATTCCCACTCCCCTCATCCCACTTCATGAATGGGTTTTTGAAATTTTTAGAATTTATTAAAACTTGGGTTTGGGATGATCAGGCCCACCAACACCAAATTCTAACACCACCGCCTTGATCGTTGCCGTGCCGTTCACTCTAGGATGTGAGATCAGGCTGTCCTCGGCGAGGAGCTCTTCCATGGCTCCTGCGGCTGTGTCGTAGCTGCAGAGCTGGTGGATGGGCTTGTTGTCTACTAGGGCCAACACCGTCGACGGCCTTCTACCCATCAGCGTGCCAATCAAAACGCTGTGTGATTTTAAAATTTTAATTCATTTGGTTGAACAAAGGTACGTTGAGAGTCACATTTTTTGCGGCCCTAAGTCCACCACCCCAACTTGACGACTTCTGCAGCATATCCCAAGACCCCGACCCCGATGGCCCGATCGATCAGCCCATAGTCACCACCCGATCTCAGCCCACTGCCCACGCCCGTCCCTGCGTCCCAGATGCTGCTGCTCGCCGCTCTGCAGGATTGGTACATAATAGTCCTATAAATCCTCCGCGCGGTAATCAGCAAACACAAAAATCTGATGCACACTCCGAAACCCGGTGCAACCAAGCATGAGGGCACTGGCCGGTTATTCCCGTGTGTTCAGAACTTCAGTGTGCAAGTTTTCTTCAAAAACATATTTCAAAGTGCAACTAGTGGATTTATATAGGTATAAACTAAAGTTCCTCAAGTACTTATACTTCTATTGTATCTGTAGCTTCCGTTTCAGTTGCATTTGCATGCTCCCAATTTAAGTTTGTCCATCTATCTGCACACACGCACATTCTGCTTCAGCTTGTTCGGTCATACCATAATCGAGGTTCGGTCAGGACTCGGTGATGTTGCGAAAACATGCATGGTGAAACTAACAGAACATGTATAGGCCACCACATTCATGGATAATCATGCAATACATGCCAGATCAATGGTACCACTGCACCAGGGGTCCGATTCCGTCGGATGAGAAAAGGAGCAAGATCTCTGACACATCATAAATGTTGTGGTTTCCGCTTAAACAAAGTGCCAGCGTGCTAATTACCTCTGGGTTTGGTGGTACAGAATCTATCTCGAATCCTGGGCCTGAAGCTTTTATGAATGCCAGTGGCGATTCCGAAAACAAAAATTCTGAGTACTGTAGCGATTCGGAAAACAAATTTCTGAGTGCAATAGCTAGAACCTTGCTAATTTGACAGTTGATACACAAGAATTAATTGGGCATCTAAAATGCTGATGTTGTGAAAACACGGTGAAGCCAACAGAACTATGTATGGGTCACACGTACCTGCATGGATAGTCATGCTACGCATGCCTTTGCAGCTTATAGATGCATGCCAGCCAAACCAATGGTGTATAGAGGACAAAAGCAATATATATTGCGTAGGAATCCTCAATCTCTCAGCGCCTTTCCTGTCGTTGTGGTTACTGTAGCCATGTTTCACGTGCAATTAAGGTAGCCCTGGCTCACCTTCTTTCCGATCCGTTCCGCCTCCCCTGACTCTCTCGGTCTCCCGTTTAAAACCCACCATACCGAAGCTCCCTGATTCTCTACCCCATCGACCCTCCTCCCTCCCTGCAGATCTCCTCCCTCTTTCTCCATGGAACCATGGGAACATGGAGTACGTCTCAGCATTTAGGGTATCACAAGATGAGATGTTGGTGAACGCTGAAATGGCTACGCCGTACGGAGAAGAGTCGAGGTCGATCCCGCTTGCCGGATTCTCTTACGGCATAACAGAGCATGTAACCAAATCACACCTCATATTGAGTGGTCCGGGCCAACTTAGTCACCAAGTGCAAAATGTGTTGCCATAAGTAACCGTCTTGGTCGAAAGCTTTTGCATAATTAGAATAATCGTCTCACTCTATTGGAGTGTATTCACAAATTTATAAACTCTATAAAGTTGAACCCCACTAAGTGCAGTTAATTTAGCAAACTAAACAAGCAGCCTATCCACATCATCATTCTCTCAAAAAAATCCACGTCAGCATTTGTATCTAATTTTTAATTTCTAAACCATGTCACCCCTTTTCGTACGAGTTTTTCAGCCATACAACGTCGTCCCGGACTCCCGTTCCCGCATGAGGCTTCGCTAGAATCACGAATCTACCAAGTTCACAGCCCACCCAAGAATCTGGCCCAAGTTTTCAGCCCACCACGTCCACCAGACCGTTCTCATGGGCCTTCCAGCACGCACCTTTTATTCTCCCAAACGTTGCCGTTTCCTCTTCTTCTCTACCGAACGTTCATTTACTTCCCACATTCATCGGCAGCATCTAATCCGTCGCCACGTCGGATACTCTCCCGAACCGACCAATCAGTCATGTTCCACTGTTCCCTTTAAAGGCCTGCCCCCTCCTCCTCTGTCACTGCCCCGTCTCTAGGATTCGCCCGTCGCCGTGATGCCCCAGCCTCAGCCCGGCGTCGCCTCAACAGGCGACGTGGGGCACCATCCCGTCGTCCATGCCGCCGCTGCAGCACTGCGTGCCCCCTCAGCAGCACCAGGGGCCTCACTCGCCATAGATGTGGGACCAGGTGCCTCCACCCTAGCAGGCCGCTGCGTACAGGCAGGTGCATGTCCGCCTCACCATGTCGCCTTCTACGGTGCACCGGCAGCCCCTGCACTGGCAATGGCGTCGAGGAGGCAAATGGTGATGATGACAAGCCACCATTAACACCATCGCTTATATGAGCACCTGGTGAGTTTCCGCAGTCCTCGACTCGATTTTACATGCTAGAGGGGTTTCTGACATAAGCGATGGTGTTCCTGGTGGATAGGCTACAATTTCAGTGTGTTTGATGCAATCATCAATCAGCCCAATATGATTGCTATTGGGGTTAGGCATGTTTGATGCAATTTTACTATCGTGCCTAGGATTAGCAGGATTCACACGTTCAAGCTTGTGGCTTCAACAATGTTGTGCTCCATTTATTTCTACTGCAGGTCTCTGTAGGCCGTAGCTTCTTGACTCTAATGCTTGGTGTTTCCATTAGTACACAAGACCTATATTTTTTTCGTTGCTGCTACTCATATGTTGCAGGAGATATGGACTACAAAGACGAGAACATCACATGTTCATGTATCATTTTTAATGTACTTCACAAATTGAGGTTAGTACCTTCAATTTCATCTATTTTTTTTCTTCGCAAAGAAAATTCATCTGTTCTTTTCACTTAAACTTATATTCTTTCCATCTTCGTTACTCTCATTCAGCTTAGCATAGTTCAGAATGTTTTAAAAAACATTTGACGGAAAAGAAAATTTAAATTTTAGAAAGTTAAAACATTGAAATTTTGCGGCGTATTTTTTTAGCAGTCGAACATTGCTTCATATTTGAGGTCCTGCTAATTTTCTATCTTGCAGATGTAAATGTGCAGATAATGATATTCCCATGGGAGTAAATTTTCTAATTGACACTTATTAGTTGACTTTTACCATAACCGATTGCTAATGTCTCAGGCTGCAATAAGTTTCTGAACTGTGGTCTCTACTGGGTGAGAGCAAAAATCAAGTTGTCACACCCATGACCAAAGAAGAGAGCTACATGTGAGTTAAGCTGGTGATGATGTGCATACCATAATCTGACGACAAATGAAATTTGGTGTTCAAACATATATCCGAAGGACGACTAAAGTTTATGTGAACATGTTCCAACTACTTCCAACGAAGGATTTCATTTCCATTCTGAATTGTAAGCATTCATAGGTTTCAAACCCACTACACGGCAATACTAAATTTATGTTAAGAGTGTCATGCAATGGACTTTCTTTTAACCATGCTTTTCCGCGGCAACGCGCGGGGAATTCATCTAGTTAACCTATGATTCTAAAGCCTGAAGGGGTGTGAAATCAGATGATACGCTGAAATAGCCGGATGAATATATTGAGACTTGTAAGCCAGAAATTGAATTTAGAGAGAGCCCGAAATTTGTAAATGTGGAAAGTTGATGATTATCTATATAGAATTTTTATGTATCTCTACGAGTGTGTCTTCAAATATCCAAGATGTAACAATACGAGCCAAACATAAGCCAGACTCGTGAACTGCTTAAAAGTTTGGTTCTGGGGTATATAGACAATTATTCATTTGTACAATATATTTCTTATAATTAATCGGCAGTCGTGTTTATTAATTCTCCTGCACTTGGCAAGTCTTTTTTTTTTATGGAACAGCACGGGCGTTCTATTCACATGTCAAAGAGGGTCGAAAAACCTCATCCCGGAGGAGGTGGTGATTCTAGGAGGATTGGAAGGCTGTCAGTGTTGGTCTCTACGGATGATGATTGGGAATGAGGTTTGTGCGGTAGCGAGGGGCTCTTTTGCATAATCTGCATGCAAGCATTTCACACAAGTGGTCAGCTTAGGTGTAACGCAGCACAACTTAAATAAATTAGGGACCTAAATATGCATTTTCAAACAAATTGGAACAACTTGGAACCTTCGTAACAATATTAGGACCAGGAATACTTTTTACTCTGCTTCATTTGTTTTAAAAAAATGATTCTCGACTTGAGTATACTACTGCATTTGCATGCTCCTAAATTTCTGTATCTGCCGGCCTCCTTTATCTCACGCCTCTTCTCTTCTGTGATCCCAAGATCCGCTTCTTCCTCCTCTTCTGTTGTGCATTCCGAACAAACACTAACCACATCTCCTCCTCTCTCCCGCAACTCTGATCAGATGCTACCGCACTGTCCCAAATTCATCACTCCACCTCACATTTTGAGTGATCCTCTAAAAACTACGGCTTGATCGTACCATACCATAATCAAGGTTCGCTTCGCCACTTCGATTCGATTGATCACTCACCTTTCTTCCCTTGCTCGATCGATCGATTATATTTAATCCGTTCTTGACATGTCGCAGGCTTTCGATCCCTGAGGCATGGCGATCAAGGGCAACTCGGGCGAGTCCAAGGCGCGGAGCCCGGTGGCCATAGTGGCCGCCGTGGTCCTGTGCTGCTTCTTCTACATCCTGGGCGCCTGGCAGCGCAGCGGCTACGGCAAGGGCGACCGCATCGCCGTCGCCATCACCCACCAAACCGCCGCCCCCTGCTCCATTTCCTCCTCCACCCCTTCCTCCAACCTCAGCTTCGACACCCACCACACCTCCCCCAATTCCACCGCCGCCGCTCCGCCATTACCGCCCTTCCCTCCCTGCCCCGCCTCCCTCTCCGACTACACCCCGTGCCACGACCAGGACCGCGCCATGAAGTTCCCCCGCAAGAACATGGCCTACCGCGAGCGCCACTGCCCCGGCCCCGAGGAATCCTCCGCCCGCCTCCGGTGCCTCATCCCGGCGCCGTCCGGGTACGTGACGCCGTTCCCGTGGCCCAAGAGCCGGGACCTGGTGCCCTACGCCAACGCGCCCTACAAGAGCCTCACGGTGGAGAAGGCGGTCCAGAACTGGGTCCGCTACGAGGGCGCCGTGCTCCGCTTCCCCGGCGGCGGCACCCAGTTCCCCCGCGGCGCCGACGCCTACATCGACCAGCTCGCCACAGCCATCCCCTTCCCCTCCGGCGCCGTCCGCACCGTCCTCGACACGGGATGTGGCGTCGCCAGCCTGGGCGCCTACCTCGACTCCCGGGGCGTGGTCGCCATGTCCTTCGCGCCCAGGGACTCCCACGAGGCGCAGGTGCAGTTCGCGCTGGAGCGTGGGGTTCCGGCGTTCATCGGCGTTCTGGGGTCAGTCAAGCTGCCGTTCCCGGCGTCGGCGTTCGACATGGCGCACTGCTCCCGGTGCCTGATTCCCTGGGCCGGCAATGGCGGGATGTACATGATGGAGGTGGACCGAGTGCTCCGGCCCGGGGGTTACTGGGTTCTCTCCGGCCCGCCGATCAACTGGAAGGCGAATTACAGGAAATGGGAGAGGACGGAGGAGGATCTTGCTGGGGAGCAGGCGAGGATCGAGGAGTACGCGAGGATGTTGTGCTGGGAGAAGGTCGCCGAGATGGACGAGATCGGCGTCTGGCGGAAGCGGCTCGACACGGCGGCGCCATGCCCGGACCGGCCAGCCAACGTCCGGCTCTGCGACACGCCCAACCCCGACGACGTCTGGTAATAATGCATCCATCACCGTCCGATTGAAAAGTCAACGGCCAACATTCCATCCTGACCGTTGATCACCCATTCTTGCGTCCAGGTACAAGAATATAGAGACGTGTGTGACGCCGACCACGGCGGCCATCGGAGGCCAGCTGGAGCCGTTCCCGGCGCGGCTGAAGGCCCTCCCGCCGCGGATAGCCGCCGGGGCCGTGCCGGGGTACACCGCCGAGTCGTACGAGGAGGAGAACCGGCAGTGGGAGAAGCATGTCAGGGCGTACAGGAAGGTGAACTACAGGCTGGACTCGGAGCGGTACCGGAACATCATGGACATGAACGCCGGCGTGGGCGGCTTCGCGGCGGCCGTCTTCTCGCCCAAGTCGTGGGTCATGAATGTCGTGCCCACTGCCGCTGAGTTCGCCACCCTTGGCGTGATCTATGAGAGGGGCCTCATCGGCATCTACCATGACTGGTGATTAAGCTCGGTGCCATGCCATTCTTCCCATTTCCCGCCTTGGCTTCAAGACTGAAGCATCATGCAGATAAACGGTGAATTTTGTTTATGGAGTTCTTCTCCTTCTTCTTCTTCTTCTTCTTCTTCAGGTGTGAAGCATTCTCCACTTACCCAAGGACATATGACCTCATCCATGCCAATGGAGTCTTCACCCTCTACAGGGACAGGTTAGTCACTCACTCAAATGTCTGACCAGTCTTGCAAATGTTGTGTTCCTTTCTGAAAATCTGATGATGGATGGATCAATGTGGAGCAGGTGCAAGATGGAGGACATCCTGCTGGAGATGGATAGGATTCTGCGGCCCGAGGGCACAGTGATCCTCCGGGACGACGTCGACGTGCTGCTGCAGGTGCAGAGGGTGGCGACCGGTATGCGGTGGAAGATGATGATGGCGAACCATGAGGACAGCCCGCACATCCGAGAGAAGGTGCTCTACGCTGTCAAGCGGTATTGGACCGTCGACAGCGATAAGGTCTCAGAAGAGAAGAAGCGAGGCCCTTCGGAGGGAAAGGATTCGGAGGCATGAAATGGTCAGTGAGCCGAGCTGAGGCTGGTGTTCAGGACTCAGGAGGCAACCAGGGAGCAGCAGGATTTGGGGGTAGGCATGTGATTACTTCAAGTTATTGTGGGGATTTTTAGAGGGTAGCAGGGTCATGAACAGGTGCATTTCTTCTAGGAGTATTACATTTCGTAGGATGGACAATTCTTTTTTTTTTCAGAAAGTAGAATGAACAATTGGACTTAGCATTTCTGCCTGAGTGTAACAGATTTCAGAAATGTGTTATTACACTCACAATTTGCATTTGTTGATATTTTCTCAATTGTGAAGACTGTAACAGTTATCAATAAGAACACCTGGGGAACATACAAGGGTGAGATAATGGGCAGATAGTGGAAAGCAAAAGGATACGTAGGAGGCATGAGAACCATCAAATCACATCATCCCTCTTCCAGCTAAAGAACTCTATCTATACTGTTTGGTATTCTAGTGATCCATCTTACAGTTAAGAACCTCGGTGAAAATACGTCGCACAGGCTAGTGACTTCTAGATTACAAGTTTGATTACCCTGTAACAATATTATATCCAAATAATTGTACGTTATTCGATTAAAGGCTACAACCAGACATGTTTCAAATAGAGAGCAACTATAGTTGGTTTGAAACAGTAAGGTGAGTGGCCTCTTGGTATTTACAGGAGAGGTGTTATCACCAAGTAACGTTTTTTAACACTGTCAATTGGCTAACAATTTTTTCGTTCTTTTCTATTTCCTGACACACCACTGCTGCTGCTCTCCCCTTGTGATGCTCGTGGAAGACTGAGACGAAGCTGTCCAGGCATGGAATCAGCAAGGCTTGAAGAAGTAGCTGGGTTGCTTCTATGTCGTGAACGTTCTCGGTCCAGTGATGCCGATGTCCCTGGGAAGAGTTGGAGCTCCTGTGGCCGTGATGCAACCTCACCAGAACCAACAGAGTGCGGATGCTGATTCTGCAACAGAGACGGTGTGTTCATTGGGTGCGCCATGGGCAGAGTGCTTAAATTAGAAGCATTGCTCCATGTATGACGCGGTCTGGGGTGAGTTGCTAAATTAGTGCTGTTGCTCGCTACTGGATGTGACATTCCAAGACTGCTTAGATTGAGGCTGTTGTTTCCCATCCTTGCACGAAGCTCATCCTGTAGTTGCATTATTTGAGCTTTGAGTGTAGTATTCTCGTCCTGCAGCTCATTCTTCTCTGAACCGACCTGTTAGTAAGTGTAAATTAGGCTTAGCAGTGAAGGCAATGAAGCAAGTAACCTGAAACAACCATAAAAGTTTAATAACACAAAAAAGAGGCAATATTGTATAGCAACCTCCAATTAAAAAGAAGTAATGCTAATGGCAATTAATTTTACATGTCAGCGCATTTCACATATACAGTTCAGTGAAGTCATTGGCTACAAGTACAACAGACACTTTGTTTCCTTTTAGAAGCAAAACTAATGCTAGATGTACATCCTTATAGTAAACAAGGAAAGCCATAATCCTGTAAGGCATGTTTGTGTTTGACAGGTTTCATTGACCCTTTTGCCCTTTGGAGTTTGGCATATAATTTTGACTGTTCGGGAAAGACAAGGATCCATGGAACATATAACAACATATAAAGGCACTTGAGTTTTGAAAACTCACGTATTGGCGTTCAGTTAGAAGAGCAGATTGTTCCTTTCTAAGAGATTCTACTTGAGTAAGCAAATCTCGTAGTACTCGAGCAGCATCACCCAATACTGTAGCTTTTCCACTATTTTGCCGATCGAGATCTGAAATAGCAGAACTATGTTCATTAGAATAATAATATGTCCTCGCAAAAAAAGAATAATAATATGTGGTAGACTTTCTTGTACAATCAATAACAATAAGCATGCAAAACTGTACAGGCAGCCATAGGCCTAGTGAGTACTGCATAGTGATAGCATGACTGACGCCAATGGATGAATTACATACAAAAGGTCTATTCATCATTCATGGCATGATTTATTCATCATATACAGTAATGTGATGACCAAAAAAAGGACAATGCAAATAATGGCTTTCAGATACTTTCATGATGACTAATAACCTTCTATAGGGGCTAAAGAACAAGTTATCAATGACAACTCTCCCCTTCATAATTGTTCTCAGAGCAACATGTGGTGGACCACTCAAAAGTGGGCTTGGAAAAAAGCAGGAACCAGCCCTTCTCATGGGAATATTTAGCAATTTCAACAAAGTGGGGCCTGTATAGACTTTTAGAATCCTAGAAAGGATTGCCAGGATAAATGATGAGATGAGTTTCACCCGAAAGAAAACAGGAAGATGCTCTTCCTGTATGCACCCCGTGCAATGCTTAGGAGACAGCAGCGAATAATTAAATCAAGAAATCAACATATGCTCTCTCTCTCTCTCTCTCTCTCTCTCTCTCTCTCAGTTGCTGCATCAATACTATGAACGGGTGCACACACACTGCGCATCGGATACGCATGACGCTAGTAAAGGAAGATATAAACTAATTTTAAGGTATACCTTCATCCTCTCAGGATCTAAATATATTGTATTGCTTGCAAGTTGCTACCATTGAGTGACTAAAAAGACAAATGACTTCAAGTGGAAGGAACAGAATGAAGGACTCTATGTGCAATAACTGGCAAATATCTCAGAAGATCAAATTGAATCTATTACAGATATAGCCATTTATCGATTATGCACTGTAGTTCACTAACCTAGCATACTGCTGAGCTCAACAAAAAGGTCATTCAACTGGTCACGCTTAAGTTTCTCCCGTTCAGCCTTATGGTTTTTCTTTGGAGCTTTTTCCTGGGATCTTCTGTCGAGAAACCTGCAGAACACAAATATTCAGTAAGAAGAAGAAAAAAACATAGTTGCAGCAAGTGAGATCATTAGAGGAAATAAACATGTGAAAATAATGGATCACTGATTACAAATATGAAGGTTCAAATGTACAAATATAGACTAACTTCAAGTAATTGCCAAAGAGGTAAAGACTACTGCTAAGCAACTGTAACTCTGAATTCTGAAAGATGTTTTAATAAAAAAGAGTAGCACAAAGCATTCAATAACCACATTATTAGCAACTCATGGTAGAGATTCACTTAGACCAGATTTCCATGCAACAAACCCTACAGTTTCATACAAAAGGTTCCCAACTGCAAGTTTACATGGTGAGTACTGTGTAGTGAGTACTGCTCCCAGCGTTCAAACAACTGATCACAAGATAAAGGGGCAAGGGCTAAACTGCAGAACCCAGCGGTTACTTTCTTGTCCTATTTCATAAACTAGCATAATACCCATGTGTTGGTACATACTGAAAAGCTACACTATATGCTTAAGATCTTTGTGTCGTTCATGCCAAATCAGAATAACATAGCCACTCACATTTCAACTGTTTATGCCAAATCTACATGTGGTGTAGGTGGGCAGACTGCCACCACCAGATATCTATATAGGAGTAAAGATAGTCTTCAGTTCTAAAGGAGTTCTTCCATTTATGCTTGTATGTATAGAAAATTTTGATCTCTTGGATTTATCCGTTTATAATTTAATTTGTACTTAATAACATTTTTCTATTAAAGCTGGTTTTCGGTTCAGATAACAGAATCCAAAACAAATTACAGAAAACAACTTCCAGCCCCTACATGATGGAGATGCAAATGACTTGAATGACTTGTCAAAGTAATCAGGTGAAAATTAGAGTCGAATATGGCTAAGCTAAATGGTAGTAACAAGTGATAACATGTCACTTGATCCTTTATTGGGTAAAGAAACAACTACGTTTGAAAACAGAACTACTCAGCATGTAGCTTTATGGTTACCAAAAAATAAGCATAAAGAGGAGAACTGGATTGAGCTAGGAAGTTTGTCACAAACTATGCAAGTTTCAGCCTATTAAGTACTGGATTAGTCTCAGTGTCGCAACTTCTTAAGCTTTTGAAATATCTATTTAGAAATTACGATGAGTATAATATTGGGTCCAAAGTGACAAAGCGAAACAGACCACTGCTACAAAATTAGATACAATAATATAAGTAATTAGAGACCAACCCATCAACACGCTTCTCGGCAGCTGAATTTGAGCTGCCAGACGGTGAATCTGAGCTCTCCGTGTCAGCCACCATCCCAAGATTCTGGTTCCTGCATCACATAAATGTTTATTAGTGTTACTAAAAGAGGTAGAACTCCAAACCAAGGTAGCAAGAAAGCCAGCTAATGTAACTCAAGATAAGAATCAAGTGCTCGTAGTACCATCAAGAACTGCACTTTTACCACCGCAAGCAACGAAGTGGAACATAGGAGCACCGCAAGCAAGGGAGTGGAACATAGGAAATTACAGATTTTTATTTACAGGAGGTAATGAATAGGAGATTAGGAGCTGCATATAATACCACCAAGATAACAAATTTCATTTGGAGAAAGATTTAAGTCAATAACACAAGCCTATCTGGATTCATACTTCCATACCAATAACTAGCTTCAAAGAAATGATACTACTATCAATCACACCCATGATACCACGACTCCATGAGTCAGCCCTATAATCCGCACAAACAGAATTCATCACGAGCTGTTCATGGTACGCTAGGCCCAGACCACCCCAATGAATCTCAACCAACACCCCAAGAACACGGGAGAAACCAAGCTCTCGTCTCCATACTCGGCGCCACCTTAAGTATAACCAGCCTTTCGACAAACTAGCTAAGCCCACCGAAAGAAACCCACACGATCTCCTCCCACCAAACCCCACCTGAATGAATTCACGACTCAAAGGGGCGACCTTTGCTTTGCTTGGCCTACCTCAGTTTTGCGGATCTTGATTCCGCCGGGGTACTGTCCTGTCCTGCCGGGCGGGCGGCGCGCTGATGAGGGTGGAGGCGTGTGGGGCTACTAGCGGGAAGGGGTTGGGGGGCCGCCTAACTGGGGGAGGAGAAGAGGGAAGGGGAGGGAGGCGAGCACGCGACGGGCGTGTGGCGGCCACCCACGCCCGCACACCTGTGTGATGCACGCGCCAGCGCGGTGACACATGGCGGTGCGCGTCGCCGTCGGACCCCACGGGGATTCCGGGGAGATGACCATCGGCTGCCGGTTGGATCGGGATGGTGATGGAATGGAATGCTCGTGCCATGCTTCGCTGGCAGCTGTGGTGGGCCTTGACCTTGTGCCCGGGCCGGGCCGGGCCGGGCTAAACAGCCGGGCTGGGCTGGGCGGGGCGGGGCGGAGACAAACCGGTTTTCTCAGTTTTCTCAAATAAACGTCACTTCCCAAATTACATGTTTATTGCTCTACCAATTTATGTAATATAATAAAGTAGATTATTTGTTAATGTAACATAAAAAGTAAAAATAGTACAAAAAGTAATTGGAGATGGAGGAATCAAACCCCGAACCTAACACAAGCGTTGCGATTGCTCTACCAATTGAGCTACATCCCCTTTTTAATTAATTAAAAAGTACTTCCTCCGTTTCATAATTCTTGTCTCAAATGGATGTATTTATTTCAAAAAGTGTCTAGATACATGTAATATTTCGACAAGAATTATGAAACGGAGGGAGTGATTTTTAATGTAAACATGAAAGTAAAAATAATATGAAAATTAACTAAATATGCGAGGAATCGAACATGTGCCTAACACAAACGCTGCAAGTGCTCCACCAACCCTTTATTTATTTATTTATAAAGTAATTTTGAGTATGAACATAAAAGTAAAAATAATACGAAAATCAATTGGAGATGCGAGGAATTAAACCCCTTTTTTATTTATTTATAAAGTAATTTTGAGTATAAACATAAAAGTAAAAATATATGAAAAATTGGAGATGCGAGGAATCGAACCCCGTACCTAACACAAGCGCTGCGATTGCTCTACCAATTGAGTTACATCCATTTTTATTAAATTATAAAGTAATTTTTAATATGAACATAAAAAGTAAATATAATATGAAAATTAATTGGAGATGTGAGGAACCCATACCTAACAGAACTGTTGCATTTGCTCTACCGATTGAGCTACATCCCATTATTTGAATATAAACATAAAAGTAAAAAAGTAATACTATGAAAATCAATAGGAGATGCGAAGAATTGAACCCTGTACCTAATGAAAGCAGGGCATTCCTCTACCTTGAGCTACATCCCCTTTATTTAATTTTAAATAAACCAAATTTTAAGCTTCTCAGGGGATTGTGATTGAAGATTAATTCGATGATTAGAAGGTTCTGGTGGGGAAGCAAGGGGAAGCAAGAATGGCAAGCGCAAGACTCATTGGGTCTCATGGGAGACAATGACTATGCCGAAATATATGGGCGGACTTGGTTTCAGAGATATCGAATTGTTCAATCTGGCTTTGCTCGCAAGACAAGCATGGCGACTACTTACGAGTCCTAATACTTTGAGTGGAAGGATTCTCAAATCTATTTATTTCCCTGACTGCAGTTTGCTTAATGCTCAGCTTGGGCCTCGGCCATCTCAGATCTGGCGTGCCGTGGTCGAAGGATGTGGAGTGCTTAAACTCGGCCTGATCCGCAGAATAGGTGATGGTAAATCAACGTTGATTTGGGACCATAACTGGATCCCGCGGGATGATCGCATATCACCTTATACTGCAGGTTTGCATGACTCTCCGACTTTTGTTTCAGAACTGATCAATGAAACTGAAAGGGCTTGGGACTTGCAGCAGCTGGAACGTGTTTTCCTCCCGATGGATGTGGAGTCTATTCGCACCATACCTCTAAGCACAGTTAATTACGGTGATTATTGGGCTTGGCACTTTGAGAGCACGGGTACTTTCTCTGTTCGTTCTTGCTATAAGTTGATTGTTGCCACTAAAAAAGTGAGGGAGGATCGGTTGGAGCAGAGGCCTGCCACGAGCTCTACCCAGTCGGAGAAAGCATGGACAAAGCTATGGAAGGCAAAAGTGCCATCTAAAGTATTCCTCTGTCCAACAAAAGATGTCTCAATTTTGATTAAATTTGAATGCATCTATACACTAACTCATGTCTAGATACATTCAAATTTCGACAAACTTGAAACATCTTTTGTTGGACGGAGGGAGTATGTGTTTTTGCATGGAGGTTAGCTCAACACTCTCTGCCGACTGAGGATGTTCGTCACCATCGTCATATGACTGTATCGTCGCTTTGCCCAATCTGCAAAACAACGACTGATTCGTGGCGCCATTCGCTTGTTGACTGCACTATGTCACGGTGTGTGTGGGCTCTCGCTAATGAAGAACTTACAGAGCATCTGTGTGTCTCGGCTTGCCCTAGCGCAAAGGAGTGGTTATTTCACCTCATGGAGACTGTTTTGAATGCCGAGTTCGTCGAGATCTTACTGACATTATGGGCTATATGGTCTGCTCGTCGTAAGATCGTCCATGAGTCCATCTACCAGAGTCCAGTTACAATCCATGGCTTTGTGATGAAGTTGATGTCGGAGCTTCAGGTGGCTCGTATTGCCTCACAGGTGAGGCCGCACATCTGCACGCCGTTGGCTCCGCGTTGGGTGCCGCCCCTGCCTGGTTTCTTCAAATTTAATGTCGATGGTGGTGTGGCCAAAGTACAGAACAAGGGCGCGTCTGCGGTTGTCTGCCGCGATGGCAAGGGGCAGTATCATGGTTCATCCGCTAGGGTTTTCGACGCTATGACTGACCCTCCCACCCTTGAAGCTCTGGCTTGCTGCGAAGCGCTCGCATTGGCAAAGGATCTCCAACTGCAGAAGGTATATATTGCTTCTGATGCATCGGTGGTGATCAAAGGAATTATTGAAGCAATTCTTCGTGAGATTGGAGTTAGGAGCCAGGAGTTCCAAGATGTTTGTTTTGTCCATGAAGGGAGAGCTTCGAATATAGATGCCCACAATCTAGTTAAGAGTGTTTTATCCCTTGATCACGGTCGTTTCGTTTGGCTGTCCAAGCCTTCGGATGAATCAGTTGTACCTATTTCAATTTATTAATAAAAGACCGTGTGATTCACTAAAAAAAAACTCAAATAAACGTCACTTCCCAAATTACATGTTTATTGCTCTACCAATTTATGTAATATAATAAATTAGATTATTTTTTAATGTAAACATAAAAAGTAAAAATACTAAAAAAGTAATTGGAGATGCAAGGAATCGAACCCCGTACCTAACACAAGCGCTGCAATTGCTCTACCAATTGAGCTACATCCCCTTTTTAATTAATTAAAAAGTAATTTTTAATGTAAACATGAAAGTAAAAATAACATGAAAATTAACTAGATATGCGAGGAATCGAACCTGTGCCTAACACAACGCTGCAATTGCTCCACCAACCCTTTTTTATTAATTTATAAAGTAATTTTGAGTATGAACATAAAAGTAAAAATAATATGAAAATCAATTGGAGATGCGAGGAATCAAACCCCGTACCTAACACAAGCGCTGCGATTGCTCTAACAATCGAGCTGCATCCCTTTTTATCAAATTATAAAGTAATTTTTAATATGAACATAAAAAGTAAATATAATATGAAAATTAATTGGAGATGTGAGGAACCCATACCTAATAGAACTGTTGCATTTGCTCTACCGATTGAGCTACGTCCCATTATTTGAATATAAACATAAAAGTAAAAAAATAATACTATGAAAATCATTAGGAGATGCGAAGAATTGAACCCTATACCTAATGAAAGCAGGACATTCACTCTACCAATTGAGCTACATCCCCTTTATTTAATTTTAAATTAAACCGGATTTTAAAATTAACATAAAAGGTAAAACAAAAATCAATTGGATATGGGAGGAATCGAACCCCGTACCTAATGAAAGCAACTCTACTAATTGAGCTACTTCCGCTTCAAATCCTCTTCATTACCGATTCAAAAATAAAATATAATTTTAGATGCTACGAATTGAAACCCACCTAATTGCCAAACTTAGCATTTGCTCTCTTCTTTGGGGAAACATAACATTTGCTCTATCCATGAAACACAGGGCCTGAAATAAATGGCCTGAAACGAGTGGGCCGAAGCAGTTACTCATTCCTGTGTCAGGCGACTTACCGTTGTCCGAACAAGTCCATTACACATTGAGCCTCTGTGATACGATACATTTACATGTTGTCCAGATAGATTTGTACTACATGTTTTGTTGGCTTGGTTTGTCCCTTAAGTCTTAATCATATTTCACTTAGCTAAGATAGGTATTTGTTATCCATGCATTTCAATCTGTATAAAAAATTGTTGAATTATGCTCACATTAGATACATCTTGATCTGCTTTAAAGCTTCCTCATCTGGCTCATCGAAGTTTCAATTACGATCTGGATGGAACATTCAAAAATCGACCAGTAGCTACCTTGCTCCTTGAAATAACAAGGGAACCCAAGCAAATTGGACAAAATCGAAAAAGTTACGCTTTCGACAAACAAACACACTATCTACAGTTCAACAAACATATACTTGTTATTTGTTATAACTAGATCCAAATGGTGTGCGTTGTCGATCTGTCAATTTGAACAATAGAATGGAAGGAAGAGTTCAAGTTAATGAAATGATGTATCTACTTTTCAGTAAAGCAGGAGGGGATGTTTGTTAATAATGAAAATGTGATTCTTAATTGTTCTAAAGATATTTGGGCCTCTGCTTGAGTGATAAGTCAGAAGCAATTCTTTCATTGTGTTGGTTATCGGTTCTTTCTTGTGGCTCGGGTGATTGTATCGAACTTTTTTTTCCCGAGTTTTGATGATTGGATCGTACTGCATGAGGCCGTGAGCTTCTCGAGGGCTAAATGATTGCCTAATAAAAAAATTATTGTTGATGATCTACTAAATGAGTTTTGCGTTTCATGTAGGTGAGAGAATCCCCAACTATTAACCGGTGGCCATCAAAATTCCTATAACAATAACAAATCCATGGCCTAGGACCTGGTTAGCGGGTAGTGTGACGTACACTTGATGAGTTTTGGGTTTTCTGCTGGAGAAGAGCCAAGTAATCACTGGCCACCGAATTGAATAGCATCCCGTCAGGACATATGAAAGGAAGTTTGGCGCTTAATGGATTTCGTTTTTCCATGGGAAAAAAACTTAGTCAACCACTGGCCACCGATTTTGTTTCATAGGAATGTGAAACCTTAGTATATTTGGTCCATATTGTGGGATTGTGTTGCGTTGAATGTATAGTTTTAAATAGCGCGCTATAACGTTTGGAGAGTGCTCCCGCTAAAGCTACGTAGTTTTGGGATCGTTAGCGCGCTAACCTAAGAAAAAACGCTACTAGCACCGCTAATCACGCTATAGCGTTATATTTTGGGATCGTTAGCACACTAAGCTGCCCCTCTGACAATTCCTTTTGGGCTTTTGGCACAAGCGCTGCCTAAAATTCTATCGCATCTCAAGCAGTGCCTTAGCTCATTGTAGTTTTCTAGATTTGAGCAAAAACATCATATTAAATGTTGCTATTGTCCCAATATATGCACTCCTGGCATTACTAGCGTTAGGTACCACCTTGCTGGTATTACAAGTGGTGTTTCTAAGTGTCTAGAAGTTCCTACTGATGTCAAGGAAGAGAATTTTTTTTTATCATATAATGCCTCATTTGTTGATACTTTTGTATGATTTTTAAAAATGTCTTAGCACCGCTATAACATCGCTATAGCACGTATAGCTTCTGGATTAGGCTGCCGCTAAATGATTTAACCGGTTATTTAAAACTATGGTTGAATGTTATGAACTGTCCACCTAATGGCTAGAAACAACATGAGAGGTCTTATAGGATGTCTGGTTTTAATGTTCTAAATAAATACTCCCTCATCCATAATAAGTGTCTGAGATTTTGTACTACTTAGTACAAAGTTCTACTAAATCTGTGACACTTATTATGGATCGGAGGAAGTACTCCTTTCATTCCAAAACACAATTCATATAGATTTTTCTCATTTGTTCCACAACACACCTCATTTTTCTCTTGGTACCCGCACCCAGCCAATAACTACTCACATCCATTTACTATTAATCCAATATGAATGGTCAAGCACTAAAAACGAGAGCTGCTTTGGTCCAAGTGCACAAATCTATATGAGTTGTGTTTTGCAACGGAGAAAGTAGTTCTTTAGGACATGTAAACATAAGGGAGTGACCCGATGGCCTCTACATGAGGATGGCCTCTACATGTTGGCAT